>NC_045437.1:162886292-163097606 GCF_002776525.5 Piliocolobus tephrosceles
CCATCCCAAAAAAAAAAAAAAAAAAATTCATCCAAATTAAAAAAAAGACATGCTCTAGTATTAATGCAAAAACATCAAATTAAACCCATCATATGATTCACTAAGAGCACACAGAACTGTAACCCTGTCCGTCTCATTCTTCCCAAGATGTATCTTTTCAAAAATCAGACTATGGTTTAATTAAATGACCAGATGAAAAATAACAATGCCCCTGTTTAAGAAATGGAAAAAGAGCAGCATTTCAATGTTAAGTCCTGGCTCACTGTCACAAATGTATATTTTTTATTTTCCTTTTTTGGAGACATACCATATGCCTTAATTTAGTATGAAACGCATGTTACAAAAGCCAAGAGGAGTCCCCCAAAGGAAATCCCCATATCCAGGGCCATTCACCATTGTTCTGAATTAACTTTCTCCCACTACCACCTGGGGGAGAGGAGGAAGACAGTTTCCTCACCACTCACCCCCACCTTTGACTTCTCAATTTTTCTTTATTCCTCTTCTTTCCAGGGCTGCCTCAGAGGCCTCCCACCCAGCCTTCCAGCCCCCCGCCTTTCCACTAGAGTCATGCATTCACTGACAGCTTAAGTGCCTAACTAATCTTTGCAGCAAATTATGTATTATTCAGACCAGTTTCAGGCCAGGCCTCATATTATTCCACTTAGTTTTCCAGAGGTTTAAAGAATTAAATAATCCTCCAAGTATTTCCTGTGATCACTCCTCTTTCTTCAGTGCATAGAAGTATCCTCTGGACCTGGGGTTCATAACCTCCAGTCTGTGGCTTGGCTTTCAGGGACCTGTGAATCCCCAGAAGTGAAAAGTAGAATTATGTGAGCATCAGTGCATTTTCTTGGCCGGGGGTGACTCTGTAGCTTTTCTTGTATCCTAGAAGAGACCCATGACCCAAGAATGATTAAAGAGAGTGGCTGGCTCTCAGAGGCCCCACCCTGAAAGCCCAGCTCTCGCCAGCTCCTTCTGTTTTTGAGGCCTAGGCTGGATTGTGTACTGATCCTGTTTCCCACTGGTTCCCCTGTGTGCCTCAACCCGTGGGGCGTTACCTCCTGTACTCTTTCTCCAGTATACTACCCCCTTCGCTGGACCTAACCTGCTTGGCTTTCCTTCCTCCCTTCCACATCCACCTGTCCCGCTGTAGAAGGGGTTCCTGTCCTGCTTATTTCCCAAGCACCTTTATGCTGGTTTGGTTTATTCTAGAGTTTCTCTGAATATAGAGTATCTTCAGGAGTTTTCCTCAATCCGCTTCCCCCTCATCAGTCCACCTGGCCTGTCCTAGAGCCACTGTCCTCTTAAAGGGTGGCACATTGCCTTCTCGGGGAATGGCATGGCTCAAAAGACAGTAGCACCACCATGCCCCTGGAAATCCTGACATTGTCTTTTCCCCCAACCCCCTAAAATTGCAAGATCCCACATTAGCATTGCAGAATATCCCCCACCCCAGTCCTATCCAGTTAGCTGTAGATCACAAGCAGGTTTTAATCTTTTACTACAACCTGGCTTAATAACTTCCCTCGCTTAGTTGTATGATAGTGTTTTCTGTATTTTCCAGTTAATTTCTCAGTGTTGGAGTTGGGAAAAAATAGCCAACACTAAACATGAAAAAGATCAAGGAAGCTGGAGATAAGAAGAAGATAGAGGAACACAGACTTCCAATGCTCTGCTTTGGTTGCACGTTTGCTTTGGTATAGGCCTCTTCTGAGAGAACCCTTTGCATCCTGCACTCCTTCTGATTTGCCTCCCGTTACGTGTCAGGGATGTGGAAAGGGACAAGTTGGAAAGTGAGGGACCTGGCTCCTCAGCCCTCTGAGCCCCAGTGGACTGACTTCAGCATCATCAATCATAAATTGGTAGCAAGGGTGGATTCAAGGCCCTGAGTAAACTGCTGTTCTAGTCCAAAGTTAGCTCTTCATGAGGTCTGCATTCTGAGCCTGCTGACAGTTCCGAGAGCCTTTGCTGATATCCAAAAGAGAGAATTCGAGCCCTGCCATATTTAGATCCCTGCCCTAAGTCAAAGTTCTGAGCTGCTCTGTCACTGTTTCTGATACATGATCTTAGGCTGAGGAAGTGACCAGCCTGTGGCCTCACAGACTCAGGAAAGTCTGGTCATGGGCAGAGGGCTAGTTCCTGTCCCCTGATAGGGATGGAGGCACCAAGGCCCACCAGATTGCCTGCCTACCCCTTCCCTGCCCTCCTGGAGCCGATTTTTAAGAGGGATCATCTGTCCCTTCATTAACTGAAAAACAGGCAGCATTCTCGTGAAGCCAAAGCCAACTCCCTTCTGGGACCTGTGGGGGCTGCTGAAGCAGTGTCCGGTGGCATCCAGCGATGTGATTCCTCTGCATGGTTAAGCCAGCTCTTCTCTTGCAGAGGGAAGGTAGAAGCACAGCGGAGGAGTGGACAGCTGGCCCCACACTCCCTCCATGCGCCACTGCTCCTCCTATCTTATAAGAAATGAAAACAGCATAAAATGCTGGGGCCCAGCTGTGCACCTATGTCAGGATTAGCTGTAAGGTCCCCAGTATGCTCAGCCAGCTCAGCCATTTTGCCTTTCATCAAAGGAGTCACCCTAACGTGGACCTTGTGGGAGACAACCATATTAGTGGTATAACAAAAACAATTCAGAGCAAGGCATATATACCCCAATTCAACTCCCATCTCTGAACTTTGTACTCTACTTTATACTTCACATTTGATCTAATTAGTGCTCAGAGTATTTCTGTGAAGGTACATTTATCCCATGTTACAAATGTGAAAATGCAGAGTAGAGAGTTGATGTGCCCCAGATGTTACAGCTAGCTGTTAGTAAACCAAGGTTTGAACCCAGGTCATCTGACGTGAAAGCCCTTGCTTGTCCTACTACCCCTTGCTACTGTGGCCGTCTAGTAGATCCTAGGACTGCTCATTAGGTCATCTGGGGGACTCTGAAAATAATTAAGTCAGACTGTCTGCAGATGGGGCCCAGATTGCCTTGGGAAGAGCTACAACGCAGGTCAGCTTCCTCTCCAGTAGTACTGGGACAGCCTCTCTCACTGTCAGTCATCCCGGGGCCCACTGTGGGTCTAAGCAGAATCACCAGCTCCCTTGCTGTTCCTTCCCTATCCCTGCCCTCAAGACAGAGTCATGTGCTGCCGTCCATCCATGTTATGGCTCAAGGGCTCAGACATGGTGTAGGGAAGATGGGAGCAGGGAAAGACATGAACTGCTGCGCTGTATGACAAGGCCAGGGGGTGTCACTGAGGATGCACCAGGAGGCCCGCAGGCAGGTGAGAGAAGCTGGGGAGGCAGAAGAGAGAGAGTTATTCTAGCACAGCAATGAATGAATTTGATTTGAATGAAGCACAGATGCAAATGTTTGGACAGCGGAACTAGGTTTCATGGTCTTTGGGTTGTCCTCATAACATGTTGGAACTAGGTATTGAAAAGTCTGAGGTAATCTGAAGCTTAGAAAGGCACAATCTATCAAGTTAACTTAAAAGGAAAGGAAGGTGTTAACAAAATTAGAAAGTGCTGTGTTGGAAACAGCCCTAGATATTTTCCAAAAAAGCCTTGGGAATATTCCAGTATGGGGATTCTAAATACCATAGTAGTCAAGTAATGTGTTCTTCTGGTAAAATTAAAAAGAGCATGCCTGGCAGCATATGAAGAACTAAATTTCACTCCGAACATAATATTTGATATTATCCCACTTAAGTACTCTGTTACTATTGGCTTAGGTATTTGATGTAATATTTTCCTTTGTTGTTTAAGAAAAAAGGTTGGACAGTTCTCAATTTGCTGGTATAGTGAGAGGGAAATTTTGTGCATGCACAAGCATAAATCTCTCTTCAAACTAAACGTGTATGTAACACCTTCACTTTGAAGAGAACACTGTGTTTAGTATTTCCTAAAGCCTTGCAAAGTACATTAATATCCTACAACCATTTCTCTAATGTATTTAAAGAAAGTAAAGCTCAAGGAAGTTATCTCCAAACACACTTACGTCTGGAGTGGGAACAAATTCTTGAAGGTCTCCAAAGTCTCGTCTTGCTAAGTTAGGCTTTTCATAGCTTCCTCCACTGAAGCCTCTGAGGTTGTGTGGTCCAAGAAGCAGGCCAAGAGCACAAGGTGCTCATGGGCTGGATTAGTTGATCCCTGAATGGATGCAAGTTTAGTCAATGTTTTGCACAGCCTTGCTTGAGTAAAAGACATGGTAGAGTCCCCCTACTAGGAGAGGTTCCATTATTCTGAGAAGCTTTACTTCGTCACTGGACAGTGACTATCCAGAGATGCCTGGGAAGCAGTCATTCATTGTTTATTGCTGGAGGCCAATTTGCTGCCCATCAGAAGTATATGCAATGTAAGAGAGCAAAGGTAGGCTGTGGATTTTTCTGCAAATTCAACAGAGTGCTGCACACTAACAATCAGTTTGAAGAAGACTGAAGTTGTATGTCAGTACTCACCAGGCTGATTCTTTGTGTGGCACAAAGATTGAATGGTGGCTTAAGGGAGGTAGCCACATACAACTGCTCTTGACTTTCAGTCTGGGGCCATGGATGGAATATTTGAAATCCACAGATAGTCTAAAAACAATTTTAACATCTGTGTCCACCACTTCCCTCACTAAATCTTGTTGTAGAGATGCTAACAAACAAAAACTTAAAATACTAATCTTACCTCTCCTCCATGCCTATAATATGCCACACTGGGCAGAAGATGGTTCTAGATGTTCCCCAGATGAAACTAAGTTTGTAAACTGGTAGCCCACAGGCCCACCCAACCATAGATGTGTTTTATTTGGCCTGCACTGGGGTTTTAAAAAATATTTGAGGCCAGGCGCTGTGGCTCATGCCTGTAATCCCAGCACTTTGGAAGGCCGAGGTAGGCAGATCATGAGGTCAGGAGATTGAGACCATCCTGGCCAACATGGTGAAATCGTGTCTCTACTAAAATACAAAAAATTAGCCAAGTGTGGTGGTGTACGCCTGTAGTCCCAGCTATTCGGGAGGCTGAGGCAGGGGAATCACTTGAACCCAGGAGGCAGAGATTGCAGTGAACCAAGGTCGCGCCACTGCACTCCAGCCTGGCAACAGAGTGAGACTCGGTCTCAAAAAACAATTTTTTTTGAATGAATCATCAACATCTAAAACTCTAGAGATTCTACATAAAATCTGTATTTCTGGCTTCTCTTAAAATTCTAAAGATCTAGTTACCCTGGGCCCACAGTCTCAAGTGATAATGATGAAGTAAGGCCAAGGAGTGGCTATTCCCTTCATAATGGATTAGGGCTCCCGTCTGGCTGCCCCAGTTCACACCCAGCCCACTTGTCACTTCCAGTATCTACTAGTCCCTGCAGGCATTTGAGTTTGGCATCCCCAACAAAAGAAGGTGCACAGAAGAGGAAAGATTTTGCTTTCCTTATAGATGTTCCTGGTGACATCTCTGTGTCAATAAGAAATTTGATCCACTAATGAATAAGATTATTATACACAAGAGTTCTGGAATCAGAGACAGGTGAAATAAGCTCAATTAATATACAGGATTTCACTTAAAATTTTTTTTTTGTTTTGCTTCGTTTTGGTTTGTTTGTTTGTTTGTTTGTTTTTGAGGTAGAGTTTCTCTCTTGTTGTCCAGGCTGGAGAGCAATGGTGCAGTCTCGGCTCACAGCAACCTCTGCCTCCCCGGTTCAAGAGTTCTTCTGCCTCAGCCTCCCACGTAGCTGGGATTACAGGCATGTACCACTAAGCCTGGCTAATTTTGTATTTTTAGTAGAGACAACATTTCTCCATGTTGGTCAGGCTGGTCTCGAACTCCTGACCTCAGGTGATCTGCCCGCCTCAGCCTCCCAAAGTGCTGGGATTACAGGCGTGAGCCACCGCGCCCGGCCTCACTTGCATTTCTAGTAAGGAATGAAGACCATTTCAAAATTAGAAAAGTCTAAGGAAAAACACACTTAAATGGAAGACAGGTAACCTGAGTTCCTGATGCAGCTGCCCTGCCCCCATGCTGATACCTAGTGTCTTTACCTACATAATGGAAAGTGTTAACCGTCACTCAGCATTCATTCCCTTAACAAGATTTATAGAGTGGTCGACATCAAGGGTTTAGAGTCTTCCCAAAATGGATCTGCGTTTTCCTCACCTATCAAATAAGGAATGAAGTCACAAACACCTCAGTGTGTGACACACTCTGAATACCCAGTTATTGTGAGCTCTTATTATTTATTAAGTACCAGCTGTTTGCCAAGCTTTGTGCTAGGCCTTGGAAATACGAAAACACATAAACACATGGTCCATGTCCTAAAGAGCTACAGTCTGGTTGAGGAAGTAAATTCTGGGCTAACAAGTGGAGTCAGTAACCTAAAGAAAAGCCCCTCAGAATGACTGTACTGTTGAAACATAAATAGGGTTGATAAAGCCCCAGGTTGTTACAACATCATATTAAATTAAGGAAAGTTCATGTGCAACACCTACATTGAGAAATAAACATGTATATACATATCTAAATATGACAGAAGTAACAAAAGTTTTCAATAATAGGATTTTTCTTAGAGGAGTTCCACATCAGACTTCTAAATCCGAGGTTCTTGACATCTGGAGTGGAGTCTTCCCATTGATAGTTTAGCCAGAGCCCTCGCTCCAGAAAATGTATGCACACAATAGTTTGCATAACATTCCAGGGATCTGAGAGCCCTGGAAGCCCATCCATGGGGCCTGCTCCATGTAGTTCCTCACTGGGCTGGTCACACAAGACATAAAAGCAGTGGCTCCAAAAGAGGTGCTCAGTTACAGAAGAAAGAGCCGCTCATAGAGGGCAGTTCTGTGTGACAGCAAAAAGCTGAGTTGCGTAGAGGTCAAGTGGGCAGTGAGGGGAATGTTGAATGAAGAAAACATCTATTTTCTTTTCTTAGATAATGATGATATCGCGATAACAACTAATGTAGTCAAAACGAGTACTTCATATATCTGTCACATGTTTACTTGTGACCACTCTGACACATTATCTTCTCTTCTGTAATCCTTTCACCTTTTTCATAAATCTCTGTTATCTAGGTGTGAAAAGAAGCCTTAATATCTACTAAGCCAGAGCATCCTTTCACATAGGGTTGATTTGGCTTTTTGTTCTTTTTCCCCCACTCTTTTCCTCCTCTTCAACGTTCTGTTCCCAGTATGTCCAGAACTGATTCTGCCTGGGACCTAATTATCTGTTGGTGACCTGAATGGGGCTGGTCACTCTGGGCAGTCTCTGTCCTTGGCTCTTTCTGGCCTTTAGGTCACATGTAGCACTTTATCAGTTCCCTCCAAAACAAATCCAGCTGCAAAAGTATTGGAAAATAAGGTAGGTTTTACTGAGGGTTTTGGGGGTGGAGTGAAAAGAAAACTCGCCACATGAAGACAAAACATCACAAGACTCCCATTATACAACCCTCAACTGCCAAAGCCTTTCTCTTGAGGGCCAGCCCCTCATCTTTCCTCGGCTCTACCTGCCTTCCCTATACTCTTGCTCTGTACTTGTCCTAATTCAGAAAATATAGCTCCCTCAGCTTCTCCAGTTTTGCTTTCTCATATCTGTTAGTTACTTAATACTGCCTTGAATTATGAGAAATCTTCTGCACTAAGGATGACAATTTTTGTTTGTACCCCTAATCACAAATGTCTTTGTTTTTTGCTTAATACATTGAAGGCATCCTTGATGTTAGGACATGTATATTAGTCTGTCATTTCTGAATGGCTGAATAGTGTTGCCTTGTATACATGCAACATGCTGTGTTTAGCCATTCCTGGACATTTACCTTACTTCTTTTTCTTTTTTCTATTATAAACAATGCTGCAATCAAACATATATTGCACACTTATATGAGTATGACTGTAGGATAAATTTCTGGAATTGATATCTCTGTGTCATGAATATATGCATTGTAACATTTAGTAGTTATTGCTCTCTAGAAATTTATCTTCCAAGCAACGGTGTGAAAGAGATCCTGTTTCAATTTTCCATAAAACCTCATTTTTATGTTTGTTTACCTTATTTTTTGTTTGTTGATTCCTTGATTTAGGAAGGGCTTAAGGTGGCTGGCAAGGAAATATACATTAGAGGTAGATGGGTTGGAGGGAGAAGTGAAAAATGAAAGGTACAAATATAAAATGGACCAGTGATTAAGATTATTATAAAAACTCATTCGGTTTATTCTATGCCCTTGGTGACCTTCAGGTTTGGTGCTAAGCTTTCCAGGAGCCAAGGCAAAGAGAGGAATCAATTATATAAAACAAAGCTGTGTCTTGGGGTCCTTATAAAAAAGTAAAAAGGACTTTGTACAGGGCAACAGTAATCTCAGCAGCGTGACTTCATGTGATCCCCACAGCACCTCTGTATCTTCTATTTGCCTCAGGCCCAAAACATGTTGCCCTAGAGCAGAGCTCTGCCTTCAGTCATGTACGTGCTGATTATGTTGGGTGGACAGCAGTCTGGCCAAAACTGATAAAACCTGTGCCTCCAAATGTGGCCAGATAGCAGGGCATTCAGAGCAAGCATCACCTCTCATATACATAGACCTTCCTTTCTCTTCAGAGCTCCTAGGAATTGTCTTACAGGATGGGACCAAGAGGCAAACCCAGGATCAGTGGATGTAAACCAGATCAGGAAAGCACCACTGTGGGGGCATTCCCAGGCAGGATGTGTGGGCTGCCTGCCAGGTGAGCAGGTGGAGGGCCCAATGGGGCTCTCCCTGCTGCCAGGATCGGGGCGAGGATTCCCAGAGGGAGAGAGAGCCAGGCGCCATGTGTACAACTGCAGATGCCAGAATGGGCTCCTGAAGGAGATTGGGTCATTTCACCTCTTGACCTCAGGGACAGGAAATAGGAGGAAGCAATCGTAACCTCAGCTGAGTGGGGAGACAACTAATCAGCCACCCCAGGTCTGAGGTGGCCCCAAGGCAGGTCAAGGATGTGAAGAGGTCTCAATAGATAGAAAGGAAATACAGAGGCTCAGCTTTGTGGAAATCACAAAGGGGCTGAATGCCCCAGCAGAGGGTCAGATAGTTCTGCAAGGAAGCCAGGGTGGCCCAAAGCAGAGACAATGAACCTGGAGACCAAGTAGCAGAGGAGCTGAAAGAGAGTTTGACTTGGACCTATATTTGAAACCAGAGTAAGCTAACAAGAAGACAGAATGATTCCCAGGTTCAGGGCTGGCAAAATGCAGAGTGAAATTGATTGAGTCATGTAAGATTTTGTGTCCAAACTCCATTGGGCCATGGGTAATTTTACCCTCAAGGTCCTCCACACTATAGTATGGACACCCAGATGTGTCCCATAGAGGACATAACAAAAATGTATCTTAACTGGGAAAAAAAGATTAACAAAAAGAATGGGCCGGGCGCGGTGGCTCAAGCCTGTAATCCCAGCACTTCGGGAGGCTGAGACGGGCGGATCACGAGGTCAGGAGATCGAGACCATCTTGGCTAACACGGTGAAACCCCGTCTCTACTCAAAAATACAAAAAAATTAGCCGGGCAAGGTGGCGGGCGCCTGTAGTCCCAGCTACTCGGGAGGCTGAGGCAGGAGAATGGCGTGAACCCGGGAGGCGGAGCTTGCAGTGAGCTGAGATCCGGCCACTGCACTCCAGCATGGGCGACAGAGCAAGACTCCGTCTCAAAAAAAAAAAAAAAAAAAAAAAGAGTGAACATGTGTCTCAGCCCCATGAATATAGAAGGAGAAATATCCCTCTATGTCATTCCCTGGGTGATAGCAGGAGAACATTATCCTAAGGAGGAAAAAAAGACAGTGGAAACCTGATTGAAGGAGCTTTTTTGCACATCACCCTGGGGAGCCACAAAAGAGAGACAGGAACAAAAGAACAGCTGCAAAGGGAGTAAAAGAAACCCAAAGAGGCATTGGCACAGGCCTACTGGGAATATGATATGCAAAGGGAGAAAATGAGGTATGTTTTCTAGTTAGAGAAGATTGATCTATTCAAAGGACTTTAAATTTTGTTGATTCTCTTTGGGTGCATCCATGTAAAGGTTTAAATTTTGAATCATCATGATTTGTAGCCAGTTAAAGTGTTCTGGGTTTTAGCTTCACCCACATGGACCCCGACCCACTATTTAGAAGTCTATTGCCCTTCATGTGGGTTGCTAACAGACTCTGCCTTTGCTGTACCTGGGAGAATGGCTTCCTCATCACCACATTCTACATCCTTCCAGGATGGCAGTGAAGAGCTTCCCAGGGCATCTGGCATTAGCAGAATGTGGCTGATGAGGAAATATGACCCCAGTTTAGGCTATTTTACCAGAATATTACACAAATTACAAAATAATTTGATAGCTAGAAGAGAGGATTTTGAATGTTTTTACTACAAAGAAATGATTAATGGTTGAGGTGATGGATTTATTAATTACCCTGATTTGATCATTGCACAATGTATACATGTATCAAAACATCTCATTGTACACCAAAGATATGTATAATTTTGTGTCAATTAAAAAGGAAACTTAAAAAAAATTTTGAACTATATATGTGAACACATGAAAATGTAATAGTAAAATTTCATTGTTACAATATTATATCCCACTTTAGCCAGGCGCAGTGGCTCACCCCTGTAATCCCAGCATTTGGGGAGCCCAAGGCAGGCAGATCACAAGGTCAAGAGATTGAGACCATCCTGGCCAACATGGTGAAACCCCATCTCTACTACAAATACAAAAATTAGCTGGGCATGGTGGCACACGCCTATAGTCCCAGCTACTCGGGAGGCTGAGGCAGGAGAATCACTTGAACCTGGGAGGTGGAGGTTGCAGTGAGCCGAGATCGTGCCACTGCACTCCAGCCTGGCGACAGAGCAAGACTCTGTCTCAATAAATGAAAAATAAATAATTTTTTTTAAAAAAAGAATGTTGTATCCCACTTTGAAAATAGATTTCAGAATGAATGGTAGCCAGATTACTTCAGCTGTCACATATAACTTACATAGCTTTTCGTTAAGACTGTTAAGTCACAGACAAAATTAATTTTTTGGAATAAAGGAATGCTCAAAGCATGATTGAACATGTAAAAACTTAATAAGAAGCAGAGTTTAGGTTACAAAAAGAGACGTACTTTCTTATTGTCTGAGTAACCACATCTGAAATCTTGGTCAAGATTCCCTGAAATCCACTTTTAAATGAGTTCATCTGACAAACTCAATGCAATGATTTTGATTTCAGAACCTCCAACTGAAGTTCCTAATCATTCTTTTGGTAACAGAGAGTTTTGAACAAAATACAAGGGCAAGAGTATCAGGAAAGGTTACTTATTTTTCCCTCTGCCTCTGATTACCTGGAGAGCAACAGTGAAAAATATGGAGGAAGAGAGCAGAGGGCTCTTTTGGTCCAGTAACAGCATTCAGAAGTAGGACACACTGGGGAGGCTTCTCCCTCCTGCAGTGGTTTTCTCCAGGATTTTTTTCACCCTCACTTAGGTGTAGCCTTGACAGGAAAGGATGGGGGCCAGGAGCCTGGACCATCATTCCCAGCAATCTGACCCACTTGAGGGAGGGAAGGGTCCCCATCTATCTTTTCTTCATTCTGGGCACTCACTTTAAAAAATAGATTTTGCTTAATATTCTGGATAGAAAGTATTTATTCCTCTTACAGATGCTTCAGTCTCCAACTTATATTTATGCCTGAAAATAATGTTCTTTATGGCCATCACCTTAGGCAATTTGGATGGTGATGAACTACAAAAATATATACATGTTCTTACTAATACAGATAACTTACTGCTTTATCATTGCACAGCAGCAGTAATCCACATGTCTCTCCTAGCACTACTGAACTAGGTGGAGTCATTACAATGCATTTTAGGCAAAAGGAATGTGTGAGTTGAGGATCATTGCCCCCAAATGCTCTCTGCCACCTTCTGCACGTCTGCAGTTGTCTGCTTTAGCATCTAGCTAGGTGAGCTCAGATGTGGCCTGAATCAAGAGCAATGTGACCTCAGAGCTGCCAGGTTTGCAGGCGCCTCCCCTACAGGTGGAAACTATACTTCTGGATTGCTCCACCTGGCGGGAGCCCCAGAGAAGTGGAATTTCATGCATTGTGCTTGGACCACCACAAGCTACAGGCTGCTACAGAATGTGTTTACTGGGTTACTGCGACCTAGCATGTAAACATGTGTACACAGGATAGTCACAACTCCCATGGCAGCCTAAAGGTACTATGCAGGTCAGGTTGTGAAATGGCACCCAGAGTTATTTAGAAGGGCGTTTGGAATTCATAACGAGGTTGGTTTTGTTTTAAACCCTGCTGTTGCCCTGATAGAAAACAATGAGTGTTGATTACATTTTATTCTACTTAACATCAGTGTTTCTCAAGGGAGATATTGGTGACATGGAATTAGGTCCTATATTCAGGCATATAGCAAAAATAACTGAAGAACCTAGGGAGAAGATATTAAAATTATAAGTGAAAGTGAAAATAAGACCAGGAACAAAGGCAAAGAGAAAGAATATCTTAAACTGATATGTCATGTGATATAGAGACATGAGCCCACACTTCTGTTGGGTACAGGGAGAAATGTGGTATATAAATTATGCCAAAATCAAAATTTTCTCCATTGCTGGAGTATATTTTGGATGGGTGTCAAAACTCTCTCAAATATACAGGGGGGGTTTTTTGGTGTTTTTTTACATCCTGTTTCAACATCCAGGGTCTAGACATTGGACTTCCTTCAAATAAGAGACCAGTGAGAATAAATTTGAGCATGCAGTTGTTAAAACCTCTTTCTTCCTACACGTAGCTCTTGACAGCAACTGCAGAAAATGAAACCTGCTGGGGATGGATGTGGATGGAGGTAAGGCAGTCTCAGATGGGAGGAATATGCTGATGGAGGAATCTGACCCTCAATTAATGAATGGCATCAACACCTTTCATGTTGAATGGCACACCCGAGGCCTGGGTGAGCCCAGCAGGAAGAGAAGAGAAAGATCGTATCTGGTTACCTCCTTCCCCGTAACAGCACATGACTGGTAACACAGCACTTCCTCTAATGTCATCACACTGCCTCGCCCAGAAACGAAGCACAGTAGTGATTATGAATGAGCAGATACTTTGCCCCTACTTCTTGCCATTATCTCTTCCATAAACACATAGGGAAAGCTAACAGGAATCTCACTTCCTGGTTTTTAGTGGGTGATTTCAGGGTCTAGAGATTTTGTTGTTGTTGTTCTTTAACGTTAAGCAGTCAAACACTCTGTTCCAAACAGAGTGCAAATCCCACTCGAACTCCTAACTTCGTATTATAAATGTTGGGCTCTGTGAAAGCAGCAAGAGTAATGGTGTAACTGGTGTGGAC
Source organism: Piliocolobus tephrosceles (assembly GCF_002776525.5). NCBI lineage: Eukaryota > Metazoa > Chordata > Mammalia > Primates > Cercopithecidae > Piliocolobus > Piliocolobus tephrosceles. The sequence continues at coordinate 162,899,612 of NC_045437.1, forward strand.
AATGACAGCTTTTGGTCTTGGAAAAGAAAAAAATGAAAAGACTTGTTCAGAATTGCACAACCGCGGAGTCTGGCAGTTTTTTCTCATATTTCTAGGTGATAGACAAATTGTTAGTTACCACATGTATAATTTATTAGTAATTGCTCTAATTTGTCTCCTAGGTTTCTAAGTTGCCAGTTCACTGAGATCAACTATTTTGTACCCATAAAATAAGAATCATATGGTAATTTAATGAAGTAGCTAGCCAGTTAGAATGATTTCTGTGCAAATGCAGTTATTACCCTTGCAATTTAGAAAAGGGGGAGAGGAATAACAGTGTCAAACTTCTTAGCAGCCTAGTGACTAATTATCGCTCACTGGGATTAAAATGCTACACGCACATTTTCCTCTTGTGGACATATGGACACTAAGATAACTGGCTTTCCTTTGGGTTGTGTTGCAGTCTCTTTAAAACAAGATGCTTCCTTCCTCCTGGGATCAGTGTAAGAGCTGCTGAGTGAAGGAAGCTGGATCTCTCCCATGGGTGATCTGGGGGACAGAGGCCTGGAGCCTGCCAATGAAGTTAGAGCACAACTTAGAGTACAATAGACCTGCTGCAAGGATGTTGGGGATAGAGTCAGCATAGAACATTGTGTTTTTCTTCTTAAAGCAAGTGTTCTACTTCTCTCCAAACATAATTAGTTGACTTCAGGTATGGCTATAAGAACATAAATGCAAAAATGTCTTCTTATGGCCAGACTATCAGATTTCTCCCTGTTCTTGAATTTTCTCAACCAACCAACAATAAATTGTCTACTTATCTTCTAAACTCAGTAGCCAAATAAGCAGAGGCCTCATTCTGCCTCATGTGACATCAGCAAGACTTAACTCTTCTCTGCTTGCTGTGCTCTGTTCTTGCTGGTTTGTAAGAGGCAGGAACACAGCTTCCCATTTGTTTTTCAGGTTTAAGCTGTGGTTTTGGAAATGACAGGAAGTAGGAAAATGAAGCTTTTGGCTGGCCTTTGAAGAAACTGGAAGTAGAGGTGACAGCATACATGTGGATTGCGCTGGACTTTTTTGGAAAATCACTCTTTTGCCCAACGCAGTTGGCAACCATCCCGGGACTGATAAAATTCCTTTGCGCTTCATCAGAATTTAACTTTGGCTCAATCTGTCAAAGTCACAACCACATCTCTCAAGAGTACCATTTGGCCACAAGTCAAATACATTGTCACAAACACGGTAGATGTTCCTGAGTAGCATTCCTAACCCATAGCTGATGTCCACATTCATCGAGCAAGATCAAATACTAAAAAACAGAAAAAAAGTAATTTAATCAATGCTAATTTTATTGAAATCAAGACACTTTCCTAAGTGAACAAATTATGTTTAGAAAAAGAGCATAAGCCAGCTGGGCATGGTGGCTCACACCTGTAATCCCAGCACGTTGGGCGGCTGAGGTGGGTGGATCACCTGAGGTCAGGAGTTCAAGACCAGCCTGGCTAACATGGCAAAACTCTGTCTCTACTAAAAATACAAAAGTTAGCCAGGTGTGGTGGCATGTGCCTGTAATCCCAGCTATCTGGGAGGCTGAGGCAGAAGAATCATTTGAACCCAGGAGGCAGAGGATGCAGTGAGCTGGTATCGCCCCACTGCACACCTCACCCAGGAGGCAGAGGATGCAGTGAACTGATATTGCCCCACCGCACTTGCTCTGGGTGACAGAGCAAGACTCTGTCTCAAAAATTAAAAAAGAAAAGAAAAGAAAAAGAACGTAAGCCTAGAACCTGAAATGACACCACCAGTGGTTAGAAATTTTAATGAAATTGGGATACTTATAGCTTCTTGAATTTCTCAGTAGATTGTTATCATATTCATCCCCAAGGAGAGTCACCTAGCTTAATGTTTGCTTGGTCAATGTTTGGTAAGCACCAGGGCAAAATGGTCAGTCCCTGTATCTAAAGTAGTGCTGCTCAAAGTGTGGTCTTAGGGCCAGCATCATCTGGAAGCCTATTAGAAATGCAAAGTAATGGCCCCACCCCAGCCTCCTGTAGCAGAATCTCTGCCAATGGGGCTCAGGAAGCTGGGTTTTTATAAACTCTCCAGGTGATTCTAATGCTCGCTCAAGTTTGAGAACCACTGGCCTCAGCATCTCCAGAACAAACTATCAACCAGCAACTGATGGTTTGTGGTTGTGCCTGCAAATGAAAGAAGTGCAGCCATCCATGCCATCCTCCCTTGGTTGGAAACTAAGTCCCAGCTGCTGAGTTTTGCTTCCTTTTCTCTACATTTCCACATACCTGTGTTAGAACTGTGGGGCTCTATACATAGAAAATGTCTTAAGATAACAGTCTGTGTTTTTAAACTTGGGACTGTAAGGGGCTCCTCCTAAACATGTTTGGAGTATCTTATTTTGCTGATACTAAAAGCTGACCATTTACCTAAATAGTAATATACACTTTTCTAGAATCAGCTCTCTGGACAACTCAGCTGTCTGCTGCAAAAGAGCAAAAAACCCTAAAGTAGACAAAGAAAAGTTCCAATCATCCAACATGTATGTGTTGGGTAAAATTGTGCTTCAAAGCTCATAGCTTTTTCTAAACTCTTGGAGGCTATCAAAATCTACTCACTCTTACTTTCTAAAATTAGTTGTACCTTAGAAGTACATGATAAGGTTTTTTAAAATGCAGATGTATAAGAACTAAATGTAAGAGCTAAAACTATAAAACTCTTATAAAAAAATACGTGTAAATCTTCATGATCTTGGATTAGGCAATGGTTTCTTAGATATGCCACCAGAAGCACAAGCAATGAAAGAAAAAATAATTAAAATTTGAAACTTTGGGCTTTAAAGGACTTTTTCAAGATAGAAAGTGAAAATACAGCCCACAGGATGGAAGGAAATATTTGCATATCACTTATCTGAAAAGAGTCTAGTATCCAGAACATATAAAGAATTCTTACAACTTAATAGTAAAAAAATAGGCCAGGCATGGTAGCTCACACTGGTAATCCCAGCACTTTGGGAGGCCCTGGGTGGAGTTCAAGACCAGCCTGGCCAATGTGGCGAAACCCTGTATCTACTAAAAATGCAAAAATTAGCTGGGTGTGCTGGGGTACACCTGTAATCCCATCTACTCTGGAGATGGAGGTTGCAGTGAACCAAGAACCCACCACTGCACTCCAGCATGGGCAAAAGAGTGAGACTCTGTCTCAAAAATAATAATAACCCAATTAAAAACTGGACAAAAGATTTGAATGGGCATTTCTCCAAAGAAGGTATATATATGGCCAATAAGCACATGAAAAGATGCTCAACATCTTTAGTCATTAGGGAAATGCAAATAAACACAGTGAGATGCTATTTCACACCCACTAAGATGGATAGAATCAAAAAGATAAACAATAACAAATATTGACAAGAATCTGGAAAAACCGGAACCCTTATGCATTGCTGAGGGAAATGTAAAATGGTGTGGCCACTTTGGGAAATGTAAAATGGTGTGGCCACTTTGGGAAATAAAATGGTGTGGCCACTTTGGGGCAGTTCCTCAAAAAGCTAAACAATAGTCACCACATGACCTAGCAATTCCACTCCTAGGTGCATACCCAATAGAATTGAAAATGTATGTGGAAACAACCCAACTGTCCAACTGGTGAATGGATAAACAAAATGTGAAATGGTCAACTATGAAAAGGAACAAAGTACTGGTGCATTCTACAACATAGACGAACCTTGAAAACATTAAGCTAAGTGAAAGAAGCCAGACACCAAAAGCCACATATTGTATAATTCCATTTACATGAAGTATCTAGAGTAGGTAAAGCCAGAGAGATAAAGTTAATTAGTGGTTGCCAGGGGCTGATGGAAGGGGAGAATGAGTGACCGCTAATGGGTGTGGGGTTTCTTCTGGGTTGATGATAATGCCCTGGAATTAGATAATGGTGACAATTGCACAATGTTGTAAAATGCTAAAAACCACTGAATTGTATATTTTAAAAGAGTGAAATTTATGATGTGTTATATTAATTATATCTCCATTTTTAAAACACAGGCAGCAGGTTGGATGTGGCCTATGGGGGTTACAATTTGCCAGTCCCAGCTCTAGTGCAAAAAAAGAGGAGGGGGCAGATAGATGAAAAAAGGCCGACAAAATGTTTGAGACAGAGTCTTGCTCTTGTCACCCAGGCTGGAATACAATGGCAGGATCTCAGCCCACTGCAACCTGTGCCTCCTGGGTTCAAGCAATTCTCCTACCTCAGCCTCCCAAGTAGCTGGGATTACAGGTGCTGGCCACCATGCCTGGCTAGTTTTTCTGTTTTTAGTAGAGATGGCGGTTCACCATGCTGGCCAGGCTTGTCTCGAACTCTTGACCTCAGGTGATGCGCCTGCCTCGGCCTCCCAAAGTGCTGGGATTACAGGCGTGAGCCACTGCACCCGGCCTAATGTTGAGTATTTTTGAAGCAGGGTGATGAATATGTAGTTGTTCATTACATTATTTTCTCTACTTTTGTGTTTGTTCAGACACGCACATATTTTTATAAGAATCGCGTATCATGTATGCCAAATTAGGTAATAGAATCACCAAGGATGGGGTCTGGGCATCTGTAAGTTTTAACCATTTTCCAGTTGATTCTTTTGAAACCAATCAATCGCCGGATTGAAAATCAATAGTTGGGGATCACTGCTCTGTATATAGTTCTGTTAACTTGATTATCTTAGCAGATTAAAAGAGAGGAAAACAACTCCAATAAAAAAACAAATAGGAGTGTATGCTCCTAGGGTGAGGGGCGCACCAAAATCTCACAAATCACCACTGAAGAACTTATTCATGTAACCAAATCACCTGTTACCCAAAAAGTATGAAAATAAAAAAAAACAAAGAAAAATAAAAATAGGTAATAGCAAAAAAAAAAAAGGAAAAAAAAAGGCTCTCAGAGCCCAACGGGAGAGAAACAGAAAAGAAGCAAATACAAGAACTTAAAGAGCTCAGTATTCTAAGGCCACTGTTAGCGTAAAAGCAAACAGCCTCTGTGCCGTAATAAATTTTGAAATCATCACTGTATTACAGCACAACTTTTAATATTCCTAATGATGACCTGGAGGCATTCAGAGAGGATTAAATATGTTCAGTTAATGGTATTTAAGGTATATGGAAGTAAATATTTATTTTAGAAAATAGCATTTTAAATATGCTCCTTTCTTAAAACTTCAAATATTTAGGAAATCTGATTCACCCAAAAGATGGTTTAAAAATCCTTAATAACTTTATTTTAAAATCTTCTAATTTTTCCACTTGACATTTATAAACAAAATTCTACCTTGCAACTAAGGAAAAATAACAGGATATAAACATCCTTTCTGAAACAAGCATTGGATACAGAAAACACTTGGGGGATGGTGGGAACTGAGATGGATGTGATTGTTTTTGTTTCTTAATGTATACTGCCTTCTAATCCCATATCTTCTTTTAAAATCAACTTGAGATATAATTTACATATAATAAAAAATTTTAAGTCTATAAGTTGAATGCTTTTGACAAATGTATACACCTGTGTAACCACCATCCCAATAAATATATAAAACATTTCCACCTCCCCAGAATTCTGTATCCTTTTGCAGTCAGTCCCCCACCCAACACCCACTTTGACTTCAGGAAACCACTGATGTGATTTCTGTCACTATTGATTAATTTTGCCTTTAGACTTTCATATAAGCAGACTCATGCTGTAAACCTTCTTGTGTCCAGCTTCTTTGTGTCAGCATGATATCTATGAGATGCATCCATGTTGGTGCATGTTGTTAGTAGTTCATTCCATTTTATTACTGAGTAGTAATTCGTTACATGAATATACCATGAATTATTTATTCATTCACCTGTTGTTTCTGCTTGCATGAATAAAAATGCAGAAGTCTTTTTTATGTACCTAAGTTTTTATTTCCCTTGAGCAAATACCAGTGTTGGGTCATATGTTAAATATATGTTTAACTTTTTAAGAGACTGCCAAACTCCTTTCCCAGGTAGTTGCACCATTTTATGGTGCAATGCACAACAGTACCACTTAAAACCCATGACCTTGACTTACAAATTAGTAGAGAGAAAATCCTCTCTTTTTCTCTCTCAATGGTTTTTATCTCTCACTGACTCACTATTTTGTGTGCTGTTTTAGGCACTTCACCTTCTACTTATGTAAACCTTCTCCCATATGTTTCCAAATTCATTTTAAGCTTCAATCAGCATTAATATTAATATGCTGTTAATAGTACAGCTAAAGTTTTAAGCCTAAAAAAATTTACCCAAACACTGATAGCTAAAAACTGTCTCTAAAGCAGCATTTGTTTATGTTTCTAGTAAGTAGGCAATGAAAGTGATTGAGTACTTGACCATTCAATATCTTGGCAGTTTTTGTGGTTTACTCTTTTGAATGTCAGCTTTCTGTGGAAGTCAGTGCCACTGTTCATGAAAGAGGAACAACACAGTTCAGTGATAAAGAGCTCTAGCTTGAAGAAGTGGTTAGACCAGTGTGAGAACCTTGGCTTCCTTCCATGGGCCCATTCTTTACTTTAATAGAGCATTGGTTTCCTCATCTGTAATCTGGAGAGTAGGGGTCATTATTATCCATGTCTCATATGATTGTTATGAAGATGATGATCTCATTTATGTAAAGCCTTTGGCAATGTTCCTGGTCCATATTTATTGCTCAAGAAATGGAAGCCTTAAGAGAAGAGTCGTCATTAGAAACACATCCTAGAACACTTTTTTCTAGGATGTAAATTTCCTCCTAGAACACATGTGTTCTAGGATCTAAATTCCCTCTTGTTTTTGTTTTTACCAAGAGCATGTGTCTTCTCTCCTTTCAGAAGTCAAGAAGGCTTGCATTTCATTAGCTTCTAATAAGCCCTATCTTTCTCAAGGTTGTTCCCTCCTCCCTACCTGCAGGGCTGGCTATTAGGAGGGAGGAATGTGATTCTTCTCTCACCCGGGTCTAGTCTTGCTCACTTGCCCAGATGCCTGTACCCAAAACTGGCTCACCATGTTGTTGTCTGCCTCAGCTCGTTCATCTGGTCTCACACTGAAACATCCTGCTTCTTTCCAGAACTTGGCCTTGCCCTCCCATATGCTCAAGAGACTTACCTCTGGGTTGAGGGATTAAGATGTATCTGCAGTGTGGACCCCAGCCTAGGCTATGAAATTTCCCTGACCTCTTTTCTCTTGAAAAACAACCATAGCAGGACAACAAGAAAAAAACTCACTGGACTCAAATCTTAAAATTTCAGAATATCGTTTTTAATTTTCCAAAGCATGTACCATAAGAAAGGGAAATTGCCAAGGCTTAGGCCTTCCATTTAAAGACCATTTTGTAAATGTGTCTCTTTGCACTTGCTCTTAGGGCCTTTATGGAGTTGCTAGTATTATATCTTCCCTAGGTACTGAATCTGGAGAAATTGAAGTCTGTCAGGAGGTGAAAGAATCAAACCAATAAATAAGCTAATTAAGAAATGTAATGTGTTTATGTATATCCAGCAAACAGAGTAACCAGGGAAAGTCAGGATGAACCAGCCTTGTGACATCAGACCACTCATTCGAACATCCTATTGAGGCAAATTTTGTTATCCTCACCTTTGTGTGTGTGGTGTTTTTTGATCTGTGAATTTAGTTCCACCTTCAGGCCAAGGACAGATGAGGCATAGCAAGGAGGGGAAGAGGAAAAGAATGCAGAGGTTATGGTCTGGCAGTGTTGGGGTGAAGTAAAGCTGACCTTAGCTCAAGATCTTTCTGACTTTGTCAAATACCCTACAAAGTATCAACTGAAGACAGGCTGTCACCTCTGACCACATGACCCAAGCAAGCGGCTAGCTCACTTAGTCCCCTTAGCCAGAACTGGTGAACATATGAGACAGTCCAAGTTTTTATTAGTACTGAAAATATGGCCCACGGTAGGAGTGCTTATGACTGCCTCAGCCCCTGATGCTGCCCCTTAGGTGGGTTCTCTGTTACATGGAGACTAAGAAAGAATGACAGAGATTTCAGTGAATTATGTGAATAGGCTTTAAGAGTTTAACATCAGTACTCTTGATATTGTGGCATCCTAATCTTTTTGTTTGTTTTCCTAACAGAAGAGTGTATACCAATTAAAGAAGAGTCACAATCCTCTACTTGCTCTTTTCCAGCTGCTTAAAAACTCACCAGATTTTTTCATAATTTAGCAATTATAAAACTAAGTTTAAATTTTTGTCAGCTTCTATTTCTAAAATATGCTTAGTATCTTAGATCCAATTAATCTTGTCTTAGCTCAAAGTATAAATAAACCTCTGTAACAAATATCTCTTATGTCATGCAGAAGATGTGAGTGCTTGGTTTTTTTGTTTTTTTAAATTTTCTTCTTGAATGTAGCATTTTTTTAATAGCACTAACTTTTCTTTTTTTTTTTTTGAGATGGAGTCTTGCTCTGTCGTCCGGGCTGGAGTGCAGTGGCCGGATCTGAGCTCACTGCAAGCTCCGCCTCCAGGGTTTAAGCCATTCGCCTGCCTCAGCCTCCGGAGTAGCTGGGACTGCAGGCGCCCGCCACCTCGCCCAGCTAGTTTTTTGTATTTTTTAGTAGAGACGGGGTTTCACCATGTTAGCCAGGATGGTCTCAATCTCCTGACCTCGTGATCCGCCCGTCTCGGCCTCCCAAAGTTCTGGGATTACAGGCTTGAGCCACCGAGCCCGGCCAATAGCACTAACTTTTTAATGATTTTTTTCTCCTTGAAAACGTTGACTATTTAAGATTGGTCAAATCTTCTATTTTGGTTTATATGGGTATTACATTTAATATTATCTGAATTTTTACTACAAAAATATCAAACATGATGTATAATTACTCTAGTTTATCTTTTAAAGAAGAATTGCATTATTTTAGGGTCTCTTCTTATAATTCATCAAAAATATTTTTGTAACAATTAATAAAAATGGCTTATCTTCCAAGGAGACAAACTGTAAGACTGGTCATTCTTTGCTCACTTGTTTCATAAGCTAAATAAAGAAGGTTAGAAAATAACAGAAAAACTCTATTGAGTGCCTACTGAGTGTGGCATACTAGGCTAAACATTACATACATTATCTGTTAAGGCTTACAACATGCTATAAGCAGTGATAGGTGTTGTTATCATCTTAATTTTGTATCTAAGGAAAATAAAGCGTAGAGAACATCAAGTTGCCCACAGTTACACAGGCAGAAAGAAAACACTTTTTCATGAAAAAATCATTATAAAATGGAGTCAATAACAGGTTACAGCATCACAAGTGCATATTTGTTTTATTACTGTTGCTACTTTTGAAAACATATAGTTACACACACACACACACACACACTCTCTCTCTCTCTCTCACAGGTTGAGTATTCCATATTCAAAATGCTGGGACCAGAAGTGTTTTGGATTTCAGATTTTTTTCAGTTTCTGGAATATTTGCATATACATAATGAGATATCTTGGGGATGAGATCTAAGTCTAAACATGAAATTCACTCATGTTTCATATATACTTTATACACATAGCCTGACATTAACTTCACATAATATTTTAAATAATTTTGTACATGAAACAAAGTTCTGTATATTGAACTATCAGAATGCAAAATGTCAGGTATGACATTTTCCACCTGTGGCATCACGTCAGCACTCAAAAAGTTTCCTATTTTGGAACATTTTGTAGTTTGTATTTTCAGATTAGGAAAGCTCAACCTGTATATAAATAAGTATATCTAAACACACACACATACACACACACACACACACATACACATATATGATTATTGTTAATAGAACGTTAGACTGGAAGGGAATGACCATAGCACATTAATCCCCTCATTTTCCAAATGAAGAAATTAAGGGCCACAGAAGTGAAATGACTAGCCCACAGGGACACAGCCAGTTAACTGAATTTCAAAAATCAATCTGCAGATATCTCTCTCTCTCTATATATATATATATATAGAGAGAGAGAGAGAGAGATAGAAAGAAAGATATAGAGAGAGAAAGAGAGAGAGAGAGATTGTGTGTGTGTGCGCCTCCTGAGTTCCATGAATGTTGACCAAAAATTTCTTCCCTAAGTTCTCACATTGTAAAACTATCATGTTAATGTCATAGACCCATATACTTGTTTCTTCACTTCATGCTGCCTCCCTAACTCTGTAGGACAAAGAAACATACTACATATTTATGTTAAGTTTTGCAGGTGCCTGTTTGTTTACACTGTGAATAGGTAACCATGGTTGCTTCAGCATTGTCACTCTCAAGCTTGTCCGTATAATTGTATAGTGTTATCATGGGGGTTGTGAAACAACCAGTAATATTCTTCTTTGTGTTTATATTTAGTAGTGACTGTTAATGGTGTGATTATAGGATGTGAACAAGCTCCACCTAGAGCGAGCTCAAATGACTCAGTGACTGCCTGGGGGCCAGTTGCCCCATGCATATTGCACTCGGAAATGAAAATATCCAGCGTAGACAACTTTATTATGACTATAAATTCGACTTCATACTATCACTACTTCAAGCCAAATTATATATGTTTGATGAGGCACAATTTCTTGTTAGATCCAAAGAATACCAGGGCAGACTACATTGCAATGGAATTATAATTTGAATTTTAATTGTTTGTTCATTTCCAAATTCTGACTGATGAAATAAATTCAATACTGTAGTTACACAAATGAATAGGGGACAGCATAGGGCAAAAAAGGAACAAATTGTATTGCTTATCATTAATATTTTTTATAAGCATAAGCGTAACTGTTGGCATTTATTCCTGCCCTTTCTATGAACCCTCTTTCATCAGCTTTATAGTGGTTGCTTCTGAAAGACAGATGTCTGAGTTTGGGCGTCTCTGATTAGGGATTGAACACCCCAAATTCTGCCCTCTCACGATTCTCTAAAATTTTATTTTGATAACCTCTATGCAAATCCTGCATGTAGATCAATGTTTCTTATTTTTGACAAAGAGAATGTGTTGAAACCTTTTCAACAAAGTATCTTTTGTGAAGAAGGGAGGGAATTGTAGGAAGGACCTGTGTTTGCTTGTGCTTGTTGCATTTCTCTCTCTTCTTCAGTATTTCTGGGATTCAGACATATAAATGTTTACAATAAAAGATGCCATTGAATACATGAAGTCATAGCTGGAATTGTCTCTAACACCTCATCTTATTATCTGTACTAAGTACACCATAGCTGCATTTGTATAATATAAATAATAGAAACATGGAGTTACCTGAATAATGAGCAATTTCTCTTTAATTCTAGCTACTTTTAATTCATTCTGGTGAGTACTTAGCTTCTAATCAGAATACTTATTGTCTGATCATTTTTCTAAATCACAGTTACGTATTTGTGTATATGAACAATCAGAGTTTCATAAGGATTAAGAAGTCAGGTGAGATAAGCCAGTGGAAATAAGATGATATATAATTTTGAATATTAAAAATATGGTATTTGCCACACTGCCAGAGAGTTCTCTCTTTTTTAATGCATAAAAATGGCAAAATATCATTGCTGTGAATGTCTTGAGGGTCTGGTATCTGGCTATATATTGTTTTTCTAAAGTATTTAAGTCATCAAAACAGTAGCAGGAGGTCATTGTCTAATGTTACTTCATAGCTGGAGGCAGGCAGATCAGGAAGATCTTAGATTCATTTTACAGAAAATGTTCACATGGGAAAATATTAATAAGCATTAATTAAAAATTAAAAAGAAAAGTTTTAGGGTTTGCATTAAATAAACAGGAATAAGATTTATACTCTGCTTCTGTAAGGGTATTGAATATCATTTCAATTTGCAAATATTGATACAACTGTCATTTTCACATTGCGACAATTTTGAGTTTTCTTCACTCTAAACATTGTCCCAAGGGGCATTATGACTATTAAACTAATTTTTATTCATGATTTATACAGCCTGAACTCAAATCTCTGGAACAAAATTAATAAATCATGTGTCAGTGGAGAGAATAGCAGAAACCGTAAACAATTTGATGAACAATTTCTAGGTGAATGGCACCACTTATGCCAACTTTTAGTTTACGGAAATTTTCTATGTAAGATATAAAAACTCTTAGGACCTCCTGGAAAGAGTAGAAATTCACGTTCTTACTGGTTTTACTCCAAGATGGGTTGAAACCAGGCTGGATCAAACCGTTGTATGGACCCTTGGAAAGATAATTAGCAGGGAATATCACGCAGCTTGACTCCATAGCATTCAAAAACTCTAACTCAAACCCCTCCTATTGCAATTTATGTCCATTTGTTCCTGCGGTTTTCTCAGAGGAACTCTTAGAGCATAACTGAGTGCCTTCTGTGGAACTATAACTAACTAATAACCTAGGAGACAAAGGTACATTGGTAATTAGTACAGGAAGTGCTGCTGGTCGGAATACCAAGCAATGCTCACTGTCTGTTAGTTACTGAGTTGTTTTCCATGAAGGTATAGTAATTACAGCTTTAAGAACATTCAAGAATTATTGGCCATGATCACTTAAGCTGTGATTATTTTCTAAATAAACTCTTTTTTAGAACAGTTTTGTAGTGACAGGAAAAAATTGCTAAGATAGTACAGGGATTTTCCCTATACCTTGCACCTTCTTTCCCCTATTATTAATGTCTTACATTAGTATGGTATATTCGTTAGAACAAAGGACCAAGATTGATGCATTATTATGATATTAGCTAAAGTCTATACATCATTCATATTTACTTAGATTTTACCTAATATTCTTTTTCTGTTCCAGGATCCCATCCAGGAGCCCATGATACATTTAGTTTTCATTGTCCTTAGGCTCCTCTTGCCTGGGATATCTTCTCAGACTTTCTTTGTTCTTGATGACCTAGATAGTTTTGATAAATGCTGGTCAGCTATTTTATAAAAAGTCCCTGAATTGGGATTTGTTTGCTGTTTTTCACATAAATAGACTGGGGTTATGGATTTGGCGGGGGAAGCCCACAGAAGTAAAGGGCTATTTTCATCACATCATGTCAAGGAAACATACTACCAACATGCCCTATCACTGTTGATGTTGACCTTGATCACCTGGCTGAGGTAGTGTTTGTCAGATTTCTTCATAGTCAAGTTATTCCTTCCCCCTTTCCGTACCATAGCCTTGGAAGAGATGGCCAGCCTATACTCAAGGAATAGGGAGTTACGCTCCACTTCCTTATGGTCAGTGTCCACATAAATTATTTGGATTGCATCTGCACAAGAGATTTGCCTTTTCTTGCCTTTCCCCTTTATTTATGCAATCATTTATTTAAAGCAGTGTGGACTAATGGATGTTCATTTTATACTTTGGCAATAATATAATACTTCACTTATTTCGTTACTTAGATTGTTCCACTGTTGGTCATTAGTGGTAGCTTGTTCACTTGGATCCTATGTTGCTTTAAAATAGCCCCATCATTGTGGAGTTAGGTTTGTTTTAATTGTACATTACACGCAAAAATCAGTCAAATGACGGTTGTCAACTTGTCTTCTCTATGTACCAGGAATCAATTTCTATTCAAGTAAACAAGTGGCATTTAAAAAAAAAAAAAAAGTCACATTTGATTATTAACTAGAAGATTATTCGGTACCCTTGATCTGTGTTCTTCTATATACTTCCCAGTCCTGACACCCTTTTTGGATTCAAAGATTAATTAATTTAAAGGCAGTGATGAGTGGATTAGATCAGAAGTAACTAGGGACCTAGAATGGAATATGAAGAATTAGATCATGAAAAGGAAAAAATACAGAATACAAAAGCAGTGGGCTTTTAGAAGTTTAAGAAAATTGAACTCTGTAAAGAAAAAGCTGGTAATTCAAGAAAAAGTAAGCAAGCTAGACCATTTATTAAATGAATACATCTTAATATAATCGTCTTGGCCAGAGAAACAACATAGAGGAAGGTTAATGGTAAACTGGAAGCACCTTATTAAAATCAGAAACAAGACAAAGATATTCCCTGTCATCATGATCATTCAGTATTATTCTGGAAGCTACTGCCCATCTAAGAAACAGAAAGCAGAGAAAAGGAGGAGAAAGATAGCCATGATTCGTATGTTATATTTCTGTTTACCTAGAAACTTAAAAGAATCAACAAAAGTAATGTAATCAATAAAAATTTGATGAACAGTAAAAGTCTGTATACAAAATAAAACTAAAATCAATAGCTTTCCTGTGTATGGGCAACAAGTAGTTACAACATGTAATGGGAAATGTCCCATTTACAAGAGTATAAAATATTCAGTAATAAATCTATATTTGGAAAACTAAACTATTTTACTGAGCAAAATAAAAGAAAATTTGAGTAAACACTGTGTTCCTAGATGAGAAGACTAAATATTTTCATGATACAATTCTTTCTATGTTATTGTTCAATCTTACCAAGGTAACAATTTTAGATGATGGTTTAAAAAATATCAGGAAGGATAAACAAAAGAAATGATCAGTAAAGTCTGAGCACAACAATGTTGGGAATCTTCTTCTACCAGTTACTAAAATGAATTATAAGCCTATAATAATTTTTAAATGTGATGTTTTACAAAAATAGATTAATGAAGCAGAATCTAGGAACAGATTCAAGTATGTATAAGAATTTGCTACAGATAAAGTTGACCTATAAATAAAGAAGTTATCAATAAATAAGATTGATCCAATTGAGAAACCATTGGGAGAACATGAAAGTTACCTTTTAACATCATGCAATACACCAAAATAAATTACAAATGGATTGAAGGGTTTATGAAATCATAAAGCCATAGAAAAATCTAGGATGAGTATTTATCTGCCCTTGGAAGTACAGGAATAATGGAAGAGACTGCAGAAAAATGATTGGTAGGTTTAACTTCTAAAACTTGTGTGTCAAATAGCCTGTAAACAAAATTAGAAGACAAATAACTGAATGTTTTTAAAGTTAAACATATGTGACAAAAGATTACTGTCTTTAATATATACATGGAGTTCTTAAGCACCACTAATAAAAAGGCAAAAAATATAACCCAGGAGGAAGGAGGGAAAAGACATGAATAGACAAATAAAAAAAGACTAAATACTATGGCCAAGAAACATGATAAAGTTTTAAAGGAATATTTATTACTTAATATATATTTACTAAAATGTTTATGTCAAAAAAAACTCTAATGAAAGAACACCATTCTTAGCTGGGCACAGTGGCACCATGGCATGTGCCTGTAGTCGCAGCTACTCAGGAGGCTGAGGTGAGAGGATCACCTGAACCCAGCAGTTTGAGGCCAGCCTGGGCAACATAGTGAGACCCCATATTTTAAAAAGAAAGAAACACCATTCTTAACCTGCCAATTCAAACAGATGTTTTAAATGATAAAACCTAGTCTTGACAAAGATTTGGTGAAATAGACAATTTCATTCAACTACTGGTGAAGTAAAATTTTCACAGAAAATGGAAACTTTCTGTGAGGAGGAAGTTAGTGGAAAGTGGATTGGAATGCAGTTTAAGATCTGAGTTCAAGCTTTCTGGGTTATTTGTTGTTGTTATTGTTTGTTTGTTTGTTTGTTTGAGGTGGGGGGAGGTGGTGGTGGTGGTGGTTGTTGCTATTTGGTTTTATTTTTTTGAGACAGAACCTTACTCTGTTGCCCAGACTGGAGTGCAGTGGCGCAATCTTGGCTCACTGCAACGTCCACCTGCCAGATTCAAGTGATTCCCCTGCCTCAACCTCCCAAGTAGCTAGGATTACAGGTACCCGCCACCATACCTGGCTAATTTTTTTGTATTTTTAGCAGAGACAGAGTTTTGCTATATTTCCAGGCTGGTCTCGAACTCCTGGGCTCAAACTATCCGCACTCCTTGGCCTCCCAAAGTGCTGGGATTACAGGCGTGAGCCACCACGGCCAGACCTAGTTCAAGCTTTCTAATTGTCTTGCTGCATAAACCTGAATGGGAAATATAAGATCTCTGCATCTTTGTTTCTTCATTTATAAACAAAGAGCCTTGGTTTAAAAATATCTTCAGGTAATTGAAGACAAAAGAAATCCTAAGTTTGGGGTACAGATGGACAATTTGGGGACCAGAAGAAAACTGTTTAAAAAGAGGTTCTGAAAAAAATCTGAGACCTATTCATTGTTAACAGTGTAGAAACTCCAAAAACAATCTCCAAAATATATGTGGGAATTTGTCGTAGAGTAGACAAGACATTAAAAATAAGTGGGAAAAGAAAGGATTATTCAATAAGTGATTTAGTTCTCTTCATGAAAAAGAAAGATAATGTCTCATCCCATACAAATGGATAATTTCAGATGTATTAAGGGACTGAGTGAAAAATAAAACTTTGAAACTATTAGAAAGAAATGCAGGCGAGTATCTTTACAACTGTGGGGAAGAGATTATTTCTCAGTCAGTACACAAAAAGGACAATTCATAAAGGAACGATTACACTAAGTAAAACTCTTTTATGCAAAAGCCTCTATGAGTAAAGCTAAAAGGCAAATTCTGTACTGGAAAAATATTTTTTCAACACATAAAGCAGAAAAAATGTTTCAGACTATATAGATGGAGAATCCTTACCAATCAGTATGAAAGTGACAGACAACTTACTACAGAAATGGGTTGCAAAGGATACCCTCAGGCAATACACAGCGGAGCGGATTTAAAGAACCAATAAACATAAGAGATGCTGACCTTACTAACAATTAGGAGAAATGCTGGCTAAAACAAAAACTAGCCTTTCTCGCCCTTCATAATGACAAAAATGAAGAAACATGACTGTCCAAATATTGGACCAGATGAACGAAACTGGGTGTGTAGTGTGGTATACCACTTTGGAAAGCGAGTTGGCAATACCTGGTAAAATTTGAAACGTGGTCCATAACCAAGCAGTTTTACCACAACAAATATTTCCCAAAGAAGCACTTGCAACAGAAGCCCTGTACAAGGATGTTCATTGAAGCCTTTTTTTTCTTTTTTTTTTTTTTTTTTTTTTGTCATGATGAGACCTAATGTCTCTTAATGGAGAGATGAAAATAGAGAATGTTCATATTTTGTTTCCTTCATTGCTGTGCTCCCAGCCACCAGAACATTTCTTGGAACATTGTTGATGCACATAAATATTTGTTGAATGAATGAATATGGTGGAACCCACATAGCATTGAAAATGAATAAATTAGATCCATATGTATCAACATGGACAGATTTCAGAAACAGCGCTGGGCGAACAAAGGGACTTTGGAGTATGGATGTTATGGTACAATTTTAATATACATAAAATGATACTATATGCTGTTTATAGATGCCTATGTGTAGTAAAAATATTAAAATGTACTGAAAAAATACACAATTTATAATGCCAGTTGCCTCTGGGAAGGGAAAGGAAGGAAAGATTTCTTTAGGAAAGAGAAAGAGGGAAGGAGAAGAATGAGGGTAGGCACTGGGAAACAGGAGACTTAAATTTACCTCTGTGGCCTTTTTTTTTTTTTTTTTTTTGAGACGGAGTCTCGCTCTGTCGTCCGGGCTGGAGTGCAGTGGCCGAATCTCAGCTCACTACAAACTCCGCCTCCCGGGTTTACGCCATTCTCCTGCCTCAGCCTCCGGAGTAGCTGGGACTACAGGCGCCCGCCACCTCGCCCGGCTAGTTTTTTGTATTTTTTAGTAGAGACAGGGTTTCACCGTGTTAGCCAGGATGGTCTCGATCTCCTGACCTCGTGATCCGCCCATCTCGGCCTCCCAAAGTGCTGGGATTACAGGCTTGAGCCACCGCGCCCGGCCGGCCTTATTTTTTTTAATAAGAAAATTCATCTGAAGTATAAATGACAAAATGTAAATTTTTTAAAAAATTCTGAGTCATAAATGCATGAGTGTGCTCTATTTATTAAACCTTAAAAACAAAACAAAACTGGGGCCAGGCATGGTGGGTCACTCCTGTAATCCCAGCAATTCAGGAGGCTGAAGTGGGAAAATCACTTGAGTGCAGAAGTTTGAGACCAGCCTGGGCAACATAGGGAGACTGCCTCTCTACAAACAAATTTTAAAATTAGCTGGGCATGGTGGTGCATACCTGCAGTCCTACCTATCCAGGAAGCTGAGGCAGAAGGATTGCTTGAACGCAGGAGTTGGAGGCTGCAGTGACCTGTGGCCAAGCCACTGCACTCCAGTCTCAGAGACAGAAAGAGACCCTGTCTCCAAAAAAAAAAAAAATTGTATCCATAAAATTAGAAGAGATTACTACATAAATGGGAGTAAGTAATAAAAGAGTGGAAATTAAAAATATGATGGATTATATTAAAAATTCATTTACTAGGTTTAAAATAAAGTCAAGTAAATCTCCTAGACTGTAGAACAAAAAGATAAAAAGATAGAATATACAAGAGAAGGTTTAATGGGCATAGATACCCAATCCTAGAAGTCCAACATCTGATTAATGAGAGCTTCAGAAAGAGCAGACAAAGACAAGGGGGAGGAACAAGCAATTAAAGAGATAATATACCATTTCCCAGAGTGGAGGAAAGGCAAGAGCCTTCAGATTAAAAGGCAAATCCTTATGAAATTTTGAACACAAAAGATAAAGAGAAGATGCTAATGGTGTTCAGAGAGAGAAAAAGTTACTTACAAAGAAATAAGAATCAGAGTGGCATTTTACTTCCATATTGTGTAGCAATATGACATTAAAAGAATTACTTCAAATTTCGGAGGGAAATTTTTTGAACCTAGAACTTATATACCATTGAGCCATTCATCAATATAAAAGCAGAATAAACATTTTTGGAAATCTTTGGAATCAAAGATTGTGATTTTTTTTTTTTTTTTGGAGAATGTTCTCTAACAAAGAAAACAGGGAACCCAAAAGAGAGAAAGAACGTTATTCAAGCAAATATTCATCCTAATCTCACAGAATACAATTTTTAAAAATCCTAGGGTAGTGGCAGGTTTAGAAAACAGTATGTGTGAATTACAATATGAAGTTTGGAAGCAATAGGAAGCATGTCTTCAAGAAGAACATGGATTTTCTGTCATGATTTGATTAAACAGTCCAGTGAAATTAAAGTGAAATAATATGCTGTTTTTGTCAACAAGAAAAAAAGGCAATTAGAACTGCCTGAAAAAAACAAAAACCTTCATAAGAAATCTGTAGTCCAACTATGAAACAAATGAAAATATTTTGATTTTGAGCAGCTGGTGGAATATACTAAAATAAAAACAGACTTGACACTGAGGTTTGGAACATTTTCCCTCAAGCAACACCATTAAAGGACTTAGCATCTCCTTCTCCCAGGGTGCAATTATACTACTTGGTTCTGAAGCAAGTAATATCTATATGATCATGATATTGAAATGCTCTTTGTTTTCATTTTCTGGAATTTGTTTCTAGAGAATCTGTGGAAGACAAGATTATAGGCAATTCACGTTATAAACCTTAAGAATGCAAAATTAATTATATGGCTAAGAGAATTTGGGTAATGGAAGAAGGAGGAACAATGGAGGGAAGTGAAATAGGGCTAATTTCCCCAACTGAAGTAATTGGGAGTGGTTAAGATACTGTCCTAAATTGATGGATTAAGAAATAAACATTTAGGCTTATTATTTAAAGTTATAAAGATAGCAAAGACCTTAAAAGTAAAAAAAAATAATAATAACAAAACGTGGGGAAATGAGGGAACAAGGGTAAAAAGCTAAGTTTCTATTAATTTTAAATTTTGTAAAGGACAGGAAGTTAATAGATAATACTTAAAACTGATAAATCAAGAGAGGAGATAAAAGCACCACCAAAAGAACTAAAATCAAGAATTGTTACAAGAGGTTACTGGGACTAAGGATGGTGTATAAAATGGAAATGTTAAGCCTCCATTTATACCATCCTTTAATGAGTGAATTTGCATTATTATGAGAATATACTACCTTTATAAATTTTGAAAGAGAGATTTTTAAAATGTAAGGTTTCCTCTGCCTTGCTCATTCTCCCTCCCCTCTCCCCAGTAAAAAGAGTCTGGCTAGAAAAAGATGCAAGAGTTTGCTGTTGAAGCTGGTTGTTTTGTAACTTGTGTATCCTTCTTACAGGGTAGTGGGCCTAGATTACAGCTGTACGAAAACTCAAAAGCCTACTGAGTCTGGGCGCGATGGCTCACATCTGTAGCCCCAGCACTTTGGGAGGCCAAGGTGGGCAGATCACTTGAGGTCAGGAGTTCGAGACCAGCCTGACCAACATGGTGAAACCCCATCTCTACTAAAATACAAAAATTAGCTGGGCGTGGTGGCGGGTGCCTGTAATCCCAGCTACTTGGGAGGCTGAGACAGGATAATCGCTTGAACCAGGGAGGCGGAGGTTGCACTGAGCCGAGATAGTGCCATTGCACTCCAGCCTGGGCAATAAAAGTGAAACTCCATCTCAAAAAAAATAAACACCTACAGAGGAAACACTGAACAATGGAGAAAAATGTCCAAAGAACTCAAATGGAAACATTAAAGGTCAATGCCTTACAGACAGAGCTGTTGTGTACATCTAATCTACTCTTGGCTGGATGCATGAAACATCACCCAAAAGCAACAGGGAAAAGATGAGTCCCATGAACTTAGCCAGCAGAGAAATAAATTGACTCAAAATGATTTGAGGGTGGGTACAGAGATATAATAACAAAGATGAGACTGTACACTCAAGTTCATTCCTCACTTAAGGAAGTTACCATAGTCAACATATGACTCAAAATATTTCTTGAAAAAAATTCTGCAAGTAGTACAACATATATTCTACCATTTTGAACTCCATAATTATTTTAAAGGAATAATAATAATAATAATAATAACTAACCCTTTATTTAGTGCCTAATATATACCAAATACTGTGCTGAGTATTGTTTAATTTAATCTCTAAGAGAGCCCAATGAGGTTAGTACTATTATTAATGTTATTCCAATTTAAAGATGAAGCTGAGTCACCAGGGGTTGAATAACTTGCTCAGACTTGCATAGCCATAAGAAATGGAGCATAGATTATATCTCAGATTTGCCCAATTCCAGCCTATGAGCTTAGAAAACATGAACACATTTTTAAGAAATAAATTAATAACTAACTGTAATATGAACATCCAGAGATTTTGATGTATTTTGATATATCTCATCCTCCCAATGTATTTCCTATATGTAATACATTTTCTATTTCTTACCAATTTGGGGATTATGCTATGTTACTATATGTTGTTTGGTAATCCACTTTTCAAATTTAAGAATAAATGAATATTATTTCATGTGATTCAATATTCTTCTGCAATATCAATTTTAACATCTGCTTGGTATTAATTCGTTCAACCAATATTTATTAATGCATAAGGCACTATTCTAGATACCTGTATAAGTGACCAAGTGGACAAAAATCCTTGAATTGATAGAGCTCATATTTCAGTGGGGAGAAATAACAATAAAAATCATAAGCAAAGTATATATTATGTTGGAAACTGGTATATATTACATGAATTAAAAGATGCAGCAAGATAAGAGGAATCAGGAGAGTTAGAGGGGATGGTAAGGTAATTGCAGTTTTCATTGAGAAAATGACATTTGAGCAAAGCCTTGAGAGAGGTAAAGGAGTAATCCAACAAGATATCTAGGAAGAAACTCTTATAAAATTGAGATATAATTCACATATCACAAAATTCGTTATCTTGGAGTGTACAATTTAGTGGTTTTTAGTATATTTACACCAGTATCTAATTCCAAAACATCATCATCCCCCTCCCCAAAAAACAAACCCCTGTACCCCTTACCAATCACACTCTATTCCCCCTTCCCTCCCTGGAGACCATTAATCAACTTTCTGTTTCTATAGCTTTGCTTATTCTAGACATTTCATGGAAGTAGAATCATACAACATGTGGCCTTTTTTGTCTACCTTCTTTTTAAATGCCTTCAGAGCTCATCTATGTTGTAGCATGTATCAGTACTTCACTCATTTATGGCTAAATAATAGTCCATTGTGTGGATACACTACTTTTTATTTATCCACTCACCAGTTGATGGGTCTTTGGGTCGTTTCCACTTTTTGGCTATTATGAACAATGTTGCCATGAACATTCATATACAAGCTTTATATATATTTTCACTTATCTTGGGCATATACCTAGGAGTAGGATTACTAGGTCATGTGGTACCTCCATATTCAGCCTATTAAGGAACTGTCAGATTGTTTTCCAAAGTGGCTGCACCAGGGAGAAAGCATTTGACTCAGGAGGAACAGCCGGAGCAATGGCATATCAAAGACAAAGCAGGGTGGCCAGTGTGGGTGGAGTGGTGTAAGTGAGTCAGAGATGGGTTCAGAGAGATAATCGGGGAAGGGCTAGAATATTTAGGGTCCCTTAGGCCGTTATAAAGACCTCAGCTTTTATGCCAACGGGAAACCATTGGATGGTTTTTAGCAGAGGGATGAAGTGACCTGACTTCATGTGCAAAAGAATCAATATGGCTGCCATGTGGAGAACAGACTATAGGAGAAAGGTGGGAAAGAAGACCATTGTGATCCAAGCAAGACAGAACAATGAGCCCTTAATGCTGCCCAGCAACTATTCCTCACTTCATTCATTTATACATTTTCACTCTTCTCAAAAACAATTTCACATTGACATTTCTCCCCTCAAATTTCCAACACCTTCTTCCCTATCTTCACACTCCAGGGTAGAAGCAATAGAGGTAGTGAAAGTGGTTAGTTTCTGGGTACGTTTTGAAAGAAGAGCCAACTAGATTTCTGTTGAATTTGGTGGCAGTGGTGAGAGAAAGAAAAGAATCAAGAATAATTTCAGGCCTTTGGCAGCGTAAGCTTTTGGAAGGATGGAGATGGCCGTTGACTGAGATGAAGATGACTGCAGGTGGAACAGTTTTGTTGGGGATGGTGGATTCAGGAGTTCAGCTTTTAACATGTTAAATTTGAGAAGTCTCCACTCGGCTACATGGAGATGTTAAATAAACAGTTGGACATACAAGTATGGAGTAGAGAAGTCTGGGATGGAGATATGAATTTAGGACTAGCCATGTCACTAATTATGGATCATGAAGGGAGTGAGTCTAGATTGAGAAGAAAAGAAGACCATGAACTGGACCCTGGGGCCCTGTAGCATAAGATGATAGTGAGAATGGGAGAAACTAGTAAAGAGCATCAGTGAGGTAGGAGGAAAATTAATCAAGTACGACGTTCTGGCTGCCAAGTGAAGAAAGTATATCGCAACAGAAAGAGAAAACAATGAGGTCACATGCTGTGGCAAGGTCAAGTAAGATGAGGACCATTGGATTTAGCAACATGGAATAACTAGCAAACTTAACAAAAACAGTTTTGTTGAAGTGGTGGTGGCAGAAGCCTCATTGGAATGGGAGTAAGAGGGAAGGGAAAGGTATAGAAGGAAACTGGAGGGGGATGGATAAGTTCATTGTCTTGATTGTGGTAATGGTCTGATGGTGTGTACATATGTCAAAACTGATCAAATTTTACACTTTATATTTGTGCAATTTAGGATATTTTAGTTATACCTCAATAAAGCTGAAAAAGGTAATAGGAGACAAAAATGAAAACGCCCTCTATTTCAGAGAGATTTGCTGTAAGGGGAGAAGAAAAATGAGGTGGTTGTTATAGAAAATCTGGAGTAAAAGAGGGACTTTTTTGAGATGGAAGAAATAACCAGATATTTGTGTACTGTTGAGAATGGTCTAATAAGGAGAAATTGATGATGCTGAAGACAGGCAGTTACCAGAGTTAAACCTTAGAGTAGATAAGTGTGTAGAGGGATGGGATCTAGTGCACAAATGGGAAAAGAAGAACCCAGTGGTTCCTTTGTGATAGCAGCTGGAGAGGCAGAGTCAATAGAGACAGACACCAGTAGGTGAGGAGGTGGGATGTGAGAGTCTGTGGAAGTTCTCTGTGGATTCTTCCACTTTTCTTCATGAAATGGAAAGCAAGCTCATCATCTGAGAGTGTGAGGATAGGGAAGAAGGTGTTGGAGATTTGAGGGGAGAAATGTCAATGTGAAATTGTTGTCAAGAAGAGTGAAAATGTGTAAATGAATAAAGTGAAGAATGATTGCTGGGCAGCATCAAGGGCTCACTGAGTCTGTGGTCATGAATTTAAAGTAAGACCATTCAGTACAGTCACATATGTTTCTCTAGCCGTGATCAGCAGCAGAAGTGCAGGCATCGAGTTGACAAAGAGTTGGATCCTGGTTTTGCCAGGAAACTAGACAAGAAGTTGTGGGTACATACAAGAGATCAATTAGAATGATGGGCCACTTGTTTAAACTGGATCAGGAGGACATGAAGGGGCTGAGGAAAAGCGAAAAATGGGTAGGATCAATATATTGGAGGTCCTGGGGGAGTCAAAGGATTATTGGAGTTGGGGTACTGGAGGGAGTGAGCTGGAAAGGTAAGTAGTAGACAAAGAGTGGGACCCATGATGTAGTATACCATTATATCGGTATACAGATTTCATCTCACAGCTAGGACCACTTTCTAAGATAAGCTGATAGGATCACAGAACCTATCTCTTTTACTTCTGCCACCCCTTATTTTTTGGTCATTGATATTTCTCCCTGAGTTCCCAGGAATTCCTGCAGGGTTCAATTCCTTCCTTCTCAGATCACCTAATCCCAGCCTACCTTTGTGAACACTTTTGCCTCTCTGATCCCAACTCCCTAGCAACATCTGCTTTTGAATTATGCTGGGAATTCTGCAATTCCTTTGACAACCAGGAAGGAGGTAAGGGGAAACCAGTTCACTAGCTACATGTCTCTCCAGGGCCTCCTAGGATGTATTCCGCTTTGTCAAGGTCTGGGTCTCAGATGAAGGATTGCTGAAAGGGAGAGAGATGGAGTATTCTCCTTTTACAATGAGGATTCTAGCTCCCTCGTCCAGGAATGCAAAGATAAAAGGTTTAGGTTTTTCAGAATGTATTAATAGCTCGACATTTTGAGGCCTCTTGCTGTATGGAATGTGATCTGTCACTTTGCCTTAGAAGATATATTCCACATCAGAACTGTTATTTGTAGGTATACCAGCCATTTGGTGTCCTCATATTTTTCTTGGTTTAAATGATCTGTGTGTTATGATCTTTAATGCGAAATCAGTTTAACAGGATAATTAAATCCATTAAAGAGGATTAGTTTGAGATTTCATATCATTTATTAGCTTGCTAGTACCTTGTTTTATTTAGCATATGTTCGTGTAGGAGTTGGCATTTAGTCTTGAATGCATTTATAACTGTGTTTGCCTCCTAAGCAATGTCTTTTAAGGTGTTTCCTCCATTGGAATTTCCGTTTAATGAAGTTAAAATTCTAATCAAACGAATTTTTATGCATATGTCATAAGCTTTGTTGATTACCAAGGAAGATGTTTTTTCATGATGGTAAATATCCTCCCTCCTCTCCACATGCCCAAATTGTTCACCCTCCCACCTCCACCACTGCAGGCCGACAAAGGCACACTCACAAAGACACACGGGACAAATGCTATCTATCCAAGGAGCCTGCTTTCACCTTCCTTAGCTCGTGCCTGCCAGATACGGATATTGAAGTAATCCTTTCCAGCATCACTGTAGCACCATCATACAGGGGTTTCATCCACAATTATCAGTTCCCTGTTGTTCTTATATCCTCTTTGTACACCAGAATCTTTCTGTAACTGTCACCAAGTTCCCTGCCACTGATCTGTGTCACCTGTGACACAGATGTGACGAAATCCCCAAGTACTTAAGAAATAGGCCCCTAAGACATAGCCCAATGATCACTATACAGAACTCCATGTAACAGACTCCAGTGCCCTGACTTCACACTGCTTTCAGCTTTTGGTTCTCCCGTTCATTCTTTTATCAGCATATTGCTTCTCCATGGAGTATGGAAGTTATCAACACTAAAGTTTTCCCTGTACCTTTGTGTGTTTCTGAACAAGCCCTGGTGTGGTGCACACAGTAGATGTTCTTTAGAAATTACAGTTGACCATTGAAGAATATGAGTTTGAACTGGGAGGGTCTACGTATTTGCAGATTTTTTTCAACCAACTGTGAATTGAAGATACAGTATTGGCAGGATGCAAAACCTATACAGGGAGGGCAAACTGCAGGACTTGAATATGCAGATTTGGGCACACTCGGGGTTTCTGGAACCAGTCCCCATGGGTACTGATGGATGACTGTCTTAGCAGACTGGTTAAGAAAACTGGGCAGGTACATTGAAGATACCCAACAGAGCCTGGCAGTGGCCCACCCAGGGTTGGGGTGGGAGAGGCTCTCAGTAATGTCTGGGAAATGGAAGTAGGCATTTCCTGGCTCCTACTTGATTAATGTAGGAAGTGTATATTGCCTTTTCCTTCCGACAGAAGATGATTTTGATGAGTTAAGAGGCATGGTAGGAAAAGACACAGGAGTTAGGTACCTGCAGATCATTAATGAGAATGTCCTCTTTGACCAAGTACAGTTGTCATGGTTAGGACAACAGTTCTCACACTGCTGCCCCACCTGCAACCCTTCCCAAACTCACATGGGAGGCAGTCTCATAACAGTTGCAGTTTCAGTGACTGCCTGGACTGATCATATGACATCCTGCACCAAGAAAAAGATTGGCCAGGGTGAGGTAGGAAGGGGAGGGGATATTTTTCTATGAATATGTATGTTTGAGTTAATTTTTTAAAAGACTTTTGTTTTTTAGAGCAGTTTTAGGTTCACAGCAAAATTGAGAGGAAGGTACAGAGACTTCCCCTCTTCCCCATGCCCCTGTGCACATGTACAGCCTTCTCTATTATCACCATCCCCCACCAGAGGGTACATCTGTTGCAATTCATGAACCTCTAAGTTCACATAAGGGTTCACTCTTGGTGTTCTATAATCTAAGGTTTTGGACATATGTATAATGACACATATCCACTACATGGTGTCATCCAGAGCATTTCCACTGTTCTAAAAACCCTCTGTGCTCCTCTTATTCATCCTCCTCCCCTCAAGATGTTCTTTTGTTCTTTTGCTCTTGCACCTTCCTCAGTAGAATCAAGGGTTTAAGAGGTTATTTTTAGCCACTTTTATCAGGAGGAAAGGGGGAAAGTGAAGGAGCCCTGATGTCTGTCACAGCTTGCTGTAAAGAATGGGCTTTAAAAAACATCATTGGTGAAGATTAATTCCTTTGTCAATAAATGTCGGCAGCTAATCTAGTGCCAATTGCATATGCAGGGGAATGAGCCCTGTGGAAACTCCAGGAAACTAAATCATCATGGGGTGCTTGTTTTTTCTGCCAAACACTGACCAGACCTCTGTCATTACTTTCCATTTTTTAAATTAAAAAGGAAAAAGAAATGCCAAACGGTGTTTGCAACTCCAAAGGGCAAATTGGATATGTTTTGACATATGTTGAAAAGAAATTATTCTAAAATCTATTCACATACAGAATTATCTTTCTGGGATACACCAAACTAAAAGTCAGTTTCACATACTCATTTCCTTCACGTGCCAAGTGGTTGGGCAGCAACTTGTCTTAGATAGTTCCAATTACTGAGTTAATAAAAACAGGGGTGTTGGAGGTCCTCAGTGCCCCTTCCCCTCCACTACACACACACACACACACACACACCCCTACTTACACGAGTCCCTGTCCCTCTCTGACCTGTGAGGCCACTTCTGTGGGTTGTTCTCTTTCCTGACTTTGGGAGGGCAGTTAAGCCTATAGTCCTACCCGGCCCAAGGAGCATCCATTTTTACTGGAAACCTAAAGGACTAACTGCCTGAGACATTCCCAATTCCTAGTGGGGTAGGAACCCTTCTCCCAGTCCCCAGGACTCGCCCACAATGTCCTGTTAAATTAAGGGCTTTCACGCTTCTTAAATGCAGGAATAAATTTTACATGGTAACTTCATAAAACTCCGTTGTGTTCACACAAACACGAAACTTAACTTTGTAACATGTGATGCACTCTGGCATTTTTTTAAATTTAATTCTATTCCTTTTATTTATTTATTTATTTATTTTTGACAGAATCTCACTCTATGGCCCAGGCTGGAGTGCAGTGATATAATCACAGCTCACTGCAACCTCTGCCTCCCGGGTTCAAGCAATTCTCCTGCCTCAGCCTCCTGAGTAGCTGGGGCGACAAGCATTTGCCACCACGCCTGGCTAATTTTTGTATTTTCAGTAGAGATGGGGTTTCACCATGTTGGCCAGGCTGGTCTCCAACTCCTGACCTCAAGTGATCCACCCACCTCAACCTCCCAAAGTGCTGGGATTGCAGGTGTGAGCCACCATGTTCGGCCCCTATTCTATTTTTTTAAGTGCCACTCAAGACTCACTAAATTGATTTCACCACTCATGAATGGGTCACTACCCAGAGTGACCTAGCCTACCAGAAGACTAATGTTTAAGGCAGGAAAAGGCTGCCAACACCACCCCTCCACTACAGAATGTGTACGTCTGCTCTGTGGTTAGCTGGTCTGTGTTTGGACACCTCTGAAGCAACTCTGATGAGCCAAATATTGTGCTATATGTGCCCACATTCCTCTGTGCTATCATTCCTAGCACCTGTGACAAATTGTATTTTGCTTCTCTATCCTGAGGAGTTCTAGTAAATGTTCAACAGCCTGCTCTCTGGGGGAAAGGAGGAGGGTGATTTGTAGCATTTGCCAATCCCATGGTGTAAATACTCCCACTATTGCCAATTTCAAGCCATCAGTATGGCTTCATTGAATATGAAGCTGAGAAGAGATCTGTGAGACAGTACGAGCTGGCCACAGCACACTAGTGTATGCCTCTCTCGTCATCTCTGATGACAGGGGTGGGAGGGGATTATCTCTGTCTTATTGACCATTGTATATCTCCTCAGCAAATAAAAAGAAGGGATGGATGAGGGAGGAAGGGGTAGGCAAAAAGAGTGGCTGGTATACTGCAACATACTAAGATTGTCAATGTATTGCTTCTTCAGAATGAGTAAGGAAGGAACGGGAGAGGCAAGGATAAGGGCTGTATGTAATAAAAATAATTACCGACAATTACTTATTCCTCACAGGATATAAAATACCTCCTCATACCTTGTGTCATTTGATTGTGTCAGCAGAAATATTACAAGGACACATGTTATTTTGTAGATTAAGAAACTGGATGTCCTAGAGGTGAGGTGATTTGCAGAGTCATACAGTTTATACCTGACCTAGAACCAAGGTCTTCTGAGTTCTAGTCCCACATTCCTTTACTCTTCAAGGTGGCTTCCCATGTCAACATACCTCTTCAGGGTGTGAAAGCAGGTGATGATGATAAATCATGATTTATCATTGAGACACATGCAGAAATTAGAGGAAGGAGTGCAGTGGTTCAGAGAAGTGTGAATACTGTACAGATATGATGTTATATGCACCCCTGACAGTATCTTGGGAAAGGAATGCCTAGTGAGTGACAGAGCTGTTGTTATTAGTGAAATCCCTTAGTGTTAAGAGGCAGGATTATGAGTGGCTAAGATTAGGGGTTCATGGCTGGGAGGGGTGCCTCACGCTTGTAATCCCAGCACTTTGGGAGGCCGAGGCGGGTGGATCACGAGGTCAGAAGTTAAAGACCAGCCTGGCCAAGATGGTGAAACCCCATCTCTACTGAAAATACCAAAAAAAATTAGCTGGGCATGGTGGTGGGCACCTATAATCCCAGCTACTTGGGAAGCTGAGGCAGAGAATTGCTTGAACCCAGGAGACAGAGGTTGCAGTGAGCCGAGATTGCACCACTGGCACTCCAGCCTGGGTGACAGAGTGAGACTCCGTATCCAAAAAAATAGAGTAGGGGTTCATGAATCTGATGCCAGGGTTCAAATAATTCTGGTTCTGCCACTTTGCTTTGCTCTTTACAAGTGGCTCTACTTGCCCACGTGACATAGTTTTCTACTAATAACAGTTTTTTTTAAATAGTCCTTACTTGAGAGGATCATTATAAGGTTTCAATAAGATAATACAGGCTAAATGCTTAGAGAAGGGCTCATCATATATTTTGAGGGTTTTTTTTTTTTTTTTTTTTTTTTGGAGACGAGATCTGTCACCCAGGATAGAGTACAGTGGCACAATCACAGCACACTACAGTCTTGACCTCATGGGCTCAAGTGATCCTCCCACCTCAGCCTCCCAAGTAGCTGGGACCACAGACCAGTGCTACCACACTCAGCTAATATTTGTTTTAATTGTTTTGTGTATATAGGATCTCCCTATGTTCCAAGCTGGTCTCAATCTCCTGGGCTCAAACAATCCTCCCACATTGGCCTCCCAAAGTGCTGGGATTACAAGTGTGAGCCACCATGCACAGCTCAATAATAATATTGAGCTGGAGTTGCCCAGGCTGGAGTGCAGTGGCACAGTCTCGGCTCACTGCAGCCTCTACCTCCTGGGTTCAAGTGATTCTTCTGACTCAGCCTTACGAATAGCTGGGATTACAGGCACCTGCCACCAGGCCAGGCTAATATATGTATTTTTAGTAGAGATGGGGTTTCACTGTGTTGGCCAGAATGGTCTCAAACTCCTGACCTAACTGATCAGCCCACCTCGGCCTCCCAGAGTGCCAGGATTACAGGCATGAGCCACTGCACCTGGCCTTAATATTATTTCTATATCCTTTGTTACTTTCTCTTTTTGTCAGTGTTTGACACTGAGGAATTTTAGCATCCTTTATTGGTGTAAATCATAGAAAAAGAAAACCTTGCCAACGGTGTAGTGCTGTTAATATGGTAGTGATACAGGGCTATCTAGCATTTGAGTTGGTGAATGTTTTAATAAGTGGCGTTACTGAGAAAGTTTCAAAACACATGTCAGAGAACTGTCCCAAGATAGTCATTAGAATAAAAGCCAGTAACCACTCGGATTTTTCTCATGGAAAGCTCTGATGATTTCCCTTCTTCATGTAAATTAACTGGTGGCTTTAAATGACCTAAGATAGTCATCAGTAAAACTTACAGAGATGTCAAACATGTAATATAAATGACCTATCCTAAACTGTTATCCTATTGTGTCTGGTGTACAGTTATTTCTCTGTATTTTATTTATATGTCTGTATCAATATTTATTGCTTTAGATGGTCAACTCCTATAGGGCAGGGATTATATCTGCTTTTTCAAACTAAGAGAGTGGTTTTTGCATTCTTAATTTTTTTTTTTTTACAAATCTAAAACAAAGAATTACTTGAAATTTGAATTTTAATATCCAAAATTTAAGTTTTATTAAAATATAGCCACACTTGTTTAATGTTTGTAGCTATTTTCATGCTACCATGGCAGAACTTAGTATTTGTGACTGTTTGGTCTGCCAAGCCTAAAATATTTACTATCTGGCCCTTTACAGAAAAGGTTTGCTGACTCCTGACCTAGAATAACTAATAGATTCTCTAAAAAGTTAAGATTTAATAAGTAAATGCTATGATGGCCGTAGTGGGGCTTTCAAGGTTTTTATTGCTTCTTAAGCCACATGAGAAACAGTGTCATAATGCCATTTTTTTTAAAAAGTTACAAGGTGATTAAATAGCTCAAAGCGCTCAAGAAGGCTTCTTTTCAGTGTCTCAAGATAGCTGTGATGGGATTGTGAAGTTAATTTTAGGTAAGATGCACTGAGCAGGAAGATTGCAACTTGAGCCTCAGCACCATGATTCTGTAAACCAGGAATGAACATACTGCCCAGGGCTGCTTAGATTAACTGAGATAAACCATTCATTCCTATTAGGTATGAGATACCCACACTGTATGCTTACACCTTACAGGACCTGACTCTCATTTCCTTCCAAGACCTCTTCCACATGCCAAGTATTTGGATGGAAACAACAGTGGCAATGGGGTCAGGGTACCTGCTGGCAGCTCCACCAGCAGAAGGCCTCCGGATGCTTTCCTGGTGCTCTCACCAGTGAACCACGAAATGAATGAATATGCTTTCCTGGGGTCAGACCCAAATGTAATCACTTACTCTGCTAGAATCTTACTTTAATGCAGTCCTAGACCTAGATGCAAGTCAGTTCTGCCTTATTCAGATTCTACTCCACAAGGCACTATTAACACGTATAACACATACTTTGACTTCGGTTTTGAAAGCCCGAGCATAATTCTGAAAACTGTTTTTAACAAGTGTAAATTTTCCCACCTTTTTTTTTTTTCTATTTATCACACCTCATTGTTGGATGGATGTTGTCAAGATTTTCCTCCACAGTTTGAGAGAATACAATAACTTTTAAAAAATAGGCTTGAATTTCTAATCCTACTGCAGGGTTAGAAAGCCCCTAAAATGCAGGTCAGCACGAAAGTGTTTAAGAGGACAGAGGCCTCGTTTTTTATGTGTTCAGTTCAGCAGCTCTCCTTTTCTAGAATGTGTATAATTGTTTGTCATTCTTCTACCAAATTCTAAACATACCTTCTTTGAACCAGAATAAATTGTAATGCATTATAACAAATAACTCTTGTATCTGTTCAAATGATAACTCAGGCTCAACACTTTCCCTATTTCTTTCTAAAACAGGTAAATGGAGAAAATTTTGTAAACTTGTGGTTTTATATTTTCTACCATCCATGTCACATTCATTAATTTTTGAAAATTAAAGTTTCTGACTTCCATTTACTTAAAAAACAAAAAGCATTAAATAATATACAGTTGCAAAAGTATAAGTGGGTTGTTTATAACACAAAAGATAAATGCTTGAGGGGATGGATACCCCATTGTCCATGATGTGGTTATTTCACACTGCATGCTTGTGTCAAAACATTTCATGTACTCCACAAATATATACAGCTACATACAGCTGTATATACATAGACAGCTGTATATATGCATATACAGCTATGTATATATTTGTGGAGGACAGTAATTTTAACAAAAATTAAAAATTAAAAAAAAAATTCAAGCCGGGCACTGTGGCTCACACCTGTGATCCTCCAGCACTTTGGGAGGCCGAGGTGGGTGGATCACTTGAGGTCAGGAGTTCAAGACCAGCCTGGCCAACATGGTGAAACCCCATCTCTACTAAAATACAAAAATTAGCTGGGTGTGGTGGCAGGTGCCTGTAATCCCAGCAACTTGGGAGGCTGAGGCAGGAGAATTGCTTGAATCTGTGAGGTGGAGGTTGCAGTGAGCTGGGATCACACCACTACACCCCAGCCTGGGCAACAGAGCAAGACTCTGTCTTAAAAAAACAAACAGCCGGGCACAGTGGCTCAAGCCTGTAATCCCAGCAGTTTGGGAGGCCGAGACGGGCAGATCACGAGGTCAGGAGATCGAGACCATCCGGGCTAACACGGTGAAACCCCGTCTCTACTAAAAAATACAAAAAACTAGCTGGGCAAGGTGGCGGGTGCCTGTAGTCCCAGCTACTCGGGAGGCTGAGGCAGGAGAATGGCATAAACCCGGGAGGCGGAGCTTGTAGTGAGCTGAGATCCGGCCACTGCACTCCAGCCTGGGCGACAGAGCGAGACTCCGTCTCAAAAAAAAAAAAAAAAAAAAAAACAGAAAAAAAAATTAAAACACATATATACAGTTGCACTGCAACTGTAATGGCCATCTAGCATAAAAATATTTCTCATTGTTTAGCATGAAAGATTAATTGAGGCCACTAGGAGAAAAGGAGATAAACAAGCATGATCTGCTATTGGATAAGAGGTAGAATTTATAGTCAATCCTCATTATTCATGGATTCCATATCTGTGAGTTCACCTACTCGCTAAAGTTTATTTGTAACCCCAAAATCAATACTTGAAGCAGTTTCACAGTCATTCATGGACACACAGCCTTGTGGTGAAAAATTCGAGTCACCCTACATGCAACTGAGGTCAAACAAGGCAGTGATCTGCTTTCTTGTTTTAACTCTCACACATTAAAAAATGCCCTTTCTGTAGTCCACATAGTGCCACATTTTCCACATTTTTGTGCATTTTGTTTGTGATCTCACTGTTTAGACCCTAAGGGCAGTGCTGAGTGCTGGCTAGTGTTCCTAAGCACAAGAAACTTGTGATACCTTATAGAAAAAATACGTGTGTTAGGTAAGCTTCGTTCATGCACGAGTTACGGTGCTGTTAGTCATGAGTTCAATGTTAATGAATCAATAATATATATTAAATAAGGTGTCTTCAAACAGAGACCCGCATAAACAAGGTTATGTATTGATTGGTAGATGAAAATATTGTGGCCAGTGGTCTGCAGGAACCTAATCCTGCATTTTCTCTAAGAGCAATGGTTCAGTATTCACTAATTCAGTGCTGTCAGCAATGTATAGAACATAACTACTGTAAATAACAAGAATTGACTGCATTTAAATTTCCTTTCTATTGAAGTCTTAGATTCAGGGTTTAAGTACCTTTAATCCTGATAAATCTCTGGTGTTAAAATTACAACTGAACATTTACAAAGTGCTGGTAATAATTTCTTCTAGTCCTTCTCAGATACTACAGTTCTGTGTTTTATGTACTAATACTCTACTGTGTTCCAAAAGGAATCATAGTGAAGGCTGATCACCCAGGACAGACCACATAAGAAGGTGTAAGGGATAAGAAAGAAATGAAAAACGGGTAGTAGCCAGGGTATTAGTAAGTGTTCTCCTAGCCCAGCCACTCCTGGACCTTTTGTCAACCCTCGTCAAACAACTTATAATACTTTAGGGACCCTTTCCTTTCAAATGAAAGGGCAAGAAGAGGGGAATTATGTAGGTGAGATGTTGATCCTAACCTTTTCATATCTAGGGAAGGTATACTCAAGGGGGTGGGGTTGTCAATGAATAAATAATACTAGCATTTAAGTTGAGGTCACCTGTTATAATCAACCCTAGCATAAGGTTATGTTTGTTACAGAATCATTGCTAACAGGAATCTGTACGTGTACTGTTATTACACAGTATCCAAGAAGGGAGAAACCTCTGGCAATCTTTCTAAGGTTTTCTAAGGAAAAGAGCCATTTGCAACTTTAGTGACTAATGTATCCACAGAATTCATTTTCATTTAGTGACAGGACAAGCTTAGACCTCTTCCTCCACTCCCCAAATACCTGATTTTAATAGCAAAAGGAAATCAGTATATGGTTTTTCTTGTTATGTATAAGAAATAAGGAAAATTATTTATTTTGGCTTCTGCAAAACTGAGGAAACATTACATTTTCTTCATTGTAATGCACATGTGAAGTGATTTTCCTCCAACCAGATTCTAATTTTCTGTAATTCAGTAGCACAACTCCCAGAACTTTCTTGCCTACAAATGCTATGGGGGAAAAATTAAATCATTGCACAAGATAGGAAGTGAATGAGTTGTGATGCCTAGAAAAATGCATGATGACGCACAAATATGAAGAGAAATTGAATCCACAGTGTGAGACTTGGGAAATACTAAGGAAAGTGATTTGGCTTTAAGGGTTTTTTTGTAATTCATTTTTGACTTTTTTTGCCCTATATGTTAACTCCTAGCTTTTAAAAACAAACAACTACAGAGTTCTCTAGAATCAGATCAACAGGCCAGGCACAGTGGCTCACACTTATAATCCCAGCACTTTGGGAGGCTGAGGTGGGCAGATCACATGAGGCCAGGAGTTTGAGACCAGCTTGGCCAACATGGTGAAACTCCATCTCTACTAAAATTACAAAAATTAGCCAGGTGTGGTGGCACACACCTGTAATCCCAGCTACTTGGAAGGCTGAGGCATCAGAATCACTTGAACCTGGGAGGCAGAGATTGCAATGAGCCAAGATAGAGCCACTGCACTCCAGCCTGGGAGGCACAGCAAGACTCTGTCTCAAAAAAAAAAAAAAAAGAATCAGATCAACAGAGCTGAGAATTATGTTCTCTTCTCCCCTAAGTTAATAAAATATGAATTGAAAAAATCTGAGGTGCTCATCAATGTCAGTGATAGCTGCTACAACTGTGTATTGTAAAATTTAGTCATGAAATTCTACAGCTACTACCCATGGTCTTACCCAAGCATTAAATACCAGAATTCTCCTTGTTTCAAAATTTGAGTCTTATCAAAAGAACAGATACCTTCCCTACGCCTTCAGTCCTACTCAGTGTTATTAGGAAACTCAGGAATTTTTTTGTGGAATATGCTTGTCATAACTGCAGAAATCACCTACTTTGTTAACTCTAATCTTGGGAGAAGAAAGCTTTTCAATTCTGTAAAATAATTAAAAAGAATTGCCCTACTCTTTCTTCTAACCCCAAAAACAACAACCAAGGTCACCTTGCATAGTACGTCCATTTTGTCAGTATTAAATAATAATAGTGGTAGCAATTCATAGAAAGTTGGGTCAGAAATTGAGTTAATCAGGTTCTTCCACTAACTTTGTGGTGCTGAGAAAATCATAAAATCCCTTTGCTTTAGTTTCCTCATTTATAAAACAGGTGACAACACCCACCAGTTCTCATAAGGCCACATAGTTTAAATATACAATTGCTGTCTGGACAATTTGGATATATAAATTCCAAAGAGGAATGATAAATGATGCTTTATAAAATTTGGCAGATTATTGCTGCTGGCTCCTGTTTATAATTTGTCTTCTCTAGCAAGAATATGACTTCTGTAAAGTATATGGATTTTTAATTTAAATTGGCATCTTTCTGGTTAAAAAGAAAAAAAAAAAAAGCTAACCAGATGTTAATTTAGACACATTGTAGATGTATGAGGAAAAAAGAGTATGTCCTGTCTGGGTCGTTGTCTGTCTACTGTTGACATCTGTGACTGCTCCCAAGTGGGGCAAAGGACCACTGGAAGGTTCAGGCATGAACTTGGTGGTGATGACCACTGATGACTGTTTGTTCCATTGCTGCAGTGCTCTTTAGCTGGGGGCATTTGTGGATTTGTCACTTCGTTTTATTCTGACAAAGTCTGGCGTAGCTCGCAGAAGCTGATTTAGTTCTTATGTATTACTATTGAGAGACCCAAAGCTGAGGGAAAGCAAATGACACACTAGTGGCCCCAATGCCAGTCTGCAGCACAGCAAAGAGCCTGGGGCCTCTGGGACCTGACCCAGGGGTCTTCCCACTAAACCAGCTGTTTCTAGGAGCAGGCTGCTGGGGAGAAACATTGTTGAATTTCTTTCCCTGGAGATCTGTAATGTCCTTTCTGCACCTACAATATAAAGGAAATTCTGTGGTTGCCTTTGGATTATTTATGGCAAGGGCGTATGCTTTTTTGAGTTTTGGTTGCTTGCTCTAGTTTCACTTGTGTTTATTGTTTGTTTTCTCAGGAGGCAGTTTAATATGCATTCCCTCCTGAGGGTTATAAAATACTATTTGTTCAACTGTTTTTCTAAATATAATAAAAATTTATTTTAGAAAATTTCAAAAACGCAAAAAGCAGAAACAATAAAAGTAAAATAAGAATCACTTGTTGCCCAGAAAGAACCACTATTAACATATTGATATACCATCTTTCTCTCTGAATTATACTTGAAATTACAAGTATAAATATTTATCCAGTTTTTTTCACCTAGCCTTATATTGTGTTTTCCAGTGCTATTAAACATTTGTTATAAATTCATGTTAGTGCCCTCACTGATAGTCTAGGATATGGATACACTATGTATTTGTTTAACCTTTCCCTGGCTGTTGGATGATTATCTCATGTTGTGCTACTAGAAAGGAGTGTAGAAGAGTATTAAAAAGTACTGCAGATCGTGCATAAGTCCTTGTTTGCATTTCTGATTATCTCCCTAAGATAAATTCCTTTTCTAAAAAGGCTCAAACATTTTATCCTAAAAATCAATTTCTAAAAGGAAAAGCACAACCATCTTAAGGTTATTGATACATACTGCCAAATTGTTCTTCCCGAGGTGTGAAGGCTCATCACCCATGCTCAGAAGAACCTATGTAATCTCTGCCCAGCACACCCCAGCAAACACTCTTTTGGTGTGTAGCAGGGATTATAGATTACTTTCTATGTAGCCTGAGCATCACCAAGAAGGTGACTGAGAATTTGCTTAAATTTTACTTTATGACTCTTAAAGACATATGTACATGTATAAATATATATACACACCTGTATATACATATATTAAAGCCATATAGGCCAGGCGTGGTGGCTCATGCCTGTAATCCCAGAACTTTGGGAGGCCGAGGTGGGTGGATCACCTGAGGTCAGGAATTCTAGACTAGCCTGCCCAACATGGTGAAATCCCGTCTCTACTGAAAATACAAAAATTAGCCAGGCATGGTGGCGGGTGCCTGTAATCCCAGCTACTTGGAAGGCTGAGGCAGGAGAATCGCTTAAACCCAGGAGAAGGAGGTTGCAGTGAGCCAAGATCACGCCATTGCACTCCAGCCTGGACAACAGGAGCAAAACTCCGTCTCAAAAAAAAAAAAAAAGCCATATATACATTTGTACTTTTTAGATTAGCTCTTTGGTGTTTTCTGCTCTGTTAGTTAGGGTTCTCTAGAGAAACAGAACCAATAGGAACATATATATCTGTTTCTCTAGCAAGCTAGAGACCCAAGAGAGCCGTTGATGTAGTTCTAGTCCAAATTCTGGCAGGCAGGAAAAACTGATGTCCCAGCTGAAAGGCAGTCAGTCAGGAGGAATTCCTTCTTATTTGGGGGAGGGTCAGCATTTTTGTTCTATTCAGACCTTCACTTGATTGGAGGAGGCCTACCCATTTTAGGGAGAGCAAACTGTTTACTCAGCCTATCAATTTAAATGTTAAATGTTAAACATATCCAAAAACACCCTCACAGAAACTCCCAGAATAATGTTTGACCAAATATCTGGACATCTTATGGCCCAGTCAAGAAGACACATAAAATTAGCCATCACACCTGTACTACTGTACCACCTTTGCCTGCCTGTCCCAACCAGCAGCTACACGTGACTGTTTGAACCAGCTCATGAAAGCTCAATCACCTAACAGTATTTCTGAATACGGAAGTAATGATACCATTCCAACTATAACCAGCCATTTTATTCCCCGTGGGAATATATATATATGAGTTTCATATCGGGGTGAGGGGGCCAGAAACACAGCTCCCACCATGCTCACACTCTGCCTCACACAGCAAATCAGAACCTGGGCCTGGTAGACAGGATGAGAAGATTTTTGAGCCTGAGATCCTCCTTTTCTACACTTTCAACGTGTCCTGAATTGATGGAAAAATGGGACTGTTTTGGCTCTGTATCCACTCATTTCGTCATTTATTTTTTTCTTTTTCTTTCTTCCCCTCTTCCTGCCTTTCTTTCTTCATTCTTTCTTCCTCTCAATTTTCTTTTTCAACAGTACTCTCCATACCAACTTAAAGAGACTTATGTGCAAGTAGGGAAGGGAATTAGAGATGCTTTGTTTTAGAGATGCCTGCAAGCCATTACTAAGATAAGGGTTCAGATTCATGGCTTGCTTCTTAATTTTCCTAAATAACCCCTAGATCAGAGTGCCTGATTTCAAGTTTGGTAATGAACGTAAGGATTATCCAGAATTCATTGCAAAAAAAAAAAAAAACAGGCTACCATCAAATAGCAGAGTGAATACTAGACTGCATAGAAGTTAAGTCAGATAGAAGACATTGTATTTCTAAGTAGGAGGTCTGTGTTACCCCTGTGATTGTGTCACTTAACCCGGACATAAATTTTGATATTAAGATAGTGAATTTATTTATTCATTTGGTGAGTCAGCAAATATGTTTAAGTGCCCATTATATGCCAAGCACTTGTGAAAAAGCAATGGGTCCTAATAATATTGTTTAAAAAAAAAAAGGAAAGGAAAAAATAGAGAGGGGCTATCAGGTGGAGGGAAGTTCTGTAAACTATGCCTGTGAATGCAGTCTTCCCAATGACTGCATTGCCATTAAAGAAGATTGCTCATGTAAAGAAACCACGTATGTTTTTGTAGTTTAAAAAATAATGCAGTTTACTGAAGCAGATTGGAGCTTCATTCCTTGAAGCTAATAAAAGAGGCTTACGGGAATTGGAAAGAAATAAAGAGAATGACTTTACAATCATTTGTAGATACACAAGTATCTTTAGATGGCCTTTTTACTCTTTTTAATGAAAATATCCAAAAACCTCCACAGTAATGGGTAATTCACCTAGGAACTCATCTTCATTATTTGTGTAATTTTTAATTCTCCCAGCTTTTAGTTTTATGTAAATCAAAACATTCAAGGGCTTTAAAAAGATACTGAAGAGAATGCCAGGCATACAGCAGAAAATTCTGTTATTGAACTTACCATAGTGATCATCGTTTGTAAATCTAAGAAATGAGTCCAGTTTATGAACAGACCAGGTTAGAGACATCAGCATGCTTTGTTTGTGTATATATGCACTATCATCGTGGATTAGCTTTCTTTGCATTTTCTCCCCTCCTGAACAGGATGCATATTTTATGTCACCTTGAAAGTAGAACTTAATAAAAATCATGATAAAGTATATTCTGACCTCTTTCAAATGTCCAGATTTTTATGACCCAGATATCCAAAAGTAGTAAATTTCCCCTTTACT
Source organism: Piliocolobus tephrosceles (assembly GCF_002776525.5). Classification (NCBI taxonomy): domain Eukaryota; kingdom Metazoa; phylum Chordata; class Mammalia; order Primates; family Cercopithecidae; genus Piliocolobus; species Piliocolobus tephrosceles. The sequence goes on from NC_045437.1 coordinate 162,939,959, forward strand.
ATGTTCCTGTTTTGTTTTATTTTATTTTTTCAGAAACCATACACTTCCCACTATATACCCAGTAAACATCTAAGTGGGTCCTGTGCTGAGCTCTGTGTAAACAAGATGAAGAGTCCCTGGTTTCTAGAAATGTGGGGATCAGCAGATGAAAGTGGAAGTACAAATTTAGTTTGATTCTTTCCTTAGTTGTTAGGAAAGGGGAGAAAAGATATCTCCTCCCCAGAAAAAAATAGGACCATTCATTCCTCTGTATGAGGAATGCTTCAGAGTAGCTACCTCATTCTGGAGCCAAAATGGTACCTGGCTCTTGGGAAAACTCAGGGAGGATAAATGGAAAGCTCCTAGAGCTAGAGTGGCCCACCTAGCTCCCAAGAGCCCCATATTTTACGCCTTGAAGCCAAAAACAAAGGGAGACAAGTTTGTACTCTGTATTGTACTGTTGCTATATTTTAAGATAATATTCTCTGCATACTTCACCTTCCAGTAACACCTACTTTCCTTAGGTTCCCACTGTGCCTTCGTATGTGTCCTCAGTCTTACCTACCCCATTGTTCCTCTGACCATCTCTGGCCCATCCTCCCCAGCCCAGGATCATGCCATCCAATGGCAAGATTCATGAGGCCCACCTCTGTCCCTTTCCTGAGCCTTCTGTAATACTCTAATAATGATGAGAGCTACCACTCAGCAAGCACCCACTGGGTAAGACACTTTAAAGACTCTGTGGACTTTAGAACCACAATTTAAAGCCTTACAATGACTGCAAGGAAGTCACCCTCTCTTTCACAGATGGGCAAATGGACATAGAGAAAAGTTAAACAACTTATCCAATGTTGAACCTTTAGTAACTGGTGGCAAAAGCCAGTACTCAAAGCCGTGTGTCTGATTCCTGAGCTTATGTTTCTGCTTCTCCACTCTGCCTCTCAAAGTACCGTGTTGCCTCTCATATTAATGTCAGTATAGTGATAAATGTTTGTTGGCTTGAACAGAAATGCCAAAAACAACAGGGCACCCTGGAAACATTTGAGGCTGCTGTGGCCCTAACACAATCCTTGCAGCCAGTGGTGTTTGCTATGTGCTAAGCTCTGTGCTAGGCTCTTTGTGTACATTATTTCATTTAATCCTCAAATGTTCTGAGATGAGCACTATTTTATCCCTGGCTTAAGGAGGCATAACTGATAGATGGAAAATTGATGGGATTCAAACCCAAGGTATCGAACTCCAATGCTCATTTACTGAATTATTACACCAAATAGCCTTCCCCCACTTTGTTTTTTAAAAAGGAAATTGTAACAGTTTTTACTGGTGAGGCTAGTGATTTCTGGCTTCCACTCTAGTCCAGTTGACTATCCCCACCCAATATAATGGCAGCTATTTTCCTTCTGTTATCCTCGTGTTACAACTTTGTGGTAGAGATTATACTTTAGTAGTCCCTAGGCTCTGTGGTCAAGTCTAGGATGATAAGATTTTACAGTGAATTGCTGGCATAAAGATAGCCTTCTGTAGAGCCTATAAGAGTGTGTGTGTGTGTGTGTGTGTGTGTGTGTGTGTATTCATGTGTGTATTGGAGGATATGCTTTTATTTACACTAGCCAAGAAGTCAGGACCTAAGCATATGACTAGAGATTCAAATATCTGAGTAATAATATTACTTTCTAGCACAGAACCATTTACTAGAAAGATCTTTGGGAACCAAATTGCTTGTATTCGTTTATTTACAGTGTGCACTTCCCTTTCACCTTGGCTTTATAAGAAAGTATTTGCTCTTTTTCAAAATGTGTGAAAGTCCTCCACTTACAGAGTCATGGAAGCTGTTTCCTGCCAGTTCATTGGTTCAGCAGCTCTCAATGAGTTCCAGGGAAGCCAAAAAACAAAAAACAACAACAACAACAACAACAAAAAACTTCCATCCTGGCCAGCCTCCTTGGCATGCATTTCCTAACCCATCCCCCTCCTTCTTAGAGCAGCAAGCCCCACACTGGTGTCTGCAGAGCCATTTAGGAATCTCCTCAGAATCCACCACTACATTATTTGTTCTTTCACCACTTTGCTATTCAACACTCAATTTCAAACTAAATAGAAATGCAGATGGGCACATGAGCATCTAGATTTCCCAAAATACACATTTTTCATGAATGCTTCCCTCTCAAAGTATGTGGACAGAGCCAGCATATTATCTTCCCATTATTACTCTGTTTTAATATCTAACTGACAGATGCATGTCACTAAAACAAGGCAATCGTGGGCAGAAAATACCCCTGCTCTTAGAGAACAAAAAAGAAAGACCCTGGATTGCTGTCAGTCTCAGAGACACTTGTCAGCCAGTGTTCAAGAAGGCTTATAAATGCCTCTGTGGGGAATACCTATGAACTGCCTAAATGTTTTCACCCTTATTAGTGAGAAGAAGGAAGGTGAGATGTTTCTCATGCATACACAGATCCTTCCCACAGTGGAAGCTTGCCCTGAGTGTTAATGTGCCAGCAGCATGGTGCTGGAGCAGGGTGTGGTTCTGCCACCTGGCACCTGCAGGCTTTTCTGGGTGGGAATAGCTTCCTGCTGGATCACAAAGCCCAAGCTATACAGGCATGATGACCTTAAGTATTCAGTCTACAGAGGCATTAGTTCTCCTGACCCCCTTCCACAGCCTTGGGCCACCTTCACATGTATCCCATAAATAAAATACAGTGGAGGTCTGCAGGGGCAAGTGGAACCAAGTGATCTGTGCAGCAGTAAGCAAAAGAAGGTAATGGTTTAGAATTGTTCTCATTTTTCCTAAGGGATGGATAAATGTAGAAAGTTGTTGAGGAGTGTTGGACCTAAGGAAAGACTATATCTACCATAAGGACAAAAGTCTTAGATACCAACGCAGGCAAGGAAAACAGCAGCTGGCCTTCCTTCCAAGAGTGCTGCAAAATGGCAAGGATGATGCCCTTGACTTGCTCTGTGTCCCTTTAAATCACAAATCCAGATCTTCTCTATACTTAAGAAGGGTTTCTTATGGAGTAGTGGTCTGTTTTGTTTCATTTTTTAATTTTGATAAAGACAGGTAGATCTTTAAGAATAGTGTATTAGTCTGTTCTTATGCTGCTACTAAAGACATACCTGAGGCTGGGTAATTTATAAAGGAAAGACATTAAATTGACTCACAGTTTCACATAGCTGGGGAGGCCTCACAATCATGGCAGAAGGCAAAGGAGGAGCACAGTCACCTCTTGCATGGCAGCAAACAAAAAAGAGCATGTGCAGGGGAACTCTCCTTTATAAAACCATCAGATCTTGTGAGACTTATTCACTATCATGAGAACAGCATGGGAAAGACGTGCCCCCATGATTCAGTTATCTCCCACCAGGTCCCTCCCACAATACATGGGAATTGTGGGAGCTACAATTCAAGATGAGATTTGGGTGAGGACACAGCCAAACCATATCAAATAGTATAAACAACAACAAATACACCTCAGTTATTATAAAACATAACAAAGGTACCAATTCTATACTCTGAAGACTGACTGTCATAGGAAAGAATTAAGCAGTGCTTATGACTTTTTTGTGTAAATCATATTTAACCAGATTGTACTGGATGATCAAGGAAAGTTCTTTGTTCCAAAAGAATTCCAGCTGTTAAATGTGGAAGGGAAGTTAGAATTGGAAAAGCATAATTGGATAGCCCCCAAATGAAATAATTGATTCAGGCAACTGTCATCAGTGGGTGCAATCATTAGACCTTTAGAAATGTCTACCTAGGGACTTCTCTGAGCCCACTAAAAGTGGGACTGCCACACATTACTTGCCATCTGATATGATGCACCAAGAGTAGACAGTATCACCTACGAGCTATTATTGCCTGAGAGTTGAACCTGAAATGAATCAAGCCAATCCTGGGATTCCAGAAAATACAGGAGAGAGAGGAACAAGTGAAATGGTAACACAAGAAGACAGACAAATTTAAAAAGTGGAGATGAGGACAGGGCTCTAGAGGGCCTCCACATGAATTTCCTCAACAGACAATGGCTTGGGAAGAAAGGGAGAGGCCATGCATGAGTGAGGGACATACGATGAATAACATCCAAATGTGATGTGTTCAACTTGTTTGGGCCATTTAAACAAACCAACCAAAAGATTTTTCAAGACAGTTGGGGAAATTTAAATACAGTCTGGGTAGTAGATGATATCAAGGAAATATTAAGTTTGTTAGGTAAAATAATGGCTTTGTGGTTATATGAGAAATGTTCATATTTTTAGAAATTCATACTGAAGCATATAGGGGTAAAATGACTGATATCTGGAATTTACTTTAAAATCACATTAAAAAGGAAGGAAGAAAGGACAGGTGAAACAAATGTGTTAAAATCTTGATTAATTTTTAGATTGGCATATATTCATTCTCTTGTAATCGTGTAAATAATTTTTATGAACAAAGGCAAAGAAATGTAAAAAGTGAAACAAAAATATTGGCATAAAAAATTTTAGATTGGGATGATAAAAATCTCTCTCAGGGATAATAGTTGGGGGTCCATGGCCTAGAAGCAAGATAGGAGCTCTGACTAGAAAAAGGTCAATATCTGAGAATTCAACATTTTAAAAAAAAATTTTTTTGACAATCTCCTTTACTTAAACCTATTTCTGTTGTTGGATTTTTTGATTGGTTACTAGAAACCAAGTTCCTTGCCTTGTAACAGGCAATTGGAGGAGAATTTGGGAAACAACAGTCTCTGGTGTTGAAGTTAATGCTGATCTTAGCTGGAATAACTTGCTTTCTTCAGCATCTGCAGTGGCTGGTCTCCTGGGACTTATCTGGCTACATGTATTTTTCACATTTATTAGTGAAATTGGAGATTCAAGAATAAAACACAGTCCTCGGGAACACTGTGTTAATTTGTGACACGCTAGAGATTTTTTTAGCCCGTAAAACAAATGAATGAGCTCCGTGGGGGCATAAGTGTTATTTTCACCCTAGAAGGCAGTAAAGGCCCACTATATTTATTAAGTACTTAGAAGATGGAAAATGAATAGTGCTATGAAAATAGAAAAATACGCTCACACTATTGCTATTAATAGTGTAATTTTTTTGTCTGTCCTGAAGGAAAAGTATCATCAGATGAAAATGTATAAGTGTAGACCTCTGTATATTATTTAGTTATTTTGCCTTGGATAATAATTTAATTCAGTCTCAATATAGTTGTTTTTGTTTCTATCAAACAGGCTGAATCCGGGTAAGAAACCTCACCCATTATTTTTGGCAGGGCAGGGCCTACCAAAAAAAAAAAAAAAAAACCAACAGAACAACACAGATATTTGATTCAGGACCTTCCTTCTGAGTGTCTAAGTGACTTAAGGGGATGTTCTGTGTAAGCTGACACACTGCGGGCGTTTCTAATAGGCCTTACACACTTGGCTTCCCAGGAGGATTGTGGAGACAGCATGCCGGTCCTCCCACTGAAAAAGTCCAGATGGAGCCACTACTCCAAAAGGTGGGGGTGTGGAAGAGAGGCCACCCTGTACCAAGATGCAGGGGACTGATGCAGCCACCGAGGCCGTGATGCATGCTGTGCCCATACAGGCAGGCAGGTCCCAGCCAGGGAGCAAGTGCAAGGAGGGGCATGTGTTCCAGTTAGAAAAAAATAGCACCTCAGAGGTTCCCTAAAGAGGTTCATAAGTGCTTTGCATTGAGAAACTTAGAAAATAAGTATCATCACCAAGAGAGAAACCCTATCAAGAATCCAGGATATAGACTGTGCAGAGAGCAAGTGATAAAGTGATCTCGGGTAACTCGGTCCTTGGCTATGTGTTACTTTGTTCTTGTGCTTGTTTTATATCTTGATTATTTAAAAGACTGGACCCATTTTATGGCCAATCAAAAAGATTCTATGTTTTTTTGTGTATATATGTGATTATGTGTGTTGAGGTTTAGAGGAGGGAAGCCATGTCTAAGACCAAGGAAAGTAATTCCAGAGGGAGTTTCTGTGATTTTTTTTACCTGTGTACGAGACTGTCAAAGCAGATGTCAGTAACTGTGTCTTCATGAGCTATTGGCTTGGGAAGATGGGGGCAGGGGTAATGAGAACTGTAGAGGAGGGTGGGCTGAGTGAGGAGCCTAGAGGTGGGATCTGGAAGGGGCCTCTTGTACCCCTACCCCGGCCCCATTATTGTGAGCTCATCCTGGTGTGCTACAGGCTTAAGTACTTCTCATTATCAGGAGTCCTCTACATGGCAGGCGCACACCTACCTCTGGTCCTCAGTCTCGGGGGGAAACTGAGGCTCAGCATCAAGTAACTCTCCTGTTGACAAGCAGCTGGGTGGTGGTTCAAAGCCGGGACTCCCTGACCCAAAACCAGAACTCAGTCTCCTCAACCCCAAGGGTCCCAGACAGCTCCTTGCTCAAAAGCTGAATGTGTGAAAAGGCCATGAAGGAACACTCAAGACAGGTTTGTTTCTGTAGAACATACATGAAAGAACAATTGGTGTTTTGAGGATGTTTGGTATTATGTAGCATATGATAGAGAGTTCATCTATCATGCCTAGGAGGGGGATGAAATGCAAAGTCCAAGAAGGTTTAGTCTTTCATCTGCACTTGCCTTCGTATGCCTTGGCAAGCTGAGTGACTTTGCTTATCCTTGTGTGTAAATGGAAAGTAATGCAGTCAAATGTGTTGGGGGTCCTTGTGGGCCTAAAAGTGCTGCAGGGAACGCACGGGGAGGCCCAGCCTACCTGAGGCTGATGGAATGCAGAGTTTAGACTGCCCTGACGAAGGACAAGACTGCAGCCTTCCTGTGGTCTGGGTGAAATGGGGAAGAGGAAAGTTCCAAGGAATCCTGATTTAAAATAAGCTCACAACTGGCTTTATTCTAGGCTTCTGGAGGCTTGGGTTAAGAATTAGCACATCTATCTAGCTAATACTGGGTTGCTTATGCAGAGAAAGGTGAGGTACAACTTGGAAATGAATCCCAAATCAACTTCCTTCATGGTAGGCTTTCACTTGGATGCTGATTTTTAAAAAATGTGTGTGAGCCCAAAAACGAATTGGGAAACTTCAGTCCTTAGAACATATTTAGCTTTCATTGTGACTGAGATGTTTTCTCTCGTATTATCAGATATCCTGGCCAGCATGCTGTACCTTTCATGCCTTTCCTTATGCATGCTGGACTGGTAGCTATTTGCTGCTGGTCACACTGAATATTATTTGAATAGTACATTTTAAATTTTCATCCCTGAGTAATGTCCCATGAAAGTCTCATTATGTTTTGCCTGCTCCTCCCAATTTTTGAACTTGATGTTTAAACTTTTCTGATGTGCCCTCATTGTTCCCGAGTGCCCAGAACTCATCTATACAACTCCCTTCCTCAGCTCAGTGGGGCTCTGTGTGTAGGAGCCAGTTGTTATTTACAAGTACAATTCAGCTGTCGCTGTGTCTTTGAACACATAGGGCTGTTGTGGGATTTTTAATTGCCATTTTCATCTATGTAATTAAAATTAAATGAAAAATGTATAGCCTCCAAAATCAGTATTAATTTCATAAGTACTTCTTCAGGGAAAAATATGTCTAAATATGATAATTGTTACTTGATTTGCTTTCAACAGAACTAGAGGATTTTACCTGGCTGAAGAGAAAATACAGTAATTTTAAATGAAAAAAAAAATCTGTCTGATACTTTGGATACTTCTTGTGACTGAGAATCAGAATTAATCACGTGGATGAGAAATTATAAGTAACTCTGAATATAACTTTAAGGTAGTACACTAGAACATATTATGGTAACTCTCTCTGGATCCAACTTGTCTTCTGCTGGTCAGGTTTTTTTTCTCCCTCTAATTCATCATTGGGGTTTACACATTTCTCAGGAATATGCCTTTACCCCCAAATCAAAACCTCCCTCTTGCTCAAGAAACAGGCATTTCACCTGCTTACTGCTTAACTGTGCCCTGTAAGTGTGACAGTGAGCACCTAGCAGAAAATAATGAGGCAACAAAAAGAGAAGTATTTTTAAAAATTCATTGGGCTGGCCAGTGTTTCACTCTGCAGACTCATCAAGCGCCTGATGGACATGTTTGTAAAGACTTGGATGGTCACTTTATTTGGAATGACAAATTCTGTGCTCCACATAATGAGGTCAGTGAAGCATCCAGAAAAGAAATGTATAATTTGGTAGCGCAGTCTGTAAGCACAGCCCTGCCGTGGCTATTTAAGTTTAATGAAGCAGCTACTTTGCTGCTACACATTCTTAGTGAATAGCCTCCTTGGCGCGTTTTTGAAAACTTAAATGTTGCTGGTAATCATGTCCCAGCAATCTCCTTGGAGAGCCTTTGTGTCCTGTTCTCAGAAGAAATATGCCGCTTTTCCATGTTAATGGTTTTGAAATTAGTCATTTGCCCTATTTTCATTGGAAAGGAAGGTCACTGTGTGATTTCCTACCTTCCCTCATTTTCTCTGAACATTCAAGATACTCTTAAGTCAGTTCATCAGCCATGCAGTGCACTGTCTGGTTATAACATGCCTGAAAAGCCAGGGGAATGTTCTATCAAAGAGCAGCATCCCTATTCTCAGAGACTGTTCTTAGAATTCAAAGTGTAAGAATCTAACTCACAGAGGAAAGTTCCTGGACAGACCATTATTGCTATTTTTTTCCCCATTTCAGTCACTGACCGCCTTGTATTGTCCATTCATTAGTCTCATTAGAGAAGGCTGTGCTCCCTACGTATGCAACCTCTCACAGAGGACATTTAAAAATCCTTTCTGAGGCAGATTCACTCATGTAAAACTAAGGTCAGACTTATGGATCCTGGACCAGCATTAATGACGCAGAACTCTGTGGGAGCAGAAAAACATCTAGCCATTCTCAGTTGTGCAGTGTCGGTCCCCAGACTTAGGGCTTCGGGTGCTTTCCCCGGAATGAGCAAGGACACAATTGATTGTGGAAAAGTGCTAGGTCCTCATGGCTCTGCCACCCCAGTGAAGATCTGGGGACTTCTCCAGACTATTTGGTGGCCTCCACATTTCCTTGGGAAATGTAAAGTAGGATTTGAGATGGCTGGACCCTGCACCACCAGAAACTTCCTAGGAATACCTAATAAGTTCTCAAAAAAAAAATAGTGAATGGATGGAAGGAAGAATAAATGAATTTGCTTCTTTGATTTGCTTTGTCAGCCAACTGTGGTTGTAGAGGTAACACAGGATCCTTCCAGGACATATTGAGACCTGAGGAGCCTACCTCTTCTTCTTTTCAAAAGTTGTATTTTATTGCAGTAAGAACACTTAACATGAGATGTACCCTCTTAACAAAGTTTTAAGTGTCCAATATGTTATTTCTGACTCTAGGTATAGCAGATCTCTAGAGATTATTCATCTTGCTGGACTGAAACTTTATTCCTGTTACTAAACTCATTACTTTTGGGGATCATTTCTATAGTATGTTATTACTTCTTGAAATCTCTGGAATTGGGTATGAAGGTTGAATGTGGAGGTCTGGACTTGCTCCAGACTGCCTCCAAGTTAGGGCCTGCTTAGACCACTGTCCAGGCAGCTCACATGACCACGTCAGTGCCAGCCAGCACTCACATTCTCCTGCTCTCATTTTCACCTTTAAACCTTCTGAGTCATTTTCCTACCTAAACAGAGGTGCCAATATAACAGATTTCTCCTACTTCTTGACCTCCATCTAAGAGACTAATGTTGACTTGGCACTGAAAATGTAGTTCTGATGCAAGTAGGCCTGAAAAGGGCCTTGGAATTGGCCTGTGTTTTATTTTCTAGTGTATTTATCACATGCTAGATTAGTTAAGGTTAAGATAATGGTAGCTGCTCTAACAAATAGACCCACGTATCTCCAACATCATAGCAGGTTTTCCTCATATATCTTTGTTTTTCTTTTTTCAACTTTTATTTTAAGTTCGGGGGTACATGTGCAGGATGTGCATGTTTATTACATAGGTAAATGTGTGCCATGGTGGTTTGCTGCACAGATCGTCCCATCACCTGTCATATATCTTTGTTAAGCATTTTCATAGAAGAATGAAACCTGTCTTCCAGATCTGAAGGTAATAGGGCCAAAGAAAATGAGAAGTGGGCATGCAAGGATGAGGCTCCCTCTGTTCTCCCTAGCCAAGAGAGATGGCATGGTCAATGTCAGAGTTCAGGTGTGATGCAAAAGGTACATCAGAGGTTGACCAGACGTGAAGAAAGACAGTTTTAAAAGACAGAAATGAAATATATCCCAGGCTAGAAAAAGAGCAGAAATGAAGGTTAACATAATAATAGAGTTCAGACTTCTCTGTACATGGCTTGTTCCTACTTACAAAGTGAATTCATATGTATTATCTTGTTTTACACCTCACAAACAACCAGATGAGGTGGCTCAGGATATGTTAGTACCCTAATTTCAAATATTCAAGAAATCTCAGGAAAAGTCTGAGAGGCTGAGTGATTTGCTTTGGTGAGTAGAAAGTCAGAGTGTAGGCTTTGATGTTGTGCCTCCAACAACAGAGCTTTTTCCCTAACTCATGATTCTCCTGGAGGTTTGGGGCTGCTGAGGTGCGCAGAGCCTGCTTTCCTTCCCTTCCCCTATGACCTGTGGCCGCATCCTCATAATGCCAGCCATGTTCCCATGGAAATCACTTACCAGTGGCAACCTATTCAGAAATGCAGCAATTAATCACTGCCACCTGGTTAGGTCTCCTGCTTTTGTGAAACCTGTATCCTGTCCTTTTCAGGGGTCACAGTTTAACAGACAAGGCTTTTTATTTTAGCAATTCCCTAATCAGACTTTCATTTATTTGCCTACCCGCTCTGTTTTCACTGTCTCCCTCTCATCCACCTACTCCTGCTCCTCCCACTGTGTGCAGCTGAGTTTGGCCAGTGCCAAATCATGTTTTATTCTCAGCCTGAGAAAGAAATTATGCAAGGTGTCAAGCCTGGCCAGCAAATGACCCATCCCACCAGTGCCATTTGATGTTTTAAGTTTACACATACACCACTCCCTCCCAGAGAGAATTCTTGGGTAGACTGGGAAGTACTTTACCACAAGAGCAGGGCACTGGCATTGATAAGAAAGCAGTCAGATAGTGCTTGAAATTTTGCAGAAAGCTCAGTAGAAGACCAGTGCTCGACTGCAAACCAACAGCTCAGCTCTTTCTAGCATCCTCGGCAACAGCCTGCTGTTTTCCCAGGTGGCTCTGAACTAAACAGGAAAATGCAGTGGGCCATTTGTCACTGCCCCAGGTGCAACATATGCATGCCAATTGGTGCATGCAGCTTGTGAGGCCCACTTCTGACTGCCCCATGCTGCATCTAGGCCTCTGGGCTTCCCTTTCACTGAGATCAGGGCAGAGTGTGCTTCCTTTCTTCCTCCTCCATCTGAGTAGGTGATTAGATCCACTCTTCTGAGATTAGAACCAACTCAGCCATCCCCACCATGATCAAGAATGCTAATGCTCTGTGTAATCCCTCTTACCCCATTTTTAATTCAAGTCCACGGTCTTTCAGGGCTGATGGGACTCATTGCTGGCATGCCAGTCTTAGAATCTTAAGATTATTCTGATGTGTGGTATACATAAGACATGCTGGTATATTTTTCAGGGAATGCTGAACTGCACTATCATTTTAGTTAGGTCCTAAATTGAACTAGGGCTTAGAGGATCTTGAATGCAGGGTTCTGCAGATATGGCACAAGAGAAAGAGCCAGGGCTTGCTTGTAGAAGAAGGCAAGGTGAGGTTCCTTTTGTTCTTTTATGCCAAACTCAGTGCCCAGCACCCACTATGAATGGAATAAACTGATCAGGTGGTGGATGATATCCCTTTTACCTTTGAAAGAAGAAATGAAATCATCCAGAAGTGAAATTACATATATAAAATGAATTTAAGGGAAGCTCTGCTTCTAGAATATTTTTAAGGGCATTTTATTGTGGATTTAGGTCACACATTTAGAACTACTTCCTTTGACGAGGACTTAATCTAGGTTACAAGTGTGTGAACTTGGGGCTATTATGTGCCTGGGTGACAGGCAATTCACTAAGGGTAGCTTAACTACTGGCAGCCCTGGGTCCCATTATTTACTCTGTGCACCCCCTCCTTACCGTCTTCCAGTTCCATCAAGTATAGGGAGGGAGTATTTGGCCCTCTGAGCTGGAGTTATGCAAAACCCAAAAATAGACTCTCAGAGTTCTTCTAGACATAATGATTCCATGCGGCAAGAAGGTCACTGTGTCTGCTTTTCCTGCCAACACACCCCTGGCTCTTAATCTATGGCTGCCTTGTGAAGCAAGAGAGTTGTGCCAGGAAGTTACACTTTGTGACTGTGAAGCATTATGAGAATTTAAAATTATGTCAATGGAGTTTTGTAAGGGCAGGCCAGAGGAGAGGAGTTATGCACAGTTTTAGAAGTGGATGGTCTTTTAACATCTGTTTGTTTTTCGGTCTGAAAGCTACCATAACTCAGTTTTTAAAAACAAAATGAAACAACTGTCTGGCCCCAGTCACAAATCAACTCCACCCTGCCAACGCTTTCAAAAATATAAAAAGATATCTACCCAAAAACTTTACTGGGGTTATCCGAATGGTGGGATTATGAGTGACTTTTACTGTCTTCTTTGTGTTCTTCCATAGTTTTTATAACATACCGTATACTAATTGCACTGTGATTTTTTTAAAAAAAAGCAAAAAATCCTATTTAAGAAGCAAAACTATAGCCTATACCAACTAACGGACTGTGCTGAATATTCAGTATTGCTGCTCATGAAAATGGCATGAGTGGGGCAGCCCCTGCCTGTGCCCCCACATCAGGTCTCAGACAAGGACTGAAGTCCACAGCCATCTCCCCACTGTGGGTTCAGAAGGGTTGCTGGGCAAGGGCAGACGCAGATCGTGAGAGGACTCCAGGCAGCCAATGAGGGTGGGAAAGGGAGGCTGCTGGTGCAAGGCCAGGCAGACACCTCGGCAGCAAGGAAGGGATGATGGTCACGTCCGATTGTTTTGGACAGTTGAGCCTGCTTGACATGTGCTCGTCAGGAGGGAAACTGTCAGTTTCATCAGGAAACACTGCATTCTTGCCCTGAGAACATACAGTTGATGCACATTGTTCTGAAGTTGGGAAGATCCTGTTTTCCAGAACCACAGGGATCAAGGAAAATGTAAGAAGTAGAGACAAATATCTGGGAGAAAACAACCCCTTGCGGAATTACAGGAATCCTCTTGGGGTTTGGGGTTGTGCAAATGACAAGATATTTCATTTATTTAAGTCTGAGCCTCGACCACCTAAATGGGTTATTGATGTGAGCTCAGTCCATCAACTAATCCTGCTGTTGTCTCCTGAGCCCAGGCCATGTCGAGCCCAGGAGCTTGAGGTGAGCAGGCTAGCACTCCTAGCCATGAAACTGTGTTATCTCACCTTTGGACAGAATTCTTCCTTCAAGTTTCTGTAAAAACCTCTATTTCTTATGTGTCACATGCAAACCTATTATTGAATCCAGTGGGGTTCCTCACTCAAGTGGGTCTGACTGCTTTGAACTTGAAGTCATGACCTAAGCCTGCACCACACAGATGGGGAGCAGAATTCCTTGAGGTTTATATGATAAACCATGTGCCTAGGAGGTAAGGCCCTTATTAGTAATGGATTATGTTTAATTGGTGATAGAGATCTCGTTCATTACTTTCTTACGTTCTCCTATGTGTTTCTCTATAATGATACATGTACGTCTGCATTTTAGGTAGTACACAAACAAGACATCGTGCTAATGTATTTATTGTCACGTTCATTAGAAAATAAAAGCTCATTAAACTCATTTCATGAATAACTGGAAGACAAAGCTAAAATAGGTTCCATTTTTAAAGGAAGTTAATTTCAAGATGTATTGAGTAGAAAATTTTATTATGCAACAGATATGACAAAAGTCGAAAAGTAGTACAGTCATTGAGTGATTCATGTTTGGCAAATATTGTCCTAGAACATGCTATTAATACTTGGCCAAATTCATTTTTATTTTTCTTCCTTCTTTCTCTGTCTTTTCAATCTTAGTATCTCAGAATGAAACTGCATGGAGAATAAATTGCTTACCAGAAAAAATAGTTGTGAATGTTTTTAGTAATGATTTTAGTAACTTAGAGAGTGTCAACAAAGACTTATTGCTTCTCTGGCAACACAGCAGGGAACTGCTTATCTTCTCTTCAGATCTGGGCCTCAGAATCATCATTCTGTCCCCTCGTGGAAAGCAGGGCTCCTAAATGTTTATATATGCCAACATGCTTGCTGTCTTGTTCATACCATATCCACTGTTTCCTGTGGGCTCTGTGGGTGTGTGTGTATGTGTGTGCACACTTGTATTAAATGGTAACAAGATAATGTGCCACATCTAGGCTACCCCTGTTATTTATATTAAATAATGACATGATGATGATGTTGGTGGCCCATAATTCTCCATTTTCTGTTAACCACCCTGCCCCAGTAACCTGTTTTCTGATCTCTCTTAGATGGAAATCCTGTATGAATGTGGAAGCCATTAGCAGAGTAATTGCTGTCTGTTACCATGACAACCAGCCGCTGCAGTCACCTGCCCGAAGTCCTGCCAGACTGCACCAGCTCAGCTGCGCCCGTGGTGAAGACGGTGGAGGATTGTGGCAGCCTAGTGAATGGGCAGCCGCAGTATGTCATGCAAGTTTCAGCCAAGGACGGGCAGCTGCTGTCAACAGTAGTGCGGACTCTTGCCACCCAGAGGTAGTACCACAATTAAAATAAATGAATCTGTAATTGATCCAGAGAACTCTTTGTCAGATGGAAAATGCTAACGGGAATGTAATTAGTGCTCAGGTCTTTGTGTCAGGTGAGAGGAGGTGCTGGGAAAAAAAAAAAGACTACACGAGTTCTGTCATTGCCGTTTCTATAGCAATAGAATATAAAGCTAAAATTCACCTTACTGAGATTTCCCCTTAAAGTCATACTTACAAAGAGCCAGGAGGGGAAGGAGCCCCCAAGATATGGGGTTGTTATTTTGACATTGTTATGTAATTGCTCTCTTGTTGTCTCCAGTAGGCAACAAAGGTAATCCTATTGGAACAGGATTAAGAAGGTATCTGATTTCAGGCGACTGAGTCAAAGTGATTGGATTTGTGGGCAAGACTTTTGAAGTGACATTCTTGGTGTGCATGTGGACTGGCATTGCCTGATGGAAGCACTGTCCAGGGCTACTTCCTGGGCATGTCTCTTCTCATCACTTGGAAGTCTCTTCTGCTGTCCCCTCCTTCAGTCTCAATGGTCCCCCATCCCTGACCCTTCACACACACTCTGCCCTATGAAGTGCTATTGTGAAAACCTCCTCAGCTTTCCCAAGTGATGAACTAAAGCCAGAGAGCAGGCTCTGAGCAGCTTGGAGACCACTTATGCTGACCAGCACTTTGTCTCCTCTTGTGCTCTTGTTGGATAGGGAGCTATGGGCTTCCAGGCTAATAGGAATTCCTTGGCTTCTCCAGCTTTTTCTCAGAATGGGTAAGTGGGACTTCTAACCTATGCACTTAGAAGGTGGGTCAACATTAAACTTGCCCCCTAGTGTCAGTGCTGACACTTCTGACCTCTAACATAGGACCAGTCATTCACACCTTATTCTCTTACCTCTGTCTGAGTGATCAGTCAACCCCTCTGGTGTAGACACAGGCCCACAGATCCATGTGCCCGCAGCAGGACTACCAGTGGCATCCCACCCTGGGCATGGTGGCCCCCAGACATGGAATCACACTCTGATGCATGTTGTGAACATTGCCCATATGCCCTCCATTTAAAATCTGTGCTGCTAGTGCAAAGGAAAAAATAGAAAAACATTTAATATGTAATTTTCTGACTCTTGGAGAACTTTTAACAATTGGTTAGGACTCAGGATGAGGCAGTGACTATCTTTGGTCCTCTGTGAACTGAGACTGGGTGACTGATGTGCCCCACTCACCCTTGCAGGCATTAAACAGCTCACTTGACCAGGAAGAGCAGGCTATGGTTGACGTGGCTGAGACCTGTGAGCCTCCGTTTGTGTGTGTGTGTGTCTGTCTGTCTGTCTGCCTGTCAGGTATTTTTACCTGCTCTCCCACCATGCGGTACTGTAAACCAGGTTTCAGAGTTGTATAGGCTCAATGTAAATGAAGGAAGCCCAGAATCATGAGTTTAAAAAAACCTGTCAACTTTCTTTTCCCACTCCTGGGCACAAGTAGGCCTTTCAGGCTAGTGGGAGGAAGATCCTTTCCTTTTTCAATCTCCTTTTGGCCTTCACTCATTACCAGGATCATTCTCGGAAAGGCCTTTGGGAAATAGCAGTTCTTCCGTGGCTGTTTCCATTTGGACCAAAGATAGTGTTCAGGAGGATGAAGGGGCATGTGCCTGGGTCACTGTCATCTTTGGGGGGCATACAGAAAGGTAAGGGAGGGCAGGTAAAGAGGCTGGTCCTAGGATTGTCACATGTCATGAGGACACATTTTAAAATCTATTGCCCAATGAAGAACAGCAGAAGCAACATAAGACATTCATCAGAGAGGCATGGTCCTCTCCCAGGGCAGGATACCTCCCAAGAAATGAGGCCATCTTAGTGTGATCTTTCCATTGGCCACTGACTTACATGATGAGGGCCAAGTTATTTGATTTTCTCTGGCCCGAGATTTTCCTTGAGAGACAGTAGCTAGCATTAACTAAGAATTTGCTGTGTGCTGGTCCCTATTCTAAGTTTCCAATCTGGGCTATCTTTTCACATGCTCACTGTCACCATAAGAGGAAGGCACCATTTTTGTTTCCATTTTAGAGATAAGGAGACTAAAATATGGGGAGATGAAGTTACTTGCCCAAAGTTATCCAGGTGATAGACAGCAGAGTTAAGGTTTCAACCCAGCCACCCAGCCCTGCACCATGAACCACTAACTACACTAAGCTGCCTTCATGAAATGTGTAGGAGTGGTTTTTCCAGATTAAAGGCAGAACTCTAGACTGAGGCTACCTCAGTAGGACATACTCATTACTAGCTTTCAGTTTGGTATCTTTGGCATCCCATAGAGCATCCTGTGAAAGCTCAAAGGACAATCCACCACCCAGCTTTGTGCTGTGGCTCAGACTGCAGTTCTGTGTAGTGGCTGCAGGGTTGGTTGCTGACTAACTTCCCTCCTCTCATTTTCCCACCCTATTGAAAAGAGAAATGAAAAGAACCTCAGGGTATACAAACGTGTCCTGGTTTCGTCCAAAAGATTCCACTTGTCATTTCAAACAATTTTTCTTCTTAATGATGAAGGGTGATTCTGATTTTTGGATTAGTAGTTGACCTGAACTACATCTATATTCAAGGCAAAAATATCCATTGCTTGTTTTCACTCACTTTTGATCCTGGGCCACACCCAGCTACTTTGATATTGACAATCCTCTATTTCTTTGTGTTGTCACAAGTATATGACCCAAGTGCTCTAGAGTGCCCAGAACTATTTGCCCCACTGCCAAGGTCAAGTGTAGATCTAAGAGGTCCTAAAACAGCTGCCTCTGCAGAGGGCCCAAAGGACAAGAGCTAGAGAGCCATCCACTTGGTGGAGGTTTCCAGCCCTGTGACCAGCAGGTGCCCCTCCTTCTCTTGCAGCCCCTTCAATGACCGGCCGATGTGCAGGATCTGCCATGAGGGCAGCAGCCAAGAGGACTTGCTCTCTCCATGTGAATGTACAGGGACCTTGGGGACAATTCATCGGAGCTGCCTGGAGCACTGGCTGTCATCCTCAAACACCAGCTACTGTGAACTCTGCCACTTCAGGTTTGCAGTCGAGCGCAAACCCAGGCCGTTAGTGGAGGTCAGTAAGTGGGGCACGTCCTGAAAACTTATCTCTAATGAGCAAATGATGTCTGTTTTTATGCCTAGATCACAAGCCCTGTATAGCTTTACAGCTTTACTGAAGCACGGTAATAGCTATGTGAGGGTGTGTGCATGTGTGTGTGTGTGTGTGTGTGTGTGTTTGTGTGTGTCTGAGAAAGAGAGATGTAGACAGACACAGAGAAGGGAGAGCTTGCTAGCTCACTTGGGATCCATCAGTAGAAGGAAAGTAGAAGAAATCAGTATAAGGGGAAACAGCCAATTTAGAGACTTGATCTCCGTTTTTCAATCCCTGTGAAATGGAACAAACAGATCAAACATCTTTGTCTTTGCACACCATCTGCCCAACTTGAAGCAGCAGATAAATGGGCATTTGGGTTGCATATCCTGAGAAGTCTTCATGAAAAAGTATAGCTCTATAGTTTAATGGATATAGATGTAGACGTCCTGGGTTCTGTGATCTCGGGTTTGTTACTTTACCTCTTGGAATTACTATAAGGATTAAAGGAATTAATATTATAAAACACTTAAAAGAATACAGGGCACATATGCAAGTGTTTGAATAAAAATATCTCACTTGGGAAATTACACACAAACTTCCTTCAGCCAGTAACCTAATATTATTGAACTCTTGGCCAGGTGCGGTGGCTCATGCCTGTAATCCCACCACTTTGGGAGGCTGAGGCAGGCAGATCATGAGGTCAGGAGATCAAGACCATCCTGGCTAACATGGTGAAACTCTGTCTCTACTAAAAATACAAAAAACTTAGCCAGGCATGGTGGTGGGTGCCTGTAGTCCCAGCTACTCAGGAGGCTGAGGCAGGCGAATGACATGAACCCGGGTGGTGGGGCTTGCAGTGAGCCCAGATCACGCCACTGCACTCCAGCTTGGGTGACAGAGCAATACTCCACCTCAAAAAAAAAAAAAAAAAAAAAAAAAAGGTTGGATATTGGCAACAGTAAATATTTTAATATATTATGAGCCAGAGATAGCTAAAGGGAGCCAAGACATTGTGTCTATGATTCAGACCTGCTCCTAACCTCCTTATTTCAACAGCTAACTCAGTGAAGCCCTGGAATGAAAACTAGTGCTGGCAATCAAGAAGCGCTTCTTGTGGAC
The DNA here is from genome assembly GCF_002776525.5 of Piliocolobus tephrosceles. Taxonomy (NCBI): domain Eukaryota; kingdom Metazoa; phylum Chordata; class Mammalia; order Primates; family Cercopithecidae; genus Piliocolobus; species Piliocolobus tephrosceles. The sequence goes on from NC_045437.1 coordinate 162,958,875, forward strand.
TATTTAATAAGTGCGTTAGTGCCCAGGCTTAAGATGCTAGAGAGCTCTGTAGCTCTGTATATACATTCTCTTGGGTTTGACCTTGAAAATTAAATCAAGACCTATAACCGGGGCCTGTTTTAGCTATTATGACTTACTTGGCAAATGGCACAAAACTTATTTGACTTTCCCCAGTACACTCCATGCTTTGCTTAAGAGTCGGGATCTAGTGACCTTTTAATTTAGCCATCTTGCCACTTGACATCCACTTTCAGAAATTCATATTCAGAAAGGGCCTGTGGGGAATTTGGTCTTGTGCCAGATTCATTGGGATTTAACATTTTAGAACTTATCTGCAGAGGGGAAAATATAATTAAATAATAAACAAAGGAGTTGAAGATTTCTCAAGCCTAATGGCAAAAGTAAAAAGAAGCTTATTTCTCCTTTTCGGAAACTTTGTAGAACCTCCTCAGTCTGATATTGCAGGGAAGCAGGTTTCCCAGAGTGAGGAAGCCCTGCTTTGAAATAGACTTCATCCAGCAATCTTTTTAACTAGTGCTTCCCCGGTAAAAATCCCAGTGTATATGCACGTAATGTATAACAAAGTAGGGTGTGTGTGTATCTGTGTGTGCACACATGCATGTATATACCCTAATTTTTCTCAGATGAAATCCATGTGGCAAATCACCTAGTGATCTCTCTCAGTCTCAGAGAGGGTAACATGTACCCACACACAGGGGTCTTCAGAGTTGCTGATGTCAGGTCACAGACTCATTCCTGGATCTTAGGCAACTGTCATTAAACAAGGAAACAAGGCAAATGACCTTGAGAATGTGTGAGGTGCTCTACAAGATTTAGGGCCTTGCCTACAAAAACTTCACCCAAACGGTCACCAGTGATGAAATTTTCATTGCACAAATGGAATGTGACAATTTTCAGAGTTAATGATGATTGAACAAGTTGAAAGTGAAAGGCAAACCTTCCCAAGCTGGAGGAGGCTGGCCGTTTGATCATCCCATGGCAAAATGAACTTGCTGTTTGACCACAAGCAATAAAAAGAAGTTGTCTTTGGTTTCTCAGCTGGAGAACAAATGAGAACCAGGTGCAGGCAGAGTTTTAAACAAATGACATTACTAATTGACTTTTCCCCTCTTATCAGAGGACAGTTTATTCCTAGTGAGCATCTCTTCTCAATACTTTCACCTCAAGATAAACATGCATCTTTTTTTTAAGCAAATCAGCGAAACCTGCCTATTTGGGTTAAGGATTAGGAGTAGTGTTACTTTATTTCTCAGTTTTATTGTTTTAATTGCTTAATCATTACTTTGTTTACCAGTTGGATCTGCCTTCTCATTAAAGCAAGGAAATTCCGTAACATTTAATGTCAAAATCGATGTGACAATAACTGCTCTTGTTGCTCGAGGAGGCAGTTTAAAAAGTCATTTATAAATTTTATTTGTCAGCATCTAAACGCTAACATTGGTTGGAATTACTTTTAACACCTCAGACTTCCAGTTGTCAATAAACCCTCTCAGTCCTTCGTTCTGCATAACTGTTCATCCCCCTTCATGCCACCATTCCTAAGACATTTCTTCACTCCTTTTCTTATCTCTGCAGCCCACAGTTGGATGTTCATTTTTAACTGGGCAGGAACCCAGGGCTGTTGTATATACACTGGCTGCTATGTGAAGTCCTTTTTTCTGCCCGTAAGGGTGAGTTTCTACTCATGATGGCAAATCAATGGGCTGATTTTCATTGGAACCTCCAAACTGGGCATGCACTCCTCACTTAGCCACTGGCCATCTGTGTGGGTTGGTTCAACTTCTCTGAGCTTCCCTGTGAAAGAGGGTGAGCAAAGAGCTCTCCATGACATCTTTTGGTCTCTATTTAAGACTAAAAGTTATTGTTCAAAAAGTGTGTATTCTAAACTTGAACTGGATATATTGTATGACGTATAATTAGACCTCAGTGAGTTGACTGTGTGTGTCTACTTACCTCTCTACCTACTTTACTTACCTTACCTACCTACCTACATGGCCAGTCTAAATCTTTTGGTCTCTTTTACCCTAAATATTGGTGAATCCTTTTATGGTTAGTAGATATCTATTTACTACATTCTACTGGATCATTATTCATATTTTCTTGGTGCAAGGTAAGCCAGTATAACAAGACCTAGTTTCAACCCAAGAGCACTACATTGCAATCATCTGTATTAGTCAGATGTGGATGAATTTCTGATAAAGTCCAACTAATGCAAATCTCATAAGGTCTGAGTCCAATCACACAAAGCTTGAAAGAAAAGCATTCAAACTGTAGATAGCAAAAAGATAGCAAAAAGGAAGAGCGAATGTAACACACATAAAAATACCATGACTTGTTCCCCTGAAATACGTGCTTTGACTACAGCCTTTTGCCATTAATGCATTTCTGATTGACCAGTTTGCCAAGGAAGCCCATTTTAGGACGAGCAAATGGCATGCTTATAACGTCAGTTTCTAGTAATGGAATGTTTGCCACTAGGCTTTCCTAAGACATGTATTCATAACATCCACCCTTGCCCGGAAAACTCATGAAGTTATAGATCAGCTCAACAATGTTGTGATTTAAATGAAACAGCCAGGAAATAGTGGGAATCTGGAGGAAAGGCCTTCTAGGATCTGATTTTCCTCTGATCAGGGAGACACAGTGATTTTTCACAGTGGAAGTGATTAAGTTTCCGTATTCCTATTTCCTTTACACACAACCAGTTGATTGTTAAGAATTGTATGAACAATTTAAAAGCTGTTCCCTGTGAGTCAGAGGTTTAGCTAAATTGAAACTGAGCATGTTTTCACACATAGCAGTTACCCAGAATAATGGGATATAAAGCTAGGGAGATGAGGATTAAGGATTTTTTTTTTTTCAAACTTGTTTATTTATTAATCTTTTTTATGAAGTCACTGGAGGACAATGGTTTTAAAGTGTGCCCAGGATTCAGCGTAATCTCCAGGTATACCATGGGAAGCAGAGTTGAACAGATATGAAGAAACTACTTTGTACCTTGGCACTTGCTATTTAATAGATTCAAGAATTCACTTAGCTCCTAATATATACAGATAGATTATGTAGAGATTATATATATATATATATACACATGCACATATATGTACACACATGAGACTTAGGTGGGGACATTGCTGGACTCTTATTATAGTTGGTTTGTTTTGGTTTTGATTTTTAATATTCATTGAAGTAAAAATACGAGTTTTGGTTTCAGAGTATTCACTTTCATCAGCAAACACTTGTGGCATTGGGGTAATTAGGCAATTATGTCATAAGGGATATAAAGTGCTTCAAGAAGATTTATAGGCATGAGGACCCCACTCCATTCTTTATATGAAGGCAGACAAGCCCCTTTGTTCATTCTAACCCATTAACGCAGCCTCGTGAGTAAGTTAGTTGGACCAGTATCATAGCATGTCATAAGTGCATTGTATTGGATCAGTACTTTTATTGAGGAATTTGAATGCCTTTGGGTGGGACATGCTTTCTTCTGTTCCCCAGGCCTTGCCTTTTGCTTGCACACACCCAGCCCTCCACCATCTTACATTCCTTCCTGCATTTACAGTTGAGGTTCCAGGACTGGGTGACTTCTCTCACCTTTAAAAGAGTTGTCTAATACCCTGTGCATTTCTTTCTACCAACACCTCATCTTCCTTTCAGGGTATTATAGACCAAACCTAATGATCTCTTTCCCATTGTGCCCACATTATAAGTGAGCTGAAATGATTGATTCAAAATCACAAGGGAAATGAACCTCTAAGAGACAGTGTACCAGCATGTACGGTGGTGAGAGTACAGTTATAACATCTTGCACCTGAGTATGCTTTAGTGTCAGCTGAGCACTTTCTTGACCTCTGACAAGGTCGCTGAGCAGGCCATCCCTCGGGCCACCTGCCTCCACGTGTACTCGTGGAACCATACGTTGTGCCAGCAGTGGAGATGACATGTCTGATGACCACACCCCAGCAGTCCTTGATCCTGCAGTCGTCCAGTCTTGAATTTGTTTCTTGTTTTGGTGGCTAATTTGGCAGTTGCTTTGTTACTTAAAGCTTAGATACAAAGAAGCTGTTTGAAGGTATCCATTAAATTCACAGCTTGCTTCATTAAAAATCACTTCATTAAAAAAACAAGCCAACCAAAGTGTTCACATGACCATGCCAGATGGAAGTGAGCTAACTGTTCAGTGTCTGTGTTTTCAGCCCATCCACTGCTGGTAAAGGATTAATTTGGAGGGAAAATCCAGTTCTGTGTATAAAAAGAATTACATGACCAGATTCTATTATTTTCAATGATTCTGATCCTTGCCATGAACTTGGGTTGGATACAAATGAGAACCCACATTCTCAAGAGGACCTCTGTCCACCTTGATAGCAGCCCTCTTCGTCTTTGTGAGGACTTCTATGAGCAGAGACACAAAGATGCAAAACACCAAGAATTGCTTCATATAACATGTTCATTTTAATCTATGTTTTAAAAAATACAGAAGAGGACAAAGAATAATATAACAAACAGGTGTGTATTCACTACGCAGAATTAACAAACATTAGCATTTTGTGAATGACATTCCCTTCAAAGGAATAGCCTGTTGGGGCCAGGGAGAAAACTGTGGTCTTCACTGATTCATCCCTAGGTGTTCTCAAATAGGAGAGGAAATTCAGCCAGGTTTTCCTTAAGCACATCTGGGCCAAGAATAAGAGGAAGTGAACAAAAAAGACAGATCATCTTGAAAGATTCCGGACCCTTTCAGCTAACTCCAAATGTACAAATAATTAGTACAGCAAACGTTGACAGCTATGGAGTTCACTTCTTTGAAAGGCAGACAATTAGAAGTTATTCCACGGGTGTTGGGGTGGTAGAGGTGAAGGTGTCATGGGCTGCTGGCAGAAAGCTTTGTAAAGGAGAGTCTGAGAGAGGAGAAGTGAAATGTCACTGAATAACTACAGCTGGTAATCACCTTTATCCTAAGTCCTGCTGAAATAACAAGGCACAATTAACTCTCAGGAATTGCCCTTTGTTGGGTACAAGGCACCTGGTTGAGCTGAAGGGAAACATAAATTGCAGAAGCCCTGGTGCAGATTTCAGAAGCAGAGTTATAGAATATGCATAATGCTCCCTGCTGGGGGCTCCTGCCAGCCCCCCACAAGTATCTTCAGTTTCAAGTGTCGACAACTGACTTTTAACTCCAAAGAAAGAATACATAGTTTTAAATGAATAATGTGTGAAATATTGTGAACAATACATGATTATAGCTAATCCCTCACACCGCCTAATAATCAGTTGTAAACGAGTGAGCAGAGAGAAAGTACGTTCAGTTAGGCACAGGGAGATCAGTGGCTGTTTATTCACTGAATGAGACCTGCTATGCCTGTTTGTGCAAATAATTTTACTTTCCAGAATAGGCACAGATTTTGATTCCAGTCCAGTGGCATTAATTAATGTGAGTCCATCTATGTTTATCAAGATGTTCACACCCTGGAGTTTTCTTCTTCTTAAATTTTGTTTACCCATTTCTGAGGCAAAGGAAAAATATTACACGCAATATTCTTTGCAGTCTAGTTTTATAGAGTTGGGGGATAGATTTACACTGTGATGGATATGTGAGAAGGAAGTTATGTTGTGCTTGTATACACTTTATATAATCATCTTATTTCAATGTCTCAGGTATCCTTCTCATAGCAGATATTATCCTGTTCTATAGATAAGGAAGCTGCAACTCAGACCTAAGTCACTCTTCATTGATCTTAAATACTTTCAGGCTCAGGGCTAGTAAGCGGAGAAGGCAAAAGAATAATCCAGGTGGTCCAGGCACGGTGGCTCACCCTTGTTATCCCAGCACTTTGGAAGTCTGAGGCGGGTGGATCACCTGAGGTCAGAAGTTTGAGACCAGTCTGACCAACATGGTGAAACCCCGTCTCTAATGAAAACACAAAAGTTAGCTGGACGTGATGGTGCGTGCCTGTTATCCCAGCTATTTGAGATGCTAAGGCAGAAGAATCACTTGAAAACAGGAGGCTGAGGTTGCAGTGAGCCAAGATCATGCCATTGCACACCAGCCTGGGCAACAGAGTGAGACTCCATCTCAAAAAAAAAAAAAAATTAAAGAAGAATCCAGGTCTGTCTCCAAAGCCCACATTCTTTCCACCACACCTGGTGTCCTAGTCCATTCTGGCTACTATAACGAAATACCATAAACTGAGTGGCATAGAAACAACAGAAATGTATTTCTCACAGTCCTGGAGGCTGGAAGTCCGAGGTCGGGGTGCCGACATAGTTGGGTTCTAGTGAGGGTCCTCTTCCTTGGTTGCAGACTGCCAACTTCTGACTATGTCCTCATGTGGTAGACGGGAAGAGCTAGTTCTCTGGAGTCTCTTTTGTAAGGGCACAACTGTCAGTCATGGGTGCTCCATCCTCCTGACCTGATCACCTCCCAAAGGCCCCACTTCCTAATACCATCACCTTGAGGGTTAGGATTTCAATGTATGAATTTTGGGAGACACAAACATTCAGACCATTGCACCTGGCTTCCTTCCTGGCTCTAAAGTACTTTCTTTCATTTGCTCATTGGTATGAACCTGTGCACACACAGAGCTGAGGGTTTCTTTGCCAATACCCAGCCTTTCCAAGAAACTAGATGTGCTTCAGAAGGGGGAAGATGGAGAAAAAATTATGAGTAAAGCCCTTGTTTCCTCTTGACACCAGATTTGTCTATTAAGTCAGAGAGTTAGCAGGGAGGGAAGGATGGAAGGGTGGAGCACAGAGGATTTTTAGGGCAGTGAAACCAGTCTGCACTATAATGGTGGATTCATGTCATTATACGTTTATCAAAACCCATGGAATGTTCAACACAAGAGTTAGCTCTAATGTAAGCTATGAACTTTGGTGACGATGTGTCAAGGTAGATTCATCACTAGTGACACATGTACCACTCTGGTGTGGGCTGCTGACAGTAGAGGGGACTGTAGGGGGCAGGGGGAGACAGGGATGTATGAAAACCCTCTGTACTTTCCATTCAATTTTTCTGTGAACCAAAAACTGCTCTGAAAAATAAAGTCTGTTTTAAAAAACACCCTGAGCTGTGCCAGATCAAGTGCTGGAAGAGTAGAGTGGCAATTCTTTCCCGTGCCTCTCTGTACTCTAGTTGGAAAGCAAAGCTTGTGGCTACAGCACCCTATCAGAAGCCAGAAAAATCATTCCTCATTTCCAAGTGACTTTACATAGCCTTTCTTTTTTTCTTCTCATTTAGTTACTCTTCCTCTGCGTTTGAGTCTTCATTTTACTGAGTCATTATGTCACCAATTCCTTAGGAGGAATCTTTTAACCCAAAATTGTCAGAAACCTTTCCCTCTTTTCACGAAGGGTTGTGAAGGTTAATCAGTCCTCATGTGGCTGTACACACCTGTGAGACAAATTTCTTTAAAAACTACCATCAAGATAATTCAGATTGGTAAACCTTATTTTGCAACCCATAAAGGAAAACACTGATTTTTCTCTTCAATTATTTGTGGCTTTCCCTCAATTCTTTGCTTCATTTTTTTGACAGGTGCAGCAGATTTGGGGGAAGATAAGAAAAGACCCCTGTCAGGTCTTCAGGCTTTGCCTTCCTCCTCATTTTTCACGGAATGTGTGTTTCTGTGGCGTGCCTCATCACTGCCCGCCTCCTTTCCTGAAGAGATAGGAACCCTGTGAGATTGTTTGGGATAAAACGGTTTCTTTGCAACCCATTATTACAGAGTTAGAGGGATAGATTTGCACTGTGATGGATATGTGAGAAGAAAGTTATGTTGAGATTGTATAACATGAAAGAGAAAAAATATGCTTTTGAAGCTTTTAGTTTGGAATACTAAAAAAAAAAAAAGTTTAATTCTTAGATGTGCCACTTATGAAAATGTATAAAGATCTGTTTGTGAAGATTGAGGTCAGATTACAAGAAAAAAATGAAATGTTTTCTACTCATTATTTCATCATTGCTTCACTTCTAGTGATGCTATTATAAATAGAAAGTTGGAATAAGTAGTGAGGTTCAAAGTCTTTTAGGGCTCTGAGGGAAAATGGCTAATATAGCTTATATGAAATGCTGGCACGTAGGAGCAGCAGGAAAGTTGTAAAATAGAATTTATAGGCATTTAAGGACTTATATATATCTGGGAAGAGTCAGTAAAGCAGAAATTGGGAAATGAAGGGAAAATATGCACCATCCTAGAAAATAAGGTGGCCCTTCCTCACAATTCACCACTTCCAAAGGCGTGCTCTTTGCATTATGTAGCTGGTAGGTGATGGGAGAATAGGCATGAGAGATGGAGGTAATAAATGGCTCCAATATTTTTCTAAACACTGATTTATCTGCTAAAAATCTATGACTTTAATGTTGAATTCATTTATCAAAATATACCTACTTCAGCTGTTTCTAAGATATATCTTATATGTATCTGAAAAATCACTCTATTAGATGAAGATGTGGCAAGATAAAGGAAATACCTACATAAGGGAATGTATGCAAGATGGAGGGTTTCTTTAGAGAAATCTATAGGATACTTCAGATTTTCCTTAACTAAAGGGTCTTCCAGTCTCAGATTTTCTGAACAGCTTTATCAAGATATAAAAATTCACATACCATACAATTCACCATTTAAAGTGTACAATTTCATGGTATTTTGTATTTTCACAGTTGTATAGTCATCACCACAGTTGATTTCAGAACATTTTCATCACCCAAAAAGAAACCTCATACACTGCAGCCTTCACTCTCCAGCCGTCCCTTCTATGTCCCCCACCCGCAGCCTAGGCAGCCACTAATCTGTCTTCAGTCTCTATGGATTTGCCTGTTCTGGGCATTTCCTATGAATGGAATCCTACAGTATGTGGACCTTTGTGATTGACTTCCTTCACTTAGCATAATGTTTACAAGGTCCAGTCTCAGATTTTATAGAAAATGTATACTTTCCTTGCTATATTTTTTATTTCTGATTTTATTTTCCTCAGCATCCTGGTTACCTTAATATACTCCTCCTACTACTATTACTAGTAATTATTTCCTGAGGCCTTACCCTGTGCACTGTTCTGGGTGCTCTAATGGTCTCCTATCTGTGAATATAAATGAGGAAGCTCACCCAGAGGTGTCAATGGTTCCTTCCCCTCTTAAACTTTGGCTTTCTCCCTATCACTGTTCATCTTTTACTTTCTTCTTTTATGGATATCATTTGCACATTGAACTTTTTATATTATCTGAATTTTTGCCATTCTTGCTCAGTAAGAGCCCTCTCCTTCCTTTAAGCCCATTAATTTAATTTGGATGCTTTCTTGATTCTGCTGTCCTGTGTTATCTAAAACTATACAGTTAATTTTTTAATCTCACATTTTGCACCCAAGGTTGATTTTTTTATTTTTATTTGAGGAATAAGGAGAAGGTCAGGGTCTAAGGATAAATGATGATTCTCAGAAGGCAACCATATCTGCATTCTTAAATTTCTTGGCCAGGTGCAGTGGCTCACGCCTGTAATCCCAGCACTGTGGGAGGCTGAGGCGGGCGGATCACCTGAGGTTGGGAGTTCGAGACCAATCTGACCAACCTGGAGAAACCCTGTCTTTACTAAAAATACAAAATTAGCCGGGCATGGTGGTACATTCCTGTAATCCCAGCTACTCAGGAGGCTGAGGCAGGAAAATCGCTTGAACTCGGGAGGCAGAGGTTGCGTTGAGCCGAGATTGCACCATTGCACTCCAGTCCAGGCAACAAAAGCGAAACTCAAAAAAAAAAAAAAATTCTCAAACTTCAGAAATTCAATTGAACCGAGGATTGTCTCAAGGCAGTTTAGGGAAATGCTCCAGAACAGTGCCTCTTACCCTTTCCTGTATCTCCGATATGTGTGAGAATCTGATAAAAGCTTGAACCATCTCCCCCAAAATATACACACATCCATTGTCCAAATACGGGTTCAAAGGGATTTTGATTCACAGATTTTCTGAAGGCCTATACCCTAAGTCGAGTACCCCTAACCTAGAAAGGTAATTATGTAAACTATAAAACAGAGATTTTTCTAAAAGTGTCTCTTGCACTCTTAAAATGCCTTAAGTATGAAAAGTGAGAGAAGGTCCCAACACTTCATTGCATTTTCCCTCTTCCATGAGAAGGCCATAGTGTACTTCTGTGGGTACCATGACAGTGGATATGATTTGTTAGTCTTAAAGGGAGAGCTGGTGATTCAGTTATACACATATACAGAGACTGGGCTAGTTATTAACTTGGGTTCCTTAATGGTTGGCTTGGTACTGCCATAGGGACACCTAGGGGTTGCGTGTCTCAGGATCACTCAAGCTAAAAATGTATATGTGTTTCCCAGTTGGAGTAGAGCTTTCCCACAGACTGCAACTCTATTCATCCAGCTGGTTTCCTGCCTGCCCTTCTATAAATGCCAGTCCCTGATGTCATGAATCATGTCATTTGAGCTGTTGCCCCTTACCTCTTAAGAATGTCTTTTCTGAAGACAAGTCTGTTTTATAGCAAAGTGATCTATAAACATTAAACATAATCAAAGGAAGTAAGGCCAGCAAAATAAAGAACATTGCCCTCTGCTCAGATAACACAGCGAGGTGTCTTCATCTGGTAATCTGATATTCTGGGCCCCATACCCAATGAAAGATATCCAAAATGTCCAGGGGAGTGGTAAACACAGATGACTGGACAGAAAGAGAGAGATATGAGGATGCTACTAATCTAGATGTGAGGATGCTGCTGAGGGGCATGTCTGAAATCCTGAAAATCATGAACAACTTAGACAATGTGAACAGGGAGTGCCTCACACATTCCAAATTACTTAAATGGTGGTGGGCTCCCTTTGAAATTCAAAGAGTTTAGAACAAAAATGAGGAGATTTTTCTTCTAATCTCCTCCATCGTGGTGCATGAACTTAAGCCACTGCCTCAAGTGGAGCCTTGAGTAATTCCTATTCCATTAGTTGCTAGGATGTATCTAATGTCAGCCAAATCAGCCAGGCCCTCCTAAATATGTGGGGCCCTTTTAGGCAGCAAGACATTGGACTATAGGGACTGCAAATCCAAGAGTTCCTCTGTTTTCATGGTCCTTCTATTTAGAAGAAATTTCCCCTTTTTCAAAGTGTTCCCATTCTTGCTTACTTTGGGAGCATGTGGTGACATTGTCTGCTCTGTCATCTGTTTTACATGTGCATTGTATTTCCTTGAAATCCCTCCACCATACTCTGCTTGGATAGTTTTCTTACTCACATCCTCACTACAGCTGAGGGACACAGATATGTAAGTGTAATACCATTTGGAAAACCTGGTTTTGAATGTTATTTCTTCCTCTCTATTCCTTCAAACATCCATATTATCAAAATAGAAATGTATTGTTCATATTCCTGTTATTTATCATATTATCATCTTTTGTCTAGTGCGGCAGCGGGGTCTCTTATTTGGTACACTGTCCTGGTACAGTGTATCCCATGATCATGTACTTCTGCTGGAAGTAATTATTCAAATGTTCAGAAACCCAGACTCCCACAGCAGTCTGACAGAGTGGTCATTAGACAACAGTAACCTTCCAGTCTGGAGGCCAGTGAGAATTAAAATGAAGCAAGGTCAGGGGAATGAGAGCTGCTATTTGTGTTTATAAAAGACCATACAGGGCCAGCCACAGTGGCTGACACCTGTAATCCCAGCACTTTAGGAGGCCAAGGCGGGTGGATCACTTGAAGTCAGGAATTCAAGAGCAGCCTGGCCAACATGGCAAAACCCCATCTCTACTAAAAGTACAAAAATTACCCGGGCGTGGTGGTGCATGTGTGTAATCTCAGATACTCAGGAGGCTGAGGCACGAGAATAGCTTGAACCTGGGAGGTGGAGGTTGCAGGGAGCCAAGATTGTGCCACTGCACTCCAGCCTGGGTGACAGAGTGAGACTCCATCTCAAAAAAAGAAAAACCACACAGTATGAATTTATTGTTCCCAAAATAAATAATATCTACTTTTGGTACTATGCATTTTATCAATTTCTTCTAAAAACTTCTGTTTCCTTACTCTCCATTCTATCTCATGTTTCTTGCTTTACATTGATCAGATATGCCACATAATTCTGAAGTATCTTCTCATATTTCAGATAAGCAATCTCCATTTGGCTGTTGATCACTCCTATGCTGTAATGATCTAAAACAATTAGAGAGAGATTATTTTTATTTTGTGTATGTCTGAAGTTATAAGTGAATATATAAAATTATTTGCCATCTAATCCTGTTGTGCCACTGATTTCATCTTTGGAAAAAAAACCATTGGTGTGAGTGTGTGTAGCATTGTTTGAATAATGTCAGAGCCAAATTATAATGTCCCAGGCATAAGCATAGTATTTATGGAGCATTATAGCCCATTAATTGGCTTATTGGCCTAAGTCCTCCAGGGAGCATCACAAATCTCTAAGGTGTCCTTGAATATGACTTTATGCTTCAGCCAGATCACAGCTGTGAGTGTCAAAGTAACTGCTATGCACATGTGTGTGGCAAAAATTACTGTATTTAATGGGAAGAGTCCAAGCAAATGGTCTTATATATGCATTTCAGTTATATTCATTTGATGTCTACCCAAAGTGATCCTCTGGCTTAGAAGGATTTGTTTATTTCTTCAGCTAATATTTATCAAGCACAAATTAGACATTTAAGAAATAGAAATGTAGCTGTGGACAGGCCAGAAGAATCTCATGTACTAACAGAGCTTCCCTGCTGGGGAGGAAGGAACAGAATTAACAAGTAAATAAATAAACAAGATTGTCTCTGGTAATGGTGGTAAAATTTATAAAGGAGTAATCGAGGCTTTGTGGCAAAGAAGAACTGGGGTGAGAGTTTGTGTGTGCTGGTTTGTGAAGGCCCATCTGAAGAGGTGTCATTCAAGCAAAGGTACAGCTGTTAAGAAGGAACCTGCCGTGGGTAAAGGAGTTCCAGGCAGAGGAATGGCCACTGTAAAGGCTCTGAGGTAGGAGCTAGTCTGGTGTTTCTGAGGCAGAAAGAAATACTGCAGGAGAGCATTGCATGAGAGCACAGAGGAGCTAGACCAGGTGCTTAAACTTTTCTGGACCCTTTGGCAATGTGTTGAAGCGCATGGATCCCTTCTCAGAATCATGTTCTTAATTGCATAAGATAAAATACACAGGAATGCAAAGGAAGCCATTTACACTAAAATACAGGTATCAAAATATATAAAAGACACAGTTGTAATATAAATTGTAAATGACACTTTAGCATGTTTTGTAGCAGATCTAATAACTAACATTAAAATAATGATATTTCAAGATATCTGCAACAATTGTAATGTGATACAAAATATCCATATTTCTATTTCTACTGGTGACAAAGTCGCAGGTACTGCTGATGCCACCTAGATTTTCTGCGTTGCTCAGTGGAATCTTCTATTTCAATTAGAGTTTGTGAAAATAAAGATGTGATTCTTATTTCCCATTCAAAATCATAGATCCTGTGAATCCTATCTGTGGATAGGACTCCAGGGTAAAAACACCTGGGCTAAACTACGCAGGGCTCTGTAGGCCATGGTAAGGTGTTAGGTAAGGGTGATGGGGAACCATTGGGAAATTTTAAACTAGACAAGTGTCATGATTTGCTGCTTTATAGAAACTGGATTCTAGGATAACAGGAGTGGAAGGGTGAGAAAGTAAGGAGACTATTACATGGTACCATCTTTTAGGTAAAAAATGAAGAAGGTTTGGAAGGGAATAGCAGTGACCAGGGAGAGCAATGCAAACATATTCAAGATGTATTCTGGAAGAATTGATAGCATTTGCTGATAGACTGGATATAGGGGGAAGGGGAATGAAGAAAGGGAGAAATAAGGATGGGACTGAGGTTGTTTATGAGAGCCACCAGGTGTTGGTGTCCCCACATGCTGGTATGGGCCACCCTGAGAGAGGAATCTGTTTGTGGGGGAGTTGGAATGGTGGATGGTGAATCTCATGTTCTGCGGTGGATCTTGTAAAGCTTGTCATGTTTGCTGCACAAATGGAGACATATCAAGTAAGCAGCTGGGCACACAAACTTGAAGCCTAGAAAAGGATTGGCCTGAAATCCTTTAGTTAAGCCTGATGTTTTGAACTAAAATGAGAACTTAAGAGTTCTATAGCATTCCTCTGACAAGAGAGACTGCTTCACCACTCCACCAAAGCCACTGCATCCTTACTCTGTTGAGGTAGACTCCCATTTTTGACTCCACAACAGAGCTAAAGAACATCATAAAGCCACACAGCATTTGGGGGAACCAGAATGTGGGGCAACTGGAAGTGGTGTCCTATCCCCTGCCTCCGAGCCCATATCTTATCCCCAGCAAGGTGCTGCCTCTTGAACTTTATCCATTGCAGGAGGAAACAAAAATTGGGATCAAGATTTTATGTAGTGTGAAAGTAAGTGAAAAGAAAGAATTGAAAGAGCATTAGGCTAGAGGTTTCAAATACTGGCTCCTCACCATATAACCTTGAACAAGGAACTTAACCTCACTGAGCCTTCATATCCTAATTCAAAATGGGAACAATAACAACACCTGGTGTTACCAAATTCAGTACAAATATCTGGTACATCATAGGCACTCAGTACGTATTTTTGGTTGAATTGGAGTTGTATAACTTTTAAGAAGACATGTGGTATATACACTTCTCAATTATTTCAAGGTAGGTTCCTTCTAGAAAAAAAAAATATATATATATATATATATATGGTAATTGTGACTAAAACAGCACAAGGGATCTTGAATAATTTACTGGGTTTCTCATACGACTTCATGACCTATGGAAAAATAGATGTTCCATGGTTACTTACATCTTAGGAAAAAAAGCTTGAATTGAAACTACAGGTTTTTCATCTTGTAGCAACAAAACAGTGTGTAGATATTTCTCTTGGAAACCTAAGAAGAGCAATATGTAAGAAATGCTATCTCTAGTCTGGAAGGCTAAAAGCAATTAACTTGACAATTTGATGTTTATATGCCAACAAAGTTTCTCCTTTCCAATCAGTTTAACTAGTCTAACTAATACGTAAGATCATTTCTGGTCAGGCCTAGTAGCATCTCAGATGTTTGTTCACTCATTTTTCTTTTTTTAATCAAGACTTATTTTTTAAATCAAGATTTTATTTGTAAATCAATACTCTTGTTGCCCAGGCTGGAGTGCAATGGAGCAATCTCAGCTCACTGCAACCTCCGCCTCCTGGGTTCAAGCAATTCTCCTGCTTCAACCTCCCAAGTAGCTGGGATTACAGGCATGCACCACCACATCTGGCTCATTTTGTATTTTTAGTAGAAATGGGGTTTTACCATGTTGGTTAGACTGGTCTCAAACTCCTGACCTCAGGCAATCCACCTGCCTCGGCCTCCCAAAATGCTGGGATTACAGGCATAAACCACCACACCCAGCCTATTCATTCATTTTTGTTAAACATCTCCTATGTTCCAGTGCTGTTCTTAGATCAAGGCATATTAAAATAAACAAAATTGAAGTGGGTAGCAATACATGGGCAACTAAACAGACAACTAAAGAAATAGCATCGTTTCGGAGAGCATTCTGTGCTCTTGCAAATATAGCTGAGTAATATTCACAGGTACTGGGAGTGTTTTCCATGAGAAGGTGCCGTTTGAGCTGAGACCTAAATAACGAGAAGCTGAAAAAGAATATGCGCAAAGGCTGAAAATGAAGGGAGAGATAGCAGGAGACATGGGAACTGGTAGGAACGGATGAAGTCAGGGCTTATAGCACCAGGTAGACAGTTTGGATTTTATTATGACCATGGGAGAGTTTTGAGCAAGGAAGCAACCTAATTTGATTTATATTTCTAGAAGCTCACCCTGACTGTTGTTTTGGGACTGGACAGTAGGGTGGCCAGAGTGGAAGCAGGGAGGCTATTGCCTCCCAAGTAGGAGATGATGGTGACCCAGCCTGGGATGTCAATAGTGGGGCAGAGAGAAGCAGCCAGACTCCAGGTGTATGTCGTAGGCAGTAGCAATAGTACTTACCATGTCCTGGGCAAGTCCCTTAGCCCAGGAGGAAAGACACAGAATGGAACAGGGTGACTAAGCGACAGGGGTGGATGGTCATTTACTGATATGGAGGAGACTTAGGGGAAAGGAGTTATGAGGTACGTGCTAATCAGGAGTTCTGCTTTGGACAGATTAAGTTTGAGTTGTCTATTAGTCATCTAAGCAGAGATGTTGACTGGGTCATTGAATGTGCATGTCTAGAGATTTGGAGAGAGGCCAAGGCATGAGCAAATACTCTGTAAAGTTCTCCTTTGAGATGCGTTGTTACAAGCCTGGTTTGATGGATATCTGAAGCATGCATCTCCTTAAGGTCCCCTGGAGTCAGAATTTCCTTCTGTGCGTCTTCAGCTATCCTGGAAACTCATTGACAGACTGTTGAGTTCAGGGATTTAAAACACTAGTAGGAGTTTGTTTTTATTCTCTGCTTTGTTTCAAGTTAACTGTAAAGCATGATTTTCAACTTTCATCTTGAATTTTAAATCATGCAAGAAACCTATCACTTACCTTCTGATCATTACACTGCCACCCTCACATTCCGGCTCCCCAGATAAGCGAGAATTTAGTGTAGAATGTGTTGGGCTTGCAGAATAAGACCCATCTCAAGAAAGGCAAGGTTAATAACTCTGCCAAGTGTCAGCTTAACAGGAGACTCGGGCAGATAAACCCAAGTGAGTAAACATTGTGAGACCATGCCTTTTTTTTCTTCCAGCTCCATAAATTTATTATGGTTTCCTTTCTATCAGTTTCTTTCATTCTTGTGGTGGTTTCTCATTAAGGAGATTCATGGGGAAGGTTGTAATCGATCAGAGCTATTAGCCACCAGAGTGTAATCTGGTTCTAGTATAAACTGACCTGCACAGTGTCCTGTCTACCTTTGGGATTTAAGCTGATTAACTCAGAGCCTGGGAGGCAGAGTCTAAAGTTCTGTAACACAGCACCTCCAGCACCTCCTCTTCCCCACCAACCAGTAGGGGATTTAACATATTGACACTGTAATTAAATCCAAATCCACACTTAACCCAACTTGAAAGTAGCCACTGGTACCTGGCTTACCTTAGATGTACATTCACAGCCAGTGAATGATGCTGTGGCAAGGTAGTAGAGTGCTGCTTTAATCCCCTCTTCTGTCTCAGGCCCTTCAGTGTTGATTATGATGGGGCTTTCTGGTTTATTTGTTGTACTTATTTCCAAGAAGTGATCAATCTCATGGTTCAGAAACAAGTTAAGTGATTAGAATGAGATTTCTACAGAAAAATAGGCAGCTGCTGGGGCTTTCAACAGCATGATCTCTGTACTGCATGTTTTTGATAGAACCAGAGAACAAGATGCCGGAAGGGTGCCCTTGGCTGCCCACAGAACCCCTGGCAGCCGTATGGGTGGGTCTACCAGGAGAAAAATGCCACAAAAATTACTAGTCTCAATCATTGACCTTGCCTTTTAAAATATAGTTAACCACCAAGTATAAGCTGAGGACTAAGATCAAACTTAAGACCCTTCAAGAATGGCATTTGAGCTGCAAAAGCTGTCCACAAGTGGGCAGGATATGTTATTTGGTATCTCACACCAGAGGAACTTCGGTAAGTAAATATTCCTTCTTGTACTGATAAGTACAGTTAAGGTGTAACCTTTTTCCTCCCCTTCCATCCAGCTACTTCCTGACCCCATGCTTTACTAAGAACTATGATATAGAATAGTTAGGGGCACAGTCTTTGGAGCTAGGCTTCATGAACCAAAGCCACGACCAATCTTGTGTAAGTTATTTAAATTCTCTGTGTCTCATTTTCCCTATCTATAAAATGGCAATGATAATGATTCTAAGATTATTGAGGAGTAAATGAATTATTAGATGTAGCATATAAGATAGTGCTTGGCATATAGTAGGGGCTGAAGAGACGTAAGCTCTTCTCATTCATTTAGCATGAGGTGCCTGCTATGAGGCAGACCCTGTGCTAGATACCAGTGATGTAAAGGTAAGTTTGAATAGGAAGACAGACACACGAACAAGCCTGCCTTCTGCCTCTTCCTGTTCTTTATTAATGCTTAGGAGACGAGGATACTACTACAGAACAGGTATAATAGTCAATGTATATACCCCATAACTGATAAGAAAGGTAGAAGGTATAAGAGCCAAAAATGTAATAGGACAATAATCGAGGAGGTCAACCCCTTGTCTATTATGAATTAGGTCACAATGCATGATAATGTAGCTGAGATTAAACACCCAGAAATTAGACCTCATCGTGGTTTGGCAAAAGAATTGACACAGACCAGAACAAGAGCCTAAGAAAATTTTCTAAAAGTACCATGATCACATCCTGGCCAGCCAACTAAACATTCAGTTACCAGATGTACCCAATAAAACAGCAGGACTTAAATATGTCCCACCTAGCTGAAAAGTTAAAAAACCTTGCAGACACAAGCATACACACACAAATGCCATTTGGTACAAAAAGAAAACGTTAGTAGGAAAACAAGGAAGAGACCTGTGAGGCTCTTCCTCATATGTCTTTAAATTTCACCTCTGATACCCACTTGCTATCTCTCCTTAGGTGAGTTATTAAACTTTCTCCTCCCTGGTGTTTATATCTATGGACTGGGGATACTGTTATCACCTACTACGTAGGACTGTTGTGAGGACTCAGTGAGATATTGTATAATAAACTCCAAGCTGTAGCACTGAGCCTGCCCCAGCCTTCTCTCAGTAATAGCTGTTTTGCTGTTTTAGTTTGCTGTGCGCTAGCTAGACATCTACCTCCCCTGACAGCCTTGTCTGTCCTTCTCTCTCTGTGTGTGTCTGTCTCTCTCCCTGTTTTGTACACAAGTAATATATACACATATATTTATACAAGGAATCCATGTTCATTTTACAAAAACAAGAAAATAATGTACAAAAAAAATTTTAAACCACTCACAGTGCCACCACCAAGAATAGCTGTTATTTTGCTAGGTGTCCCCCTGTTCTTTATGTGAATACACTATGTGTGTGTAAATGTAAATGTCTGTCTCTGTGTAAATCTGTCTTACATATATAGGATCATACTATACATTCTGTCCACTAGAATTTTTTTCTGCTCAGCAATATGTCATGCCAGTAAATATAAAATGTACATTAGCATTTGAAATTGCTATTAATATATAGTATTCTATGTTAAGTAAATTCCATAATTTATTTAGACAATTCCATATTGCTAGAAACATAAGCTGTAATCAAATTTTTCTCTGTTATAAACTTTGCTTGTATTAATATTCTGTATTGATTTATGGATATATCTGGATACTTAGTGGCTCTTACCATAGCCAAGGGTAGTTTTCTCTTTTCCTCAATGAGGATGGATGATTGCTACTGATCTTGCTCACAAACCTGCCTTTGTATAATAGATAACATTTGGAGCTCTGCAGAAGATACATAATTTAACATGATAGTACCATGTAAAGTACTCCATACCTAAATACAACCAGCAGCAAACAACACAAAGAGTAAGCTGAACTCCCCAAAACTAGAGTTAACAAGGTACAGAATTCATCTTATTGGGTGATCATGGACATATAAATACGGAAGATCAAAGCACAATTAGAAAACAGGAAACTGGGAACAAGCAATTATAATCTCTAGTTTGTCTTTGCACATTTATTTTGCATCAGGCAGAGATAAACACTGATTCATAATTACCTCCTCCCCTCCTTCCATATCTAAGTCATTTCATTGGGTAATGTCAAGGGCCACATAAATAAGTAAAGTACTGAATTAGTTTTAATAAAATGCATCCAGAATTCCCAAGCAAAAGAAAGGAAGGGAAGTCTTAGCTAATGAGGTCAGCATTTCTGTGTACATAGGTAGCATATGTATTCAGGGCCTACTGTTCCAAAATGGAGGTACAGAGAAGAGTACACCAGATGTCTATCTGCTTCCAGGGAAAACCCAAACCATGAGGAGAATTGGGTTGGTTTGCTATAATTTGGTCACCATTGTTTAAGAATCTGGATGTCTGAATGTCTTGCAATTTTAATTTTTGAATATTCACTAACATCTAAATAAGAGTAGAGATCTTGGCCGGGCGTGGTGGCTCAAGCCTGTAATCCCAGCACTTTGGGAGGCCGAGACGGGCGGATCACGAGGTCAGGAGATCGAGACCATCCAGGCGAACACGGTGAAACCCCGTCTCTACTAAAAAATACAAAAAACTAGCCCGGCGAGGTGGCGGGCGCCTGTAGTCCCAGCTACTCGGGAGGCTGAGGCGGGAGAATGGCGTAAACCTGGGAGGCGGAGCTTGCAGTGAGCTGAGATCCAGCCACTGCACTCCAGCCTGGGCGACAGAGCGAGACTCCGTCTCAAAAAAAAAAAAAAAAGAGATCTCGATCCTCTTCTCAGTTCAGCTTCTCAATCACCTGGCACCAACATTTAACTTTACTGAGCCTCTGTGAAATTAAGGTACAATAATGCCCTATTTCTACTCTCCACTTGATAGTGATATTCCCAGTACTTAGGCAAGAACATGTTAATTAATAAGAGCTCTTTGAATTTCTTTGAAGCTGCTGAGATGTCTGAGGTGGCATGACAACACATGCAGGATTAATATCATTTGCACTTATTTTGGTATTTACATTAAATATTTATAATGCAGTATTTAAATTCACAGACAAGTCAGCTCCCCATTATCTATGTTTTAATATTTATTTCTGTCCACTTTTGAGGTGAAACTGACTGTATTCACCATCTCAACCCATGTTTAAGGTGGATTGTCTCTGAAATGTGGAATGTTGGGGATTCATGCAAACATTTGAGGAAGGGCACCTCCCAGAAAACTTTCTTTGGTGCCTTTTACCACCTGCCCCTTTTACTCAGTCATTGGGGTTTTGCCAGGCCTTACACTGCTCTTTCATCAACTTGTTTCCCTCTTTGCAGCTTTTCTATTTTGTCCTTCCATCCTTGAGCATGGCCTTCCCCTCCCTCTCCTGTCAGCCCCACCCACTCTTGTCTCACCCATCATGGTCCTTCCCTTCCTCCCAGTGGTTTTGTAGGATTTGCTGCCCTGGCCACTTGGGCTGTCTCCTCGGTGGCCAGTGCTCCTGTTTGGCAAGCCAGCTATGTGGCACTGCTGGGCACGCATCAGCAGACAGTCAATGCTAGGTCCCTGTTTGTTGGTAGGGACGAAATGGAAGACAGAGTGTGCTAGTGTCTCTCCTTACCCCAACCCCATCGTCTGTGTTTGACCCCACCCCTTCTCTGGACAACTTGGCCTCTGTCGTTACTACATGGAACAGTGAGAT
Source organism: Piliocolobus tephrosceles (assembly GCF_002776525.5). Classification (NCBI taxonomy): domain Eukaryota; kingdom Metazoa; phylum Chordata; class Mammalia; order Primates; family Cercopithecidae; genus Piliocolobus; species Piliocolobus tephrosceles. The sequence goes on from NC_045437.1 coordinate 162,980,195, forward strand.
GGGAATGTCAAATTATCTGTAGAGTGTTTCAATGCTAATCTGAAGAAAAGCTATCAGGCCTCATTAGCCATGTGAATTGACACCAGTATGTAAGCACTGAATTACATACATTGTCGAATGGATTTTGGAAAGCATTATAGCAGGCATTAAGCAGGTACCCAAATGGGAGGACAGCCATCCTATTTTCCTAACTGTAGAAATTATCTTTAGTCTTTCAACAAGCATGAGGTTTTCCCCATCCTTTTGGGGATTGGTTCAGTCAAGATGGTAGCATAATCGAGATGTCAGAGATGGTCCTCAGTGAGGAGGTTCAGGATCCAAAAGCCAAGAGAGGGCATTAATGAGTTAATGGCGTCAGGTGAGTCTTATTCTATGTTGGCTTCTCCCCAAGACCATCCTCAGGCTCAATTATTCACTAAAAGGAGTCACAGGACTCAGAAAAAAACTGTTATACTCATGGTTATGGTTTATTACAGCAAAGGGATACAGATTAAAAGCAGAAAAGGGTAAAGGTGCATGGGGCGAAGTCCAGGATAAACAAGACACAGGCTTCCAGGTGTCCTTTCCTAGTGGAGTCAAACAAATGTGCTTAATTTTTCCAGCAATGATTTGTGACAACATGTGCGAAGTATTTGCCAATCTGGGAAGCTCACCTGAGCCTTAGTATTCAGGATTTTGACTGGGATCAGTCACACAGACATGCAATATCTGCATGACTGACCTCAGCTACTCAAACTCCAGCCTCCCAGGGCAAAAATAGGTGTTCACCATAAATCACATTGTTGACATAAAGTATCTGATCATACTAGTATTGTGGTCCAAGGCCTCTGGCATGCAAAATACTCTTATCAGGCAAAATATTACTAGGACTCAAAGCTCATCTCTCAGGAGCTGGTCAAGAGCCAGTCCTAAAAATAGGCCTGTCTTGGGAATGTGCAGGGCTTGAGCAACCCAACCCTTTCCTGTACACATTCCCAGGGTCAAGACACTGGAAGACTTTGGACACATGACTGAACTTCTCCTACCTCAGCTGTTACCTTCCAACAGTAACATTCTCTCTTCCTTCCACATGGTATCATTGTGATTCAGAATAGTAACGACTATTTTCACAAAAAGTAGGTCATCTACAGCAAGGAGACTATAAATTATTATTGTTATTTGTATCATATCATTATTATTCAGGGGGTGGGGCATAGGAATGAGCCCTGAACGCTTCCTTGTTATCTCATAACAAGACAGAAATGCCTTTTCCCAAGGTTCTGAAGGCAAAGATAACTTCAGAGCAGCATTTCTCCACTCCACACTGGCATTTAACCTTCTCCCTTGCTCTTCTCTGTCTCCCTTTACCTGGCAGTGGCTGAGAAATCCTGGCCCCCAGCATGAGAAGCGGACTCTGTTTGGCGACATGGTGTGCTTCTTGTTTATAACTCCCCTGGCCACCATCTCAGGCTGGCTGTGCCTGCGGGGCGCCGTGGACCACCTGCACTTTAGTAGTCGGCTAGAAGCCGTCGGGCTGATTGCACTCACTGTCGCACTCTTCACTATTTACCTCTTTTGGACACTAGTAAGTATGGGCCGTGGCTGGGGTTCAGGCCATTTGGGGCTGGCAGCCTCACCGCTGGCACAGGCCTTTCCTCTTGTCTGTAATACATCTCACCTGCCTGGTAGAAAGCAGACCTTCAAATGCTGGCAGGAGCGTGAGATTTGGTTTATGACTATGTGCCTTTGTCTGTGTGTGTGTCTGTGATGCTAAGGCAGATCACATAAAGAAAAAGCTCAGCTTCTGGGTGTCCATCAGTCAAAGACAGACATACCTTGGACGTTTCCCTCCTCTAGTACTGTAGGACTGCATCTGTTATGAGGCATGGCATTTTCTTTCTCTTGTTTATATTTCTCACTTTTGCTGGGATTGTAGTATATTATGAATGATGCACTTGGCTGCTGTTGCTGTCACTGCCTGCACAGACCATGAATCCTCCCTGCTGGTTATTTTCTTCTTACGTCCTGACACAGCCTAAAGTCTTTGTTGGACGTGGAGGCGCACTTTGCCTGATGATTATTCTGTGTGTTGGGATATTGACTCTGCTGCCCATAAAAGCACTAATTTATCTAGCTGAGAAGCTGCCACCAAAGAAAGGCCATTTCTCAATAAGTGTTCTCGCTCTGTATGAGGAAGAATTTTTAAATATCCCTGTTTACATCCTTTTAACTTTTAACTTCATGCAGTACGTTGATTGCTTGAGTACTAGTTGACAGCACCCACAAAATGCAACATTTGATCTCTCTCTTTATGCTTTCCTCTGGGAGCTGCAGGGAAGGACATCACTGTCTCCTAGAATATTTTCAGAAGCTGGGCCCCCTGCTTCCTGGCATTACTCTCCTGTGCCTGCTCGTTTCTAATCTGAGCACGTTCCATTGTTATTCAATATGTATTTCCTGTCTAAAATGTACCAATTCCCATATCCCATAGCACAGTGTCAGCATGTGGAAGCTGCTTCTAGCACACACTTCCTCCCTTTCTCTGTCTCCCAGACTCTGTTCCTCCAGCTGCCACTCCCAAGACCCTGTTCATTTCCCTCTTCTTCATCATATGGCTCTTCCAGCTCTGTGCCTCCCCTCCAGTGAGAGTGTTCAAACAGTAAGGAGATACATTTCAGTTTCAGTAAAGAGGGAGTGTTCTAATGCTAAGAACTTACCTGAGTCTTACGGTTGATTTAGACATTCTGTTCCCAGGCTAATGAAGCCCCAAGCAAAACTATTATTGCCTCCTTTAGAAGTCTACACTTCCGGCCAGGCGCGGTGGCTCATGCCTATAATCCCAGCATTTTGGGAGGCTGAGGTAGGCGGATCACTTGAGGTCAGAAGTTCGAGACCAGCCTGGCCAACATGGAGAAACCCTGTCTCTACTAAAAATACAAAAATTAGCCGGGCGTGGTGGTGCACGTCTGTAATATCAGCTATTTGGGAGGCCGAGGCAGGAGAATTGCTTGAACCCAGAAGGCAGAGGTTGCAGTGAGCCAAGATCATGCCACTGTACTCCAGCCTTGGCGAGAGAGTGAGACTCCACCTCAAAAAAAAAAAATAGTCTATGCTTCCAAAGTACGTCCTGGTTCATTTTTAATCAGGGAATGAAGCTGTTCCAGAAGCTTCCATTGTGATGGGAGAAGGGTTAGAAATAAGAAATGAAGGAGTCTAAGCAGCACCATCTAACTCTTGGTCCACAGCACCACCCTGGGAAAGTCATCTGACCTCTGTGAGGCTCAGTGTCCTCATCTGTCAAGCGGAAATACTGGTAATGCCCATCCTGCCAAATTCCCCTGGTGTTATGAGATTTAAGTCAACGTGTATATGGGAAAGTACTTTGGAGAATAATATAAGCTGTTGCCATGTTTAGAGGTTTTCTAGTCTACAGTTCTTTTTAGAAGAGTGCCTATGATGAAGGATGGATGAAGTGAACTTAAATGCTGGGCTTTCAAAACCAATGTAAGGCCTTTCTGAAATCCTGCTTTGTAAAGCATACACTCATCTAACAAGAAAGAAACAGGGTGATAGGTGGCTGGAAAGGAAGGAAGAGAGAAAGAAAAGAAAGAAGGTTATCTTGAGAAAAAATGGATGTGACCTTGTTTCATCTCCCATCTCAGGTGAAAGAAAGGTTTGGGTGGAAAAGGTACCTAGACTAGGCTGTTTCAGGAAAATGGTAACATACTTCATTCCAGAAATATTTCTCACGGACAGTGCTAGGCATGCATTTAGAATCCAAGGGCCCTGTGTTTAAACCCAAGATTTAGCATCCTAATAACAGTGTAAATTCAAATAGGATACTTAACCTCTCTGTTCATCCTTCCTCTTATACAAAAAAAAAAAAAAATACAGGAAATAATTGATAACCACTGGGTCAATGGGTTATTGCAAAGAGTACGTGAGATAACATCTGAGAACATACATGCAAGCACCTAGCAGAGTGTTGGCCCCAGGCTCCTTCCTGTGGCTTCCCTGCTCTGTCAGCTTCCACCCTCCCCCTGGCCTTTATAGAATGCAAAGTTAGGGTAGGGCAAGAAGGCATCTCTCCCCTTTGACTGGTGTGAAAAACGTGCTGTGGAGTCAGCTCAGCAATAGGTTACTGAACATAGAATAACTCCATCCCAGATAAATGCTGTACTGAGCAGCCCTGGCAAGAGCCATAATTCAGAAGCTGACAGCACTTGGAAACTGCCCTGCAGCAGAAACCCATTGTAAACAAGCTGTCAAGCTTAAGGAGAATACGCTGTGAAAATGTCTTAGGTAAACAAACACGGTGTCAGTCCAAGCCTGGCTCCTCAGAGGAGCCGTTCCTGGAAGGGCCTCCCTGGTACTGTGAAGAAGGACAGGCGCTCATGCTGCACGCCTGAGAGTGCCTTGGAGTTTCTCGCAGGCACACATGGTGATGCAGGTCCAGCCTTAACACACCCTCAGGGAGTCCCACCTTCTGGAACCTGCTGTGTTCCAGGAGCACACCTGGGCCCCAGGAGGCCAGGGCCTTGGCCAGCTCCACCCTAAGAGCTCAGGTAGAGGTATCCCAGAAACATCACTGTCCATGTCACAAGTGATTTGAAGCCCGTGGACAGACACAAAGACAGCTGGCTGACAACTGAGTCCACATTAAACATGAAGAAATTGTCGGTAATGGACTTGGTGTTAGTCCCAGTTTGGAGTTTGGAGGAGAATTGAGGCACCGTGTGTAGGAAGTCTTTCCACTCACTGCATCACTGGTGCAGCCAGTGTCCAGCACAGAAGGGAATGAACGAGCGACCGGGTTCCTCAAAGGCTGACTCCTGGTCCCATGGTTTGATTGTTTAAATTTTTCTTATAAAAGGGGAACCGCCAATGGAATGTTGTCCCAACAAGACTCACTGTGGGGCTGCTTTAGACACATCCCCTACAAGGCCTACGAGCAGCTTGAGGGTATTCAGCGGTATTTCCCCATGACCAATTCACTCCTATACTCCTTTTCCCCAGTGCAGTCAGAGATAGGTGAGCTGGGCACATTGCTGGGGAGGCTGTTTGCCAAGGCCTCGTCCCACTGATATCCCTATATCCCTAAGTCACACCGTCACTTCCAGACAGAAAGGGCAAAATCAAAATATATAATCAGATATCACAGATTTCTGTGTGGCATAATAGCATGTAGTTTTTTTTTTTTTGAGAGGGAGTTTTGCTCTTGTTGCCCAGGCTGCAGTGCAGTGGCGTAATCTCGGCTCACCGCAACCTCCGCCTTCCGAGTTCAAGTGATTATCCTGCCTCAGCTTCCCTAGTAGCTGGGATTACAGGCATAGACCCCCATGCCCAGCTAATTTTGTATTTTTAGTAGAGACAGGGTTTCTCTCCATGTTGGTCAGGAGGTCTCGAACTCCCAACCTCAGTTGATCCGTGTGCCTCGGCCTCCCAAAGTGCTGGAATTACAAGCGTGAGCCACTGCGCCCGGCCGCCTGCTGTGACTTTATAGGACACCTTTGCCCCAGCCGCAGTCACCTCCCTTATGGGAAGAGTAGATGCTAACATTTTCTAACCCTTCTCATAGTATTCATGTGATCACAGCTTTCTTTGTACAGCAGACTTGCCCATGATAGGAGGTTAGTTAGATGAATAAACTAAGAAACTTCAGGAAGCCCATCCCATAAGGAGTAGTATTTTTAGAATAGTGGCCTTAGACTCTCTTCCTCCTCTCTCCTAAACTCAAAACTTTAAGAAATATCTAAGTGAAATTCCTGACATTATTGTTTTAGCATCTTTTTATTTTATGTTTTCTTTTTCCTCGCTGCCTTATTCTTCTTCTAAATTAGACCTCCTTTCTTTCCAGTTATATTGCATTGCAGGGATGCAGTGTCTTGGAGCATCTAGAGAAGTAGCATTAACCCAGGGCAATGCAAACCTGTGGTCTCCTTGGCGTTGTGCTCAACTGCCTTTATTTTCCCTGACAAAGAAGCATCTTCTTATGATGCTGGCTTTTTATTGATTGAATTTGCCTGCAGACTGTGGTGATTAACCACAATTAAAATAGATTAATGTATAATAAGATCTCATCTGTTTGTCTACACAAGTGGGCTGAATTTTAAAATTTTCTGGCCAAAGAACCAGGAGACCTGCTAAGTCGTTGACTCCCTGTGTTCCTTGAAGCAGTGCGTCTCAGGCTTGAATGCACATGCGGATCACCTGGGGATCTTGTTAAAATGCACTCTCTAATTCCTTAGGTCTGGGTGGGGCCTGAAATTCTGATATTCTAACAAGCTGCCACGTGATGCAGCCTGCTGCTGATCCAGGACCTCGCTGAGAGCAGAGCCTTAAAGAAAATAGCCCAATCCCTCTCTGTCTCTCTTTTTCATCTTCTTCTTTTTTTTTTCTGTTACCCTGTATCTAAAGGGTGTCACAAAATTCTTTCTTATATTTAAGACACACAAAATAACAGGCCGAGAACACTAAAATGTAAGCTCTGTGCCCTGTGCTAGGTATTCTATATGCATTACATCAAGTATCATTATTCACATCTTACAAACAAGGGAACTGAAGCTTGTTGACAGCAAATAACTTCCCCAAGTCATGCAACCACTAAGTAGAGGATGCAGATTCCAGGCCCATGTGCCTGGCTCTGGAGCCTGCTGCCTGCACTCATAGCTACTTCTCCAATTACTAATGCCAGTGTGTGCAGCTCTCAGCATCATGGATAAGGGGACTCTTTATCTGAAATCCAGCTTTCCCGTAATGTTCCCAGATTCCAGACTTCTTATATTGCCAGAGTTCCTTATTAGTATAATACTTGTCTGCATTCCACCTCTTTCCTGCCGTTGGCCCTGAACAGCTGGCTTCCCAGCCTGCCTCTCCTATATTCATGAGTGACACCAAGCAGCAGCAGGACAGAATAGATACAAGAGAATCAAGCTTGAAAAAAAAACAAAACAAAATGATCCACTTTGGCATGTTTAGGGACTTTTAAAGAAAAGCACATCTGTGTGAGTTTAAAAGCGTATATTTTCATACTCAACTCTCTCTGGCACTCAGCCTGTGACATCTGCTTTCTAGCCTCAGAAATTTGAATAAGTGGCCTTGAATTTCATGACCCTGCCGTGAAGACTAAAAAGCCCATTCTGATCAAGGGCCTGCACTTTCATCTACTTCCAGAAACTCGAGCCCAAGTCATCAGACCAGCCTACTTTCTGACCACCACAGACCTCTAGTGGGATCAACACAACCCATCCACTCCCAGATAATTAAACAGCCCAGACCTGATTTGTCACTCCAAGCTCATGGGCTCCTTCCTTTCCAGCACTTACCTACACATCAGACTCTGAATTTCTTGGACAGTCCATCAATGTTTTATGCCGGCCTTCTCCAAAACAGACTACAGGTTTAAGCATCTCATTCCAATGTATGTACATAAAAAGCGAGCACCTCGGCCGGGCACGGTGGCTCACACCTGTAATCCCAGCACTTTGGGAGGCCGAGGTGGGTGGATCACCTGAGGTCAGGAGTTCGAGACCAGCCTGACCAACATGGTGAAACCCCGTCTCCACTAAAAACACAAAAATTTGCCAGGCATGGTGGCACATGCCTGTAATCTCAGCTTCTCAGGAGGCTGAGGCACAAGAATCACTTGAACCTGTGAGGCGGAGGTCGCAGTAAGCTGAGATCATGTCACCACACTCGAGCCTGGGTGACAGAGCAAGCCTCCATCTAAGAAAAAGAAAAAAGGAGAGGCTTAAGTTTGAAGCAGTGTTGCAATCAGAAAATATAGGATGCTTATTCGCTCATTCATTCACTCAGCAAACTCTTTTGAGCAACTTCCTAAGTGCCAGGCACTGTAACAGGTGCTGGGCATGCAAAGATGAACACAACACAACCCCTGCTCTCAAGACGCTTCTAGTGCAGGGGGAGAGAAAAACATGCACAGTGCTGTTCAGGACACTCAGTGCCATGTGGGTAAGCTTGAGGCACAGTGGGCACCCAAGGGAGTCATGTCCCACCCCCTCAAGAAGATTTATTAGGGGAGTTAGTTCCCATGCTGCGATTTCCTTACTGGAAGCTGTAGAATGCTAGAGCTGGATGCAATCAGGAATCACCCATTGGGGCCATCAAGCTGTTGTGCAGGTTGTCCACAGGACAGTACAAAGGGTGTCCTTCATATCATAGTATGAATGAGATCCTTTGAGTTATGCAGAGTCTAACTTGCAGGAAGGTACGTGAAGCCCTAGCATCCCACTCATTTAACAGAGAAGAGCCTAGGCACCTGATAGACACATTGCCGAGGTCACACAGCTGGGCAAGGGCTGGCATTGTATCCACCACTAGTCCAAAAATAAATCCAAACTCAGAAAGAACCTCATTTTCCCATTTATATCCTGAATTTACCCAGTATGAGGAGGAACAAAGGAAGCCACCATGCAAGCCCTACCCATGTGTCCACACATAGGGTGCTCTTTGGCTGCTGCCCAATCTCTCAACACTCACTGCATGCCAGAGCCATTTTGCCCAGGGTTCTTGCCCTGCTTTAGTGCTTCCAGCTCTTTGAAGCTCTTTCAAAGGACATATTTGTTTCTTGTATTGATTATCCACTTCTGCTCACTTGAATTCTTTTCTCTTCCTTTTCCTCTCCCACCCCCAGGTGTCATTTAGGTACCACTGTCGATTGTACAATGAGTGGCGTCGGACCAATCAGAGGGTGATTCTCCTCATTCCAAAGTCTGTCAATGTACCTTCTAACCAGCAGTCCTTGCTGGGCCTCCATTCGGTCAAGAGGAACTCGAAGGAGACAGTTGTTTGACGTTTGTGTGGTTGGTTGGTTGATTCATTTTTTGGGGTTTGGAAGTGTCTGCACTGGGGTCATGCACTGAGCCACCCCCAAGCCCTTCCTTAAGCCTGTGGGTCTAAGAACATCCAGAGCGCGTTAGCACATTACCCCGAGCAACGACCTCCGCCAGAAGAAAGCAAATGCTGTTTTACTTCAAATCATGGATGCTGCAATCATATGATATTTGCTAAGCTGCCAAACATGTTTATTTAGCAGATACTGTATGGAATTTTCTGAACACCTCTTTAACGTATGAGGAAGGTTGTCCTGCTACGGATGCAATTCAATTCTTCCTTTTTTATTACTATTTCAAACATATATACATATATATATATATATAACTTAGATGATAATCAAAATCAAAAAGCCAACATAAAAACTGGTTTCTTGGTTTGGTTGGGTCTTATTTGAGTTAGTTTATTTGTTTCTCAGTTTCTCTTATGGATTCTTTGGAGTACTTTGGTAGCCTGAGTGGTCTTTTTCATCTTTTTCTGTCTGTTACTCAAGGAGACAGCATAACAGATGCAGAACAAGTCATATTTGAAGAATGTTTTGTACTAAACTTCATTTAATTATTCAGTTTTTAAAGGGAAAAAGGGCGTGGCAACTCTCCACATAGTGAGCTGTTTATTTAAATATCATTAAGGAGAAAAAAAATATGGTGAGACGCTCGCTCCTTTCAACTTGTTTGGTACTGACAGCTGATAGAAGCTATTTTCTAATAATAAATAATCCAGTGTGTGAAAGACAAAACCCACTGATTGCAATATTCTTTTTTAATCGTAAAACCTGTGAAGTTTCTCAAAGCAGGTTTTAAAAGGAAAAGCAAAAAGGTTGGTGTTCTCACTCCCATCTCGTTTAGTGCATGTCTTAATTCTGCATTCATAATGAATTGGAGGATCATTAGACATTTCTAGGAACCCTAGACCTGTTTTGCATATCAATTAGCATTCCCATTGCTCTATTGAATTTCTAGCTTGACAGGTAGATGTGGCAAAAAAAAAAAAAAAGCCTGTCCTAGCAGCCCTGCACTTAATTCTAAGACCCCTTTGTCTGATTTTCTTAAAAAGAGCCCCACACAGTGCCTTCCCCCAACCATGAGCCAATTCTGTCACAGTCCGAAATAGACTTTTTCTAAGGGTTTCGTGTCCCTCTTTTATCCGTCGCAGGGTAAAGGGTCTGATCCGCAGCCTGCATTGTGCGCGCGCCGAGGCAGGAGCGGATGTCTTCTGAGGAGAGCGCTGGCCGGGGTTGACTCTCAGGCTCCCGGCTGTCCGCCCGCCCACACACAGCGAGGAGGGGCGGAGCCCTGCTTCGGGAATGCTTAAAATATGGAATTCTAGAACATGACCCACATTCTGAGTATCACTCCAGCATCTGCCCTGTGCTCCCCAAGTGGGAAAACGAGAAGTGCAAAGGAACAGGCAGCGAGGAGGGTAGCGATTTTTGTCTGCAAATTGATGGAGTTGATGCAGGTGTCCCCTTTGTCGAGGAGCCCTCCATTCACTGGCTGCCCCCAGCGCTGCCTGGGGAGGGAAACAGCTGTACTGCTCTCCACCGCAAAACTCAGATGTGTTTTATGGCTTGTGACAATAGATTTCCTCCCCACCACGCTTCACTTGGACACTTCAATTCCAGTAATATCCGTCTCAGCCCTTCTGTTTACTCCGCCCTGCTCACCCCCCTGGGCTGTCATTAGCTGCACCATCACCAACAGTTTCTTAATTGACCTTTTTAAAATGCTGGACACCACCGGCTGCACACAGCTGCCACACATTAAATTTCCAGAGCAAATAGTCCAACTTGGTAGCTGGTGAATTGCAGCCCTGTAATATACTTGATAAATGACGTCCACTCAGCCTTAGTCCCTGAACTGTCAGGTGAAGGAACCGTGACGCCTCTCAACTGAATGCCACAACATTCATGAGAGGACCATCTCCCTTCTCCTCCCTGCTTCTTCCATGAATTAAGGAAACAAATTTCCAGGATGATTTCCTGTCAAGGTTGGTTGCAGAGAATTCCTGCCATCTTGGTTCATGAGATGAGACGTGACACCATCAAAGGCAGCCAGGTCCCAGGCAGTTCAATGGGGATCCTGAGTTAGGAAGGGTTTGCACATTAATACTGTGCCTGTGCCACACCTCTTTCCTTCGTGTTTGCATCCCTGCCCTATGAAGTAAAGCAGAGTCCAAGATGCAAGGAGTAGATTGCGTGTGGGATGGTGGCAGGACACCCCTGGCAGCCAGGCAGAGCATCAATGCCTCCCTTCCCAGGTCACCAGCTTGGGACCTCCTTGTGAGAGGCTCTGATCTCCATCGGCATCAGGGCCCATAGGGGATTCTGAACTCTTGGAGGATATTTCATCCCCTCCAAGCCATGCTCCCTGGAAAGGGCTACACCTCCTGCAGGAAGGGGTGCCTTTTGTGCATGGGTACAGAGGCACGGTGCAGCTTACCAGCACCCTTGCTAGCCTAGACCTCTTCCTGTACTTCTTTTTGAAAGATCAAGAATGAAGAGGAAGAGATGAGGAGTGGGGGTCCTTTACCTAAAGGACCCTGGTGGTTCATTGCTTCTCTTCCACGGACTTTTTAAAAAACTCCCTCTCTTCCACACTCCTTGCTGTGATTCTGCCCTAATCATTTTTCTTGAGAATATCATGTAGAGATAAATGTGTGTCACACAGTGAAGCCAGAAGGTGAATTAACAACTAAGACAAATCCAGCATGCTCTTGCCTGCCCTGCATGTGTGCTCATTTGGGGAAGGACAGAGGACACAGGGCATCGACAAATTCTACAGCTCCTCAGAGAACAGAGCAGAGACTCAGATGAGCTGCAAAATCCATTCAGGAAAAATAAATGGCATGATTTGGAAGTTACTTTGATTTGTCTTTCATTGTCCTAGTCTCCCCTGCCCCAAGTGCCTGGGCCCTGCCATGGATTAACACTTTCAGTGGGGCTGTAGCCATAGGCATTTCATTTTCAGTGAAAATAATTCATCTGGGGCATGGAGGAGCCAAAGGAGAAAATGGAATTGAAATCGCAGCCCAAATGACCCCACACTTGGGCAAGCAGCCAGCCTCTGGTTCCACTTCCTCCTAGGTCCTTATCGTTCCCGTCGGGACACTGACCCTGGCTGGGCTCTGGGTCTGCACCTGCACTGTGCATCTTTCTCCCACGTTTGAATCCCCTCAGCCTTGCCTGACACTCCACACAGCTTATGGAGCTGCCCACAGCCCACACTAGGAAATGCCCCATGGCCCAAAGAACCTGAGGAGGAAAGACAGCTAGGAAATGAAATCAGGAAATGCTTCCTTTCCGCTTCAATCCAGAGTGTTCCTAGAAGCTTCCTGAAGGTCTGCCACACAACTTGTAGTCCCTAGTGCTAGAAGAGAAATGTAGAGTTGTGATTCTGATGCCTGAAGTAAAATGGGAGTTGAGCCAGTACATGGGGACAAGGTTCAGGCTTATTTTAGGACAAGCAGTTAGGGACCATGATGGACTTGGCTTGACATCATTCTTCCCAGCCAAGCATATGAGGACCTGCTTTCTGCAGACAGACCACGTGAAGCCTGGTGCTGCTGAGGTTGGAGTCATGAGAAGTTGGTCCTATGGCTTGTGATATCTGGACAACTGCTAACTCTCTCAAAATGTGTCGGTTCTGCAGAAATACATGGGCTACGATCCACCGATTCTGTTATTTTCTTTGTTTGTTTGTTTGTTTGTTTTTGAGACAAAGCCTCGCTCTGTCGCCCAGGCTGGAGTGCAGTGGCACGATATCTTGGCTCACTGCAACCTCCGGGTCCTGGGTTCAAGCGATTCTCCTGCCCCAGCCTCCCAAGTAGCTGGGATTACAGGTGTGTGCCACCACGCCCAGCTAATTTTTGTATTTTTTAGTAGAGACAGGGTTTCACCATGTCAGTCAGGCTGATCTCGGACTCCTGACCTCATGATCCGCCCGCCTCGGCCTCCCAAAGTGCTGGGATTTTTCTTTTTTATTGCTGCCTTCAGATGATACATTTTTTTGTTTTGTTTTTGTTTTTGTTTTGTTTGTTTCACAAAAGTCCCAGTGTCTAGGAATTGGCTTTAGGACATTTTGCCTTCCTCTTGCTATTTCAGTCATTCTGGGGTGATCCTGACTCCTCTTCCCAACACGATAGAGTAGAAGAGAACCAGCTAGGGAGTAAGGCTACATGAAGGTTTTTTGTGAGGTTTTTTTTGAGACAGGGTCTCACTCTGTCACCCAGGCTGAAGTGCAGGGGCGCAATCTCGGCTCACTGCAACCTCTGCCTCCCAGGTTCAAGATATTCTCCCACCTCCACCTCCCAAGTAGCTGGGATTACAAGTGCCCACCAACACGCCTGGCTAATTTTTGTATTTTTACTAGAGACAGGGTATCACCATGTTGACCAGGGTGGTCTCAAACTCCTGACCTCAAGCAATCCATCTGCCTCAGCTTCCCAAAGTGCTGGGATTACAGGCATGAGTCACCATGTACCGCCAAGACTACATGAGTTTGAATCCTGACTCCACAGTGTCCCCGCTGCAGATTGTGTACAAGTGACCCCATCTATCTTAGCCTCAGTTTTTGCTTCTGTAAAATGGGGATAGTATCTACCTCATACAGTCCTTGTAAGATTCACAAGGCCTAGCTCCCCCTTCATAATGAACAGTGGTGCCATTCCCTTTCTATCCTTCCACTCACTGTTGCTACCGTCTAGGTTATTTTGCCCTAGCCAGGATTTCAAAGAACAATTTCAATAATCAATTTGAAAGACCATAAACAAATTGTTTTAACTCTTATTCAAAAGGAAGTGGGATTAATGTAAAATAATCAACAGATACTTATTGTGCCCTGTGCTTGGGAATAAAAAGAACTATTAAGATAACTTTCTGGAGGTTGAAATTACTGATTTGATTGAGATCTTTGAATTATGGGTAGATTTTTGTTTTCCTTGTATTTCCTGATACCCAGAACTAGGGTTAATTGAGAATTCATTACAGATAAAAATGTGCTGGTTCTGGGTCTAGTGCTACAGAGGAAAACGAATATAGCCCATCCGTTGTCTGTGTTCCCAGAAATGAGACATTCGTGAGTCACTGAGCTCATACATCCAGTGCTTTCTTGAGGCTCCGAATTATCTGCACAAAGACAACAGAAGTAGAGTTGGCTCAGGGAACCCTGCTTCGTTATGAGACACTCTTTTTTGGAATACACTTTTCATCTATCAGTCAGGGCCATAGTTTTCCCATCAAGGAAATGAATATATGAGTCTTTATCAGAGGTTTTAGCTTATCTGTGAACATCATGTGCAAAGAATTAAGTTAATCTTACATTCTTGGGCATGACACTATTTCTGTGACCATTAGGTCCTTGTTTTTTATTCCACAAATACGTATATAGTGCCAGGCCCTTCCCATGAGCCATGCAATATCCAGTACTTTGATTTTTTTTTTTTTTTTTTTAGACCCAATCTTGCTCTGTTGTCCAGGCTGGAGTGCAGTAGGGGGATCTTGGCTCACTGCAACCTCCACCTCGGGGGTTCAGTCCGTGGCATCTGTTTCTAGGGCCCTTTGAAACGGCTGTGGGGGCCCAAGGCTCCTTTCTTAGCCTCCTAAGTAGCTGGGATTACAGGCGCGCGACCATCGTACCTGGCTAAGTTTTGTATTTTTTTTTTTTTTTTTTTAGTAGAGGCAGGGTTTCACCATGTTGGTCAGGCTGGTCTCGAACTCCTGACCTCGTGAACCACCCGCCTTGGCCTCCCAAAGTGCTGGGATTACAGGCGCAAGCCAACGAGCCCAGCCCTATCCAACACTTTAAAAATTACCTCTTGGCCAGGCGCGGTGATTCACGCCTGTAGTCCCAGCACTTTGGAAGCCTGAGGTAGGCAGATGGCTTGACCCCAGGAGTTCAAGGCCACCCTGGGCAACATGGTGAGACCCTGGCTCTCCACAAAATACAAATATTAGCCAGGTGTGTCGGTACGCACCTATGGTCCCAGCTACTCAAGAGGCTGAGGTGGGAGGATCACTTCAGCCCCGGAGGTCGAGGCTGCATAAGCCGAGATCGTGCCACTGAATTTCCTGCCTCGTCGATAGAGCGAGACCCTGTGTCAAAAGAGAAAAAAATAAAATGACCTTATTTAATCCTCATAACCTTATCTAGTGCCACGTAACAGAACTTAGTGGTCCAAAACAACCACTTTATTGTATCTCATTATTCCACGGGTTGATCTGGCCACAGCTGGGCAGTGCCTCTGCCAGGTGTCTTACACAGTCCAATGGCACTGTGCTGCTCCACGTGGCCTGCCTCTCCACGTGGCATCTGTTCCTAGGATCCCTTGAAACGGCTGTGGCGGCCCAGGGCTCCTGCTTAAACACGGGACTAGGCAGTCCCAGGGCAGCACTTACTCTGTATCCTATTGGTCAAAGCAGTCACAGGCCCGCCTCTTGTGGGAGGAGCTACATGCAGACAGGGTGGGACAGAATTTTTTGGAGCCCGTCTTTGTCTGTCAGTTACCAGCCCATTTTAGGGACGGGGACACTTAACTAAAGAGGTTGTTAATTGCCCAAGGTAACAGAGCTAGTAAGAGGCACAGCTGGGATTCAGACCCATGCAATCAGAGCATGGACTCAGCCACTAGTTTTAAAAATTTTCTCCTTCACTTCTAATCTCCACTCCTGTCTCCTTCCTTCCTCCATTAGGCACCCACTCTCTAATATGTTTGATATTATAAATTGAATATGTATGCATCTTTGCAAAACATATTGTTTTGTGAGTATATGTCTTAATTTACATCAACGATATTACAACTATTTTTTTTCACTGAACACTGTTTCTTAAGATGCCTCCATGTTGCTGCGTGTACTACCTCATTGCTAATGGCTGCTTGAGATTCCATTTTACTTTTCCATTCCCTTAATGTTACCTCCAGCTCCCTGACCGAGCCAACAGTGCTGTGATGGACATCCTCGTACCCATTCACGTATGAGCCTGTCAGAGAGTTTCAGTGCATCAGTATCCATCAGTGGGACTGCTGGGTTATTGGACGCAGACATACTTAACTTCACTATTTTGGTATTGTTCTCCAGGAGAATTTCACTTTAGACACCCCTCCCTGCAGTAGTAGCTGAGTTTTCCCATGTCTCCATATCCTTTCCAACACAAGCTGTTATTTATTTGTTCATTGTCGCCAATCTGATAGTATAAATCTGTGTTTTATTGTTATATTGCTTATTTGTTCAAATTTACATTTCTGATTTTTTTTTTTTCCTGTTGGGTTCCCTATCTTTTCCTTTTTAGTCTCCCTAGTCAGTTTGATGTCAGACCAAGTCATCTCTCATTTGTTCAACCCTCTCTTAATTTTGTCTATGGTATTCTTTGTTGAACAGAAATCCTTAATTTTGACATAGTCAATTGTGAGTTTTGCTATGTAGTTTGTACTATGGGTAGTCTTATTTAAATTTAAGAAGTCTTTTCTCATTCCTGAAGCACAAAGTTATTCTCTCATATTTTCTTTCTTTAGCTTTAGTCTTATCTTTCACCCTTAGGCCTCTAATCTGTCTGGAGTTCACCTTTGTATATGGTATAAGATAGGGATCTATTGTTATCTCCCTAAAGCAGGCAGTTTTTTCATTATCATCCACTAAACAATCTACCCTTTGCTCATTCGTTTGTAGTGTCACCTGTATCATATATCCAGTTCCATATAAACATGGGTCTCTTTTTGGGCACTCAGTTATGGCTTCAGTCTTTTTTGTCTGTTCCTGCATTATCTCACCATTTATCTTACTGTGGTTTTTTTTTTTTTTTTTTTTTTTTTTTTTTTTTTTTTTTCTTTTCCTGAGACAGAGTCTCGCTCTCTCTTTCCCAGACTGGAGTGCAGTGGTGTGATCTTGGCTCACTGCAGCCTCTGCCTCCCGGATTCAAGCGATTCTCCTGCCTCAGCCTCTGGAGTAGCTGGGACTACAGGCATCCACCACCACACCCAGCTAATTTTTGTATTTTTAGTAGAGACGGGGTTTCCCTATGTTGGCCAGACTGGTCTCGAACTCCCAACCTCAGGTGATCCACCCGCCTCGGCCTCCCAAATTGCTGGGATTACAGGCGTGAGCCACTGCGCCCGGCCTTTACTGTGGCTTTACAGCATGTCTCAGTACCTAGTGGAGTGACCAACTCCTCCCCAACCCCATTACAACTTCACTCTTCTTTTTTTCAGAATTGACTTAGTTATTTATGATCAAGCTTTTTATTCTTGTGTATAAATTGTAGAATTGTTAAGTAGTTGAAAAGGTCTTAATGGAATTTTTATTGGCGTTGTAGTGAATTTATAATTCATTTCATTAAAATTGACATCTTTACAATTTTTAGTAATCCCATATAATGATCATAGCATATCACCACATATTCAGCTGCTTTCTGTGTCCTGTAATAGCGTTTTAATCTTTTCCAATAAAATTCTTGTGTGTTCTTTGTTAACTTGATTCCCAAATTTTATAGTTGGTGCTGCTATTATACATGATATTGGCCGGGTGCGGTGGCTCACACCTGTAATCCCAGCACTTTGTGAGGCCGAGGCAGGCGGACCATGAGGTCAGGAGGTCCAGACCAGCATGGCCAATATGATGAAACCTCATCTCTACTAAAAATACAAAAATTAGCCAGGTGTTCTGGCATGCGCCTGTAGTCCCAGCTACTTGGGAGGCTGAGGCAGAAGAATTGCTTGAACTGGGAGGTGGAGGTTGCAGTGAGCTGAGATCACACCACTGCACTCCAGCCTGGCAACAAAGCGAGACTCCGTCTCTAAATAAATAAATAAATAAATAAATAAATAAATAATATCTATCTTCCATTACATTTTCTAGTTAGTTAGTGCCATTGTAGATGTACACTAGTTATGCTGTATCTTTGTTGAACTCTGCAGGAGTCTCATAGTTTGTTGAGCCTGACAGTTTGTTTACACCCAGCTAGGTCTGCTGTCTCCTGTGTTAATGTAGTGACCAGGCTCTCCACAGCTCTCCCATTGCTGTCTAGTTAGCAGTTGTGTTTGCTGGTTTTCCAGTCTTAAAGGGTGTGTTCTGTTTCTCCGCCAGTGTGATTTTTTTCCTATATTCTATTTCCTTTGTATTCTAATACTCTGTGTTTTAAAAATTCTTTTCAAGAACATTCAATAATAATTACTATGTATAATCAATAGCTGTTTATAAAACTGTATAATTATAATCAATTACATATAATTCACAAAACATTGAGAAAGTTGTGTGACTCTCTACTTTTCATTTGCCAATGTAGTATGATACATTAACGTTGCACCATCCTTTCATTCCTGGATAAATCTTAATAAAATTTCCTACATCTATCTGTACTCATATATGGAAAACCAAGAGTTCACAGTGACACCACCAATTCCAATTCAATACCACAAAAGTGAATTTTTTTGCCATTTCCATATTTCTATCCCCTTTTCCTAACAGTGAGAAAACTTGACTTTCATTGTCTTTGATTTACTTGCCTATTTAATCAATTCCTCTGTGTGTAAGCCATCGCCCGGCTTCATAGCCATCCCCTCCCCAGCACGGAAGGCCTCCTCACCACTCTCGAGCTCTGACACCCTGACCAGGCTACCCCCAACCCACTATGAGGACACCCTCCTCATCCCAGTCCAACTCTGGAGCACCCAGTGGGTGTTCCTCACCTTCATTCAGCCTGCAGTTATCCTCTTCTTCATTTGATGTTTTATTTCCATCCTCTCTTTTACTTTTTGTCTAGGAGGGGAGGATTAATGGTGTATCCACTAATCTTTTTGAAGAGTAAATTTAGAACTTTCTTAATCTTCTCTTTCTCTCACCCTCTTTTGTCCTCTATCTCATTGATTTTAGCTTTATCTTTATGTTTTCCTCCTTTCTTCTTTTATTTTATTTATTTATTTATTTTTTATTTTATTTATTTTTTTTTTTTTTTGAGGCGGAGTCTTGCTCTGTCGCCCGGACTGGAGTGCAGTGGCCGGATCTCAGCTCACTGCAAGCTCTGCCTCCCGGGTTTACGCCATTCTCCTGCCTCAGCCTCCCGAGTAGCTGAGACTACAGGCGCCCGCCACCTCGCCCAGCTAGTTTTTGTATTTTTAGTAGAGACGGGGTTTCACCGTGTTAGCCAGGATGGTCTCAATCTCCTGACCTCATGATCCGCCCGTCTCAGCCTCCCAAAGTGCTGGGATTACAGGCTTGAGCCACCGCGCCCGGCCTCCTTTCTTGTTTTAATTCACTCTTGTTTCAGTCTTTCTTTTTTTAACCTTTGGATGAGTGATTTAAAGCTATAAATTTTCTTCTAAATACTACTTTATCTCACACAATTTTTCAAAATTTTCATTGTTTAAATTTTAGTTCAAAGTATGTTTTTTAAGTTTCTCTTTCTTCCTTCTTTAACCCAAGAATTGTTTAGTAGCGAGTTTTTTAGCTTCCAGCAAATGAACAGAAGGGAGGATGTTATTCTTTCATGCTTTAATTATTTTAATTATTACACTATGATCAAAGAACTATGATCTCTATGATGTAGATTCTTTGAAAGTATGGCATTTTTGTGGCTTAATACAGGATTGATTGTTGCAAATATATATGCATATATATGCTACATATATGCATACATACTATATATGCTACATATATGTGTCTATAAATAAATAAACTACAGTTTATTAGGTAATTTACATCTTCACTTTTTTCATGCTTTATCTATCAAACTCTAAAAGGCGCATATAACATTTTCTAATTACAATTGCTGATTTATTTATTTCTCCCTTTAGTCCTGTTAGTAGCTACTTTATGTATTTGAAGCTATGTTGATATGTTTATCTTTATTATTATATCTTCTTGACATATTGTTTCTCTTACCAAAATATAATATCCTAATATTCTGCTTGTCCACTTCGATGTTTTAAAATTCTGTTTTGTCTGATATTAATATTAAATATTTCTATAACCTTTCTAACTCAGGAATAGAAAACCAAACATCGTATGTTCTCACTGATATGTGAGAGCTAAACTATGAAGACTCAAAGGTGTAAGAATGATACAATGGACTTTGGGGATTTGCAGGGAAGGGTGAGGGGGCAAGGAATAAAAGACTACAAATACACTGCTCAGGCAATGGGTGCACCAAAACCGTACAAATCACCACTAAAGAACTTACTCATGTAACCAAATACCGCCTGTACCCTAAGAACCTATGGAAAAATAAAAAATAAAAAAAGATAAAAGAATACTAGGAAAAAAATTAATAAACATTTCTATAACCTCTTAAATCTCCTATAGACAACATACTGTTAAATATTATTTTTAAAATTTAATTGGCAAATATTTGTCTTGGGATTGATGAGTTTAATCCACTTACATTTATTTTACTATCATGTTGGTATTAATTCTACCACCTTTTTTCTTTCTTTCTTTCTTTTTTTCTTTTTTCTGAGATAGAGTCTCAGTCTGTTTCCCAGGCTGGAGTGCAATGGTACAGTCGACTCACTGCGACCTCCACCTCCAGGATTCCAGCGATTCTTCTGCCTCAGCCTCCCAAGTAGCTGGGATCACAGGCAGCCGCCACCACACCCTGCCGATTTTTGTATTTTTAGTAGAGACAGGGTTTCACCACGTTAGCCAGGCTGGTCTCGAACCCTTGACTTCAAGTGATCCTCCCGTCTTGGTCTCCCAAATTGCTGGGATTACAAGCGTGAGCCGCCGCGCCCCGCCCACTACCACCTTTTTTCATGTCTCATATTTTGCCTGTGATCTCATATTCTCCTGGGGATTTTGACTACCTTTGCTAGTGATGAGTATTCACGGTGAGAAGAGCTGAATCCCTGGTGGATCAGCAGGGAGGGCGGGGCACACACCGAGGGTGGGAGATCCTCTGGTGTTGCCGTTTGGACTCAGCCACTCCCCATTTGCCACAGGTTAGCATGTGACCCTGCCCTCGGGGAACCTCCACATACCTCCATCCTAGCGGAAGTTCCATCTCCCTGAATCGCAGTCAGCTCGCCTTTGAAGACGAGAAGGCTGGGGAAGAGGAAATTCCGTGCGGCTGGCAGATCTGCCTGCACATATTTTGTATGCACCTACCCGAGTGTGCGTGGAATGCAGCCCTAATCTTACCCCGCTGCCCGGGAGCCACCGGGCTGCTGTTGCTCTCTGTTGTTTTCTGGGGTGTGATGCCTCCACGGAGAAGCATTTCACAGGAGGGAGACAAGGACGCTGCTCTCGGCCCATACCGTCCCCTGGCTGTGGTGTCCTGTTCTCCACCCGCACCTTCTGTAGACCCCGTGTTCCCTCTTTTGTTTTGTTTGGTTTTTTTTTCTCAGACTCACTAACCATTATCTCACTTATTCAGCGCTTGCACGAGTGACTGGGGAAGGGGACCAAAAGTCAGGGTAAGTTTGCCATACTATCTGCCATCAGCCCTTCTCCAAAAGTCCTTCTTGGAATCCTGCAGTTGCTATGGGGACAGGCCATGGGAAAGAGACCAATAACCTTGGCTCTGGTGCCTCAGCCCCATTCAGCCAGTTTCTCTCTGCTTTATAGAGTGGGGATCTGGGCTAGATTTAATTGGGAGGAAAAGGATTGCGCTCTTAAAAATGATACTGTTGAAATTTGTTAAGTCCTTTTTTGTTCTAAAATTCTAGGTAGCCTCATCTGGCTCCCTGGTTCATGGGAACTCTGTGTTTACCAAAAGGCAGTGAAGTGCTTGGTAGGAAAAAGCCTGCACCGCGCGGGTCTGTCTTACATACAAATGACACCCACACAGCTCTCCTGGCTCTCATCCCTTCCCTAGTGCCAGAAAGGAGGCAGCCTTGACTTTCACCCAGCTGCAAATAAGTAACGCTCAGTAGACATCTGAACTGTGTTTTACTCTCAGATAGGGCTTAAAGACTGCTGATGTTAGGAATTTTTGTTAAGCCAGTCTTGAGATTTGTGAGAGAGAATGTCTGGAAGCCACCATGAGGGCAGCTCTGCAGAACACCGGTCCCAGTGCAGCCACGGCCAGGGAGGTCAGGCAGGCGGCAAGAAGGCCTGCGGTGGGGATGTCCCCAGCAAAGGGTCGGCTACATTACTTTACAATGTAAGAACTGGAACTGTTTTCCTGGCCATTAAACAGTACACTCAGACAGGCTTTTGGGCACATGGCAATTAACTTTGCTAACGTATAAAATGTCACTGGGTTTTCTCCATCACTGACTTTCTGTGTCACTCCCCCTCTCTGGTAACTGCAGGGGTGAAACTTTGTTAGATACCTCTGGTTTGGCAGCTGAGGGTGCCCACGGCTCAGCCATGTCCATAAGATGCCACATAGTAGGTGCCCTGCTCACTCAAGGCTTGCCTCTATAAGGACGTCTCAGCCACTAGGGCCAGAGAGGCCAGGCTGAGCTGGCCCAGAGATGGAGACGAGATAAGGAGAGTCTAGGGAAGCCATCTAAGTCTCTGTCATCTGGGTATTGGTGGTTCTATTCCAGAGTCCGTGTGAGGGCCCAGGACTCCGTCCTCCTGGGCAACATCTTACAGCGCAATTAGCAGTCCTGAGGTAGGAGGTCTGCTATGTGAGGAGAGATTCCCCAAAGGCAGGCACCATTCTGGACAGTACGCCAGGGTCACGGGGCAGCTCTGGCCGGGTCAACCTTTGCAGCTCCACAGACTCTTGGCATTAGGAGGAAAAGGAAAAAAAATCTAACATTTGTTAGTAAATCTGCTTCATCCCAGATGAGAAGGACTAAGAATCAGTCTCAGCCATGGTCTGCAAAAGACAAGGGACTTCAGTTTTCTTGTTTTCGGTTTTTTTTTTTTTTTTTTTTAAAGACAGGGTCTTGCTCTGTTGCCCAGGCTGGAGTGCAGTGGTGAGATCACAGCTTACTGCAGCCTCAACCTCCTGGGCTCAGGTGATCCTCCTACCTCAGCCTCCCGAGTAGCTGGGACTACAGGTGTATAACACCAAGCTTGACTAATTTTGTGTGTGTATGTGTGTAGAGAGTGGGTTTTGCCATGTTGCTCAGGTTGGTCTCAAAGTGGAGATCTCACCACTGCACACCAGCAGTAGATCAAGACTCTGTCTCAAGCATAAAATAAAAGAAAATTAAAAATGTACTGTGTACTTGAAAGTTGCTTTAAAAAGTAGATGTTAAATGTTTTCACCACAAGAAAGCTAGCTTGATGTAATCATTTCACAATGTATACACAGGTCAAAACATCACATTTCACATCATAAATACATCTATTTTTGTCTGTTATACCTCAATAGAGTGAATGGGAGAAAAAAGAATATTATGTGACATACACCGCATATGCAAATATTATCTTTAGTATATTCTGAAGAGTAAAATTGTATTACAAACTAAAAAAAAAAAAGTCATGCTATAATGCTATGTCTGGGATTCACTTTAAAATAATCCAGTGGATGACAGAGTAGAGGGTGGAAGTATGGATGAAGTAAGATTGGCCATATGTAGGTAATTGTTGAATTCCGGTAACAAGTATATGGTGTTCATTATACTACTCTCCAGTTTCACATAGGCTTAGGTTTTCCATTTGTGAAGTTACTTGTATTAAAAAAAGAGAGAGAGAGTTGGGCACCACTGCCTGATACACGTTCTCTCTAAAAGAACTCACTGCTCTGCAGGGACAGGGAGCTGAGCAGAGCGGAGCCTGTAGCTCACAGGCTGTAGGCTCAAGGTTGGTCATTTTCCACAGAGATGTTAAGTATATGAAGTCAAACATGATCAGAGTAGTACAGTAAGGCAGTGGGCTGACTGTGCAGTAACTGTAGGTAGGGGGAGGGAAGCAGAGGTCAGAGAAGAGGCCTCAGGCTCAGTGCCAAGAATGATGCTTTTGGTCACGGACAGAAGGGCTTCAGAGCATCCCGTTAAAAAAGCAAACTCACATCCTGCTGAGATTGGAGGGTGCCGATGAGGCTGTCACCCATCTGACAGTGCTACAGTGATGGAGGCATCCCACCACACTCTAGAAACAAAAAGAAGACAAATGTCAACAAGATCCTCTGAAGCCTCGATTCTGCTATTATCAAGTGTGCGTGTGCACATGGCTTAGTTTGAGGCAGGGGATGCAGGTTCCGTGATGAGAGGGACGGTTCTCATTAGCTTGTTCTCGAGGCTCTCTTTGTGCACCACAAGGTTAATACAGGAAATATGAAAGGTGCTCAGACTGCCAGGAGCAGCTGCTTGTGGGCAAGTCAGCCCTGAGTAAAGCTTCCCCAGGTGCACACCGTGACTGTCCTGCCAATTGTTCATAGCACCAGGCATCAACTTACTCTGGTGGCTGATGGGGGCCACTAGGAGGGCACATGCTCTGCAATCCATCCCCACGTGGGCCATGGAGGGTGGACCCTGTGTCACAGGGCGGAGCAGAGTCTTTGCCACCCAAATGACGAAAAAGGAGAAAAGCTTGTGAAACAAAGCCCTCCGTGGCCCAGGTGAAGAAAAACATCTAGACAGATGAGCAAAACGTGGTTCCTCTCCTAGCGGAAAACTTATCATTTTAAAAGGTTATTCTGACCCAGAAAATAACCCTCTTGCCCTCCCCCGCCCCCACCCCGCATACATACATCATGCATGCACACACACTGAAAAACTCCTGTGGCACAGACACAGTCACACACAGCATTAGAAGAATCCTGGGCCAGGTCAACTCTGTTGCCAGTATCAGCAAGTCTCTAAGTGAGCCTTCTAAAACCCTGTGATCCCCTCTCTTCCCTCTCCCACACCCCTGATGACAGCTCCTTGTGGCTAAGTTCAGCGCCACGTAAAGAAGTGCCTGCAACAAGCTTGCTTGAGGAGGAAAAACAAGGCGGCAGGTGTCAGAAGCAAGTCACCCCCGGGAGAAGTTGGGGAGAAGTGGCCACATGCCCCTCTGGGGTCAGGATTAGAGCTAAGAAAAAGACTCATTTGTCTCTACAACTCCCCAGTAGCTCTTCTGAACATAAGAGGGGTCACAAGCCCAGACAGGGTCAATTTGTTATGAAACAAATCAACGGAGGGCAGGCAGCACATATGCTCACATTTCCTGCCTCTCCCATCTCTTCTTGGAACTGAATGAGCCCCTTCAAACAGCAGCCTTCTGGAATCCTGTCAGTTTCCTCATTTTCCCCGGAGACAGTATCCGCGCACTAACTTATTTCCCAACTATAACCATCCAAAATCAGGCCGGGTGCGGTGGCTCACGCCTGTCATCCCAGCACTTTGCGAGGCCGAGGCAGGCAGATCACTTCAGGTCAGAGTTCAAGGCCAGCCTGGCCAACATGGTGAAACCCCCTCTCTACTAAAAATACGAACTAGCCAGGCATGGTGGCATGCACCTGTAATCCCAGGATTACAGGAGGCTGAGGCAGGAGAATCTCTTGAACCCCAGGAGGTGAAGGTTGCAGTGAGCTGAGATCATGCCACTGCACTCCAGCCTGGGCAAGAGTGAGACTCCGTCTCAAACAAAACGAAACAAAAAAGTCATTTGCATCAGGTCATCCATTTCCTACAGAGTCTGCTGAAGAGCGCACACAGAAAAATTGCCTAAGAGCAAGGTGCCCTGGAGTCCACCGTTAAGGGGCTGATCTCATTACCGTAGTTTAGGATTCGGGTGCCAAGGATGACAAAAGGAACCGCCTTCCTTTATTTCATAATTCAGTGTTTCCCAACCTTCCACTGTGCATTTTGGGAAAGAGTTGCCAAAACCCCATAGTTATTTCTCCCAGCAACCTGGGTGGGGAAGGGAGGAAAGTCAGCTCGGGCTGGGCCACATGTTGCTCTGGCGTGCCAGAGGCTTTGTCCGCTGGGGATACTTCAGTCCCCTTTCCCAGCTGAGGCCTTAAACTATTTGTTTAAATGAAAATCTGAAATAAAACTACAGCTATCATCAAGAACAGGCAGGAGATCCTGTCAGCTTAGTTTCATGGATCAAGCAGAGGGTCAGTGTTCAGTGTTTGTGCAGAGCACAGGCGTGATTTTCCAGCAGCAGAGGACAGCCCCGTGCAGCCCTGTGAGCTGGGGAAGGTGGACAGAGGTTGGCCAACTGGCAGGAGCCAGAAGATTTTCTTCATGTTTGGGTCTCAATGGAAAACTCGGAAGGGACTGCCAAACATGTTCCGGGAATCTTCTCCACTTCCCAGTTGAGCGCTGAGCACTCGGGGCACCTCCACAGTCACAGTCATCTTCGGTTTTTAACAACAGGGGCAAAGGTTCCAATGTGACCGACCTGTCTCAAGTACTGACAGTATTCACAAATGCCTCCTTCCTGCCAGAAATGCAGAGGGGCCCAACAGGCACCCGGCACCTCCACACAGTGGAGACAAGCCACGTGACTGAGTGTTTAAAGCAAAAAGAAGGGAAATCAAAGCATTGAAAAATGATTTGGAACAAACAAGCACGACGGAGGCTACTTCGGGGGAAAGCTGACGTTTGTCTAAAATGGAAAAATCCAAATGCACTTTCCAAAGCATCAAGCTGGGAATAGTCATTGTCCCTCATATAATATTCAATTTTCAAAAGGAAAAAAAGCAGATGTTGCCATTTATTTAACTTAGGTGTTGCTTTTACTTGTCCAAACCAGGTATATGGTGGAAGAGGACGTGAATTATGATTCCCTCAGGTGGGGATCTCTCTTGGAAAGCACTAGGCCCTCAAACTCTAAATTAACCAGGCACTCCCACGTTCTATCCCAAACCCCATCAGAGCAGGGAGAGCCAAGTCTCAGGGAACTTCAGGGGAACTCTGGATTCCACGCAGTTGGCTGAGCGATGTTCTCGGCACACATCAGCATGCCGTTTCCACGAAAGCACTCTGGACTGACCTGGACTCTTGAGTTTGGGGGCCTGTAAGTACCCAGGACCACTCAGGGAGACCAGGGAAACAGACTGAGGCTGCAGGACTGTGGCCCCTCTTCCCCCACTGTTCTATCTGAAATCAAGTTCTGGCTGGAGTCTGGACGAATTCTTCCAAGGTCAGAGCAAAATGGCCTATCAGGACCACCAGCTGTATCCCTTAGCTAATGCTCTGATTGATGATGGCCAGTTTTTAATAAGCTCAAATCGTCTTAATGGGAAGTCAAATAATTAATTTGGACCTCTCCCTTAACATCCACAACCCTGGAGCTGTTGTCATGACTGCAAAGGTGAGAACTTCACCTTTGAAACTCAGCCTCCTACCAGACAATTCTTTCCTAAGGACCATTTCCCATAAGAGACCAGCGCTCCTGAAGCCTGCTGTGTGGTGCCTTCCTTTTATAACAGCACTTGACCACAGTTGTTGCTCTGCACATCTGTGTGAATATTTGACTGATGCCCCTGCCACCCCAACCGGGGTCAGGCGGAGATTTCTTTTCACTCACCATTGTGTTGCCAGAGCACAGCATGGCACTTAAGAAGTCATTTCTAAATGTTTGTTGTGCGCCAGGCACAGTGGCTCATGCCTGGAATCCCAGCACTTCGGGAGGCCAAGGTGGGCGGATCACCTGAGGTCAGGAGTTCGAGACCAGCCTGGCCAATATGGTGAAACTCCATCTCTACTAAAAATACAAAAATTAGCTGGGCATGGGGGCGCACACCTGTAATCCCAGCTACTTGGGAGGCTGAGGCAGGAGAATCACTTGAACCTAGAAGGCAGAGGTTGCACTGCACTCTAGCCTGGGCGACGGTGAGACTCTGTCTCAAAAAAAAAAAAACAAAAAAAGTTTAATTAATATTACTATTTATTAATAAAATGAGTAAAATGTGGTATTTCCAGTATTCTCAATGGCCTTCCTTGTTTAACCACTCAGTTGACTAAACCCAGGAAAAATGTGAATTCTGACTGGCACTATTTTTGCTGGTAGACTTACAGAAACCAGCAATAATTAACAGCCCTGCCATTGTACAACAGGAGAGCCTCACCTGACTTCCCATCTTAATTCCCCTGATCAAAAAATTTTAAGTTAATCAGTTTTGAATTCCTATTTCTTTACAACCTACTATATTGGTATGACCATCTTACATGGTCTCATTTATTCCACCATCTACTCTTTGTAATAGGATCTTTAGTTCCAATTTACAGATAAGGAAACTGAGATGCAGGATTGTTAGCTTTTTTTAGGCTCACATCACTAAGTGACGGCAACTTAGTTGTCATTAACTACTTCTCTTATCAGGCGTTTTCCATTCACAGAACTAGTTCAAAGGCAAAAACAATGCGCTGTTTATTCTTTCTACATGAAGTCTCTCTATGCAGAAGGTCCATCTATGTGGGAACGTACAAATTTGGGACATAAGCCATGACTATAATTGAATTCTCTATCATTAAAAAATCATTTATTTTATCTCCTTTCCAATCAAAGCTAAATCACTAGTTCCAATAATTCCTGTTATTCACAGGCTCCCCACCCTCCCCGCCCTCCCCACCCTCCCCGCACCAGGATAACTTGGATGTACTTGCATACCCTCTGGGTCGTTTTCAGCACTTCCTAGACACAGTAGTAACACATTGCATCACTGGGGTCCAAACTGCTTTCACCTACTTGCTGTGGGGTGTGTTAGCTTACCTAATGGTGACTAACCCCCTAGAGGAGACTTTTAAATCAGAACACTTACCTCCCTCCCTGATGTCAGGGAAAGTGCATCCTCGAACAGCCAGTTTAGGAAAGGTCGACCAGGGCTGTGGCTTTCTGCCTTATCTGAGAGTTTATGATGCAATAGTGGGAGGAAGGCAGGTTGAGCAAGAGCTGGAGCTGTGGAAAATGGAATCTTTTTCCTGCTCCTAAGTCCATCTTCATACGCTGAGAGGTGCAAATCAGCTAATATACAAGAAAGCATTTTCTAAACCTCACCATGAAAACAGTATTTATTACATTTGCCATTAATTTGAAGAACATTAAAAACAACAGAGATTTTAAATAGGGATTTGGGGATTATCCGACAGTTGGAATTGTTCCCATTCATTTCGACAATGAATAGCACCGTTTTCATTAGGAAACTGGCGATGTAAATTATTTTCTGACAGCTGCCCGGGATAGCAGAATAGGCATAGGCATCAAGGATAACAGAACTGTGATCAGACTGAGTTCCTCGAGAAAAGAACTGGCTGTCGTCTCATCTTGGTATTCTTGATGCCTTGCTCGGCAGTGCCTGGCACAACTAAATCTCCCAGTGAATGGTTGGTGAAGGAATGAACAAGTGAATAAATGACAACCTGTAGGCCTGTTATCCCATCTACAAAACAAGGGCAACACTAATAACGCAGTATTGTGAGCTGTAAGGTAACGTGTGATGTGACAACTCAGGCAGAGTGAACATTCAATAAACGTTTGCCCCCTTTCCTTCCACCCCGCTGCCTCTTGCTGGGTCTTATGTTGCTTTTCTGCCCTCCTATGTGAAAGTGTCCCATGTGTCAGAGACCAGCACGGGCCGGTGTGTACTCCTCACGTCAGAGCAGCACTGCGTTTCCAGACCCTGCCCCTGTTGGTTTCCCCAGTGTTCCCCAGCTGTAAGGTCCGGTAAGGGCCCAGCTTCAGGTCCCCTCTGGGATTTCTGGTATACGGTCAGCCTGAGTGACCCAATGCATTCACCTCTAGCACCCACGCCCTTCTTTCTCCAGGGAAGGCCCCCACCTAGTAGGATTGTGATAATACGCATTACTTTTCCTGGTAATGAAATGCAACATATCTCGGGGTGGAACCCAGGCCTACTATTTCTTTTATGACACAGTATGAATGTTTTCAGCTCTTGAATTTTTTTTTTTTTTTTTTTGCAGAGTTCAAATTTCATAACAATTTTCCTCTTAGCAAGACAAAAATTTTTTAAAGAGAAATGATCTGATTCAGTAGCCGGGAAAACAGTTCATAGGAAAATTCTGTGAAAATTCTATGATCCCAGAAAGAGCTTGGGTTGAGTCCCTTCCTGGCGTCTGCTGGTTGGAAGAGGCAGCGTAACAAGGCAGTGAAAGCTGGCAGTGAAGAGGAAGGCTGGGTCACGACCCCAGTCCTGGGAAGAGAATGAACTAGCTGCCAGGGTCACAGTCACACTGCTTGCTAAAGGGCAGGGGGAGAGGGAGGCTCATTGGCCTAAATGTGGACAATGGAGAGAAAATCAGAAGAGAAAAACAAGTGATCTGGGACTGTTTGTGAAACTAGATAAAAAACAGGTCATCTGCAGATCACTCTCAACCACTGCGTTAGGAAGCCAGAGAAACACATTCAGCCGTCAGACATTTGTGTCCCTCTGGTCACAGTGGACACTTTAAGTAGCACTTGGGGCTAAACTTAAGTCATGGGACACAGGACTAGAGAAGGGGCTGTGGAAACATCCGCATGTATTCAACAGACCAAACCAGACAATTTGAGAGTCATTATCCAGACTGAGTCACAAAACACTGAAGAAAACTTCGCACTAGCAAAGGGACCTCCACCCTATCACAGTGACACAGTGAGGTCTGCCCCCAAAGACAGATCCATGCAGAAAACCAGCAGATGCTGCAGTGGGAGGATTAGGGCCACCAGCTGGAAGCCAAGTGGGTCACAAGATAAGTCTTAAAAGGCAAGTGGGAATTTATTTTTCATCAAAAAAAAAAAAAAAAAAAAAAAAATCAACACTAGTATTTAAGAAAATGACATATAAATGCAGAGAAATCTTCCGGTTTGACAGACTGCAGCTCATTTGGAGTAATACGCAGCCAAAGTAAGTATTTAAAAACCCAAAATGGAACAGAAGCGGCATTTCTCTAAAAGCAAACTTGGCTGGCATTTAAACTGAGAATTCCAATTCAGATTGGTGGAGGAAGCACTCACATCATAAATCTGGGTGAATATGTGTTTTATTGTTATTAAGTAATTAAGCTACTGAGCAGGCTGTCTCCCTAAATTGAGAGGTGTATTTTGTCTCTGGAGAAGTGTCAGGAGAGGACAGGATTTACGTGCTGTTAAAAGTGAAAGAAAATGCATTATTGTGGCAGTGCGGGGTAGGAGGGAGGCGGTGCGGGGTAGGAGGGAGGCGGTGCGGGGTAGGAGGGAGGCGGTGCGGGGTAGGAGGGAGGCGGTGCGGGGATTCTACATCAGACCCAGAGTGTAGATCCGATGCATGGCTCCAGGGCAAACTGGTTACCGATCTGCCTCTAAGATTGTTCTCTGTCCTCACTCTGACCCTCCAGGACAGCAAAGCAGCATCCACTGTTCCCCGTTAATCCCTCTCCCCATTCCATACTGCTAATGTGAAGCTGTCTCCCCGAGAACTTGAAATATGACTTCTGTGAGTTCTGCATGTATTTTGCCACGTATTTTCCTCATTTTCATCAATCTGGCTCTGAATGTCCCCTCCAGTAAGGCAGCCAAATAGAAGAAACACAAAATTCTAACAACTACCTCCTTCAGTACCTTTTTTTCCATGGAATTTTTTTTCCCCCTAATTTGGTAGACAGGGAAGGACAGTCAGTCCCAACTTCAGAATTCTGGGTTTTCCTGGATAAACACCGCAGATCCAAGAACCTTGCTTCAGGGACTCAACAGTTTGAACCCTACGAAACATCCCCTCTGGCAGCACCTCCTAAGATTCCACGTTGTTACTTCATGCAATGGAATTAAAAAGAAACAATCTGCATTTTGTTTAGAAGCCAATGATCCAGAAGGTATGGATTATTTAAAGAGTCTGTTCAATTTCTCTCATTTTATCATGTGTTTTGGCAAGAAGGGGCATCCAAATAAATGTCTTTGTAATTTAGGATATGATGAAAAGGATGCTGGGTAAGATTGAAACTCAGGAGGAACATGATTTAGAATAATCCTCTCTCTTAAACATACACAGACACACACACACTCATGTACGACAGCAGATTAAAATGACACGGACGACCCCTCCTCCCACGACAAGATTGAGAAAATGGAACGAAATTTTTGTTTTAATAGAGCCAAGCTTTAAAGAAAGAACAAGAATGTCCAGGTGCCACAAAGAACTCAAAATCTGGAATATAAGCCTTAAGGGCTGGTAGTTGGGAATAGGAAACGGCTTTGGGTCCTTGCAAGGGAGAGAACCTAGAAACCCAGAAGTGAGATTGTTGAACAAAGCACAGAACCTTACATTGCTCCCTGCAGCCCCACGCTACCAGAATACTGCCTGTCAGCCTAGAGCAAAGACAAACTACCGGCGGGGTAGGGGCGCAGCGCTTTTCGGCAGGATGAGGAAGCTACGAGAAGAACAGAAGAACCGTGCATGTAAGTGTCACAGTAGATTTGTATTACCATGAGGTGCGAAAGTGACCCAAAAATGGTCCTGGGACTCTGGCACAGGAAACTCCCAAATTCCTCTGCAGCAATACCATCAAAACCCTGGGACACAGATCACTCACAAAACAGCCCTTGCTAGAGATGTGTTCACAACCCTAAAAACTCCATGAGGGCCTGGGTGACAGAGCGAGACTCCGTCTCAAAAAAAAAAAAACCTCCATGAGGAAGCCAACTATCATTGGGAGAGTCAACGGACACAGCTAACAGAAAAACTGGCATTCCCCAAAACTCACGAAAATAGAACTGAAACTATAAAATAAATATGGTTAAATGATTCATAAAAGAATATAAAAACTATAATAAAAAAGTATGAAAAAGATCAATTTGAGAAAGAATCAAAGACAACTTCGGAAACAAAAATAAAGTCTAAAAAGCTCAATGACTGAAATAAACAGAGGAGACAGGGCTGAGAACAGAATCAGTGAGATAAATACAAAGGAGTTAACTGAGAATATAGCATGGAGAAACCTAAATTATATGAAACAGGACAGGTTCAACATAGGTATAAAAGAAACCCCAGAAGAAAAGAATAGACAGTGGGGATGAAATAATACTCAACAAAATAAGAACATCCAAAATTTTCTTAATGAAGAACACAGAGATGAGACCTGAACAAAGGGAATAAAAATAAATTCGTATCCAGGCGTGGCAGCAGGCGCCTGTAATCCCAGCTACTCAGGAGGCTGAGGCAGGAGAATCGCTTGAACCTGGGAGACGGAGGTTGCGGTGAGCCAAGATTGCGCCATTGCACTCCAGCCTGGGCAACAAGAGTGAGACTCTGTCTCAAAAGAAAAAAACAAATAAATAAATTATAATAAATCCAAACCTCAACAGAGGTGAAAACAAACACTGAAGACAAAACAAGGGGAAAACGTGAATCATGCCTGTTATCAAATAGTTAAATAATCCAAAAATGTGTATACATGCTGTATGCCTAACGTCGATTTCATGCAGAGATGCTGATTTTAATATACGGAATGGCAGCGTGCCCTCTGGCTCGCTCATGTTCTGCGGGAATGGGCTTAGGTGCAGCTCAATTTCAGAAAACCTCAATTTAGTCCAGTTTGTCAGTCTAAACAGACTCAGGAATCTACTACTGCCACACATCCAGGGGCACTAAACTATGTTGAGCCCTGCAATTGTACTCTCAATTTCCGAAGCATACACACTATTCTACTATGTTACAACTGCCAATTTTCCTTAATGCCCAAATTAATTAAAGTGTTGGCTTTTATAACCTAATTTATCCAGCAATAAAAGCACCTAGAATGTATTTTGATGACAAGAACCCCATCTTGTGGCAAAATGTTTCACAGCTGAGTTTGGCTGTGTGCTGTATTCCCATTCTCACTCTGAAGATAAATCTGCGTTGAGAAGTTATCATTTGATCTGCTTTACCAGACAGAATTTCTAACCCAGCATTTATTTATCTTGTGTCTGTGATGGCACCAAAGTATGCAGTAAATCTGTGCAGCACAGTAATTCTGGGGCTTTGTGAGTTATTTTCAAGTGAAAGCTGGTCGTCTTTGTGCAGCTTACTGCAGGAATATTTTAAGAGAAAAACAAACACTGACTAGGGTTAGCTTCTGAAATACAATCTGCCCAGTCTAGGAAGGGTTCAGGTATCTGCACTTCCTGTAAGATGAATTCACTTAACTAAAGCGATCAAAACAAAACCTCCCCAAAGCCACACAAAATGACACTACAATGAGCACCATATATAATAAAGCTACCGCACACACAGCACACTTGTATTTCATAGCATTCATGTTATTCCTCTAAAAGGTGGTTTTTAATCAATTTCTCTGCCCTTCCTATTTTAAAAGACAGAATTATATTCTAAAATATTCTCCCCATTTTTTCTTTTACTAGGAATGTCCAGCATGGAAAACCATAACAAAATGCTCTCTAAGAATACAAAAACATTACCTGGACATGGTGGTGTGTGCCTATAGTCCCAGCTACTTGGGAGGCAGAGCCCAGGAGAGGCCAAGGCTGCAGTGAGCTAAGACCACGCCACTGCACTACAGTCTGGGCAACAGAGTGAGACTCTGTCTTTAAAAAAAAAAAAACAAGGAATGTCTTCCTCAATATTTTCTACTGTCCCTATTTGGTTTTCCTGAAGAAATTTTGAAAGGCCTTATTGTTAATAAGCTAAAAAATGTAATAAAGCATTGAGCATGATATCTGACTCAAAAACATTAGTTATGATTACTGCTTTTATTATTGTTGTTATTGACAATTAAATACAGAAAGACCCCAAAATAGCTTATCTTCCTCAACTGGCAAAGACTTAAAGAAAAATCCAGTTCAAACAAGTCAAATTATATTTTTATCAAAAGCAAAAACTGAAACAATACTTTTCTCCCCTCAAAATCTGTTTTTAAAGGGTTAAAAAGGACAGTACATCAATATTAAAAGAGCTTTTTTTATTTGTTAATGTCACATAAGAAATTTAAGCAAGTTACACTATCTTAAAAAACACAATGGATGCATTTTAATAGAGAAACCCTCCACGTCCCTCCCCCACCCCCTCATGAATTAAGAATCTAAGAGAAGCAGTCACCATAAAACCAAGTTTTGCGGAATCCATCATCCAGAGTGCTTAGGTTAATATTGCCTTCTTACAAAATTTCTATTTAAAAAAAAATTGTAACCTTGATTGCTTATTACAAAAAAATTCGGTACAAAAGTTCAGTATATTGAAAAATGCGTCCCCCTCCCTCACAGCACCGTTTTATATATAGCAGAGAATAATGAAGAGCAGATTGCTGGTCTAGATGAAGCAATCTTCAAATTACACTGAGACTCACAGTGGTTTATTCACCCTCCCCTCCTCATCAGAACTTAAAAAAAAAAGAAAAAACACACGTACAAAAAAAGTCAAAAAATGTGAGGAACCCCTTCCAAACAGTACACAGTTATTAAGTTCAGTGTCAATAATTCACATCTTGCAACAAACTGTACGGACATGATTTCTTTTACAAAACTTTCAGTGTCAAAAAGGAAATTAAGGCCATCAGATTTGCAGCTTAAAAATTCACATAAAGGAAATATAAAAATACTCTGTGCTTCTGAGAAGGCTCTGCACTGTATACAGGTAAGGATTACCATACTTCTTTATTTTGAGGAAGACAGTTGATGAGAATTTTACATAATTGCACAGCTTCTATTGGATGTTCTTGGGGTTCCCTGATGAGGAAAACAGAAGGAAAAATTAATACTAAAGAAACAGATGACAGTATTTTAAAATAAGACAAAACCTTTTAACTGCAGGGATGCTACAAAACCAAATAAGGGCCCTTTATCATCTCTCATCTTTTCTAATCTTTTTTTTCCTTTTTGTTTGTTTGTTTGTTTGAGACACAGTCTCACTCTGTTACCCAGGCTGGAGTGCAGTGGTGCGATCTTGGCTCACTGCAACCTCCACCTCCTGGGTTCAAGCGATTCTCCTGCCTCAGCCTCCCGAGCAGCTGGGACTACAGATGTGCATCACCACCACACCCAGCTAATTTTTATAATTTTAGTAGAGGCGAGGTTTCACCATGTTAGCCAAATTGGTCTTGAACTCCTGGCCTCAAGTGATCCACCTGCCCTTGGCCTCCCAAAGTGCTGGGATTACAGGCAGAAGCCACTGTGTCTGGCCTCTAACCTTCTTTTTGGACTTTTTTCTAGAATACCCACCCCCACCTCCAGCAAATTCCAGAACAGTAATTGTCAACTCTGGCTACACATTCAGATCCTGAGAAGTTTAACAAAAAATTCTGATCTAGGTCCCTTGATCAATCATATGAGAATTTCTCATTTTACTGGGAAAGGGTAGCTATCTATATATAATTTTAAAGTAATTCTAATATGCAGCTCAATTTGAAAACCACTGTTCAATAACTTCCTTTGATAACTTAAGAAACAGGAGATCAGTGGATCAGCTTTAACAACCACATCGCAGACTACGGCTTGCTTGATCCTGAACTTACACACCCCAAGCCATCTGCAGTGGATTTGTCCTCCAAGGTGAAGTCAACGTGGCGCCTCTATCCATTTCTTTATCACTCATTAATTTCGTACAACCTCACAATATGACTTGTGACTCACCAATGACTGAACTAAAACTAGTTTTTTGAAGGTCACCAAACTACTTCTAATCAATTCAAAACGTGATTGGATTCATCCTCAAATATGAAGTTCACACACCTGTTCTGCCCTTCCATCTTCCCTCTTATGAACCTTGGTATCATTATTTTCTGTGATCACACAAACTAAAAACCTCATATATCTTTATTTTTTTTCTTCTCTCACCCTCAAGTTTAGTCACCAAGCCTTAATAAATCTCCATTAGATATTCCCTTAGTGCTTCTGGAATCTCCCCTCCGGAGTTAGTCCCTCTGATTCAGCTTGGCCAGTGGTATTTTAAAATGCAGTCTTAATTTCTCCTTTGTTCCAAATTGTACAGAAGCTACATCCCTAAGCATTCCAGACTATGCTAGTTTAATCCCAATCTTTCAACTTCATTTCTCTCTCACAAAAACCCTACAAAATAACTGAATGAACGGATATACTTGGTGCATTAAGTCTCTTTTTTTTTTTTTTTTTTTTTTTTTTTGAGGTAGAGTCTTGCTCTGTCGCCCAGGCTGGAGTGCAGTGGCGCGATCTCGGCTCACTGCAAGCTCCACCTCCCAGGTTCATGCCATTCTCCTGCCTCAGCCTCCGGAGTAGCTGGGACTACAGGCACCCGCCACCGTGCCCGGTTAACTTTTTGTATTTTTAGTAGAGATGGGGTTTCACCATGGTCTCGATCTCCTGACCTCGTGATCCACCCGCCTCGGCCTCCCAAAGTGCTGGGATTACAGGCTTGAGCCACCGCACCCGGCCGCGTTAAGTCTTTACACATCCTCTGTAGTGAGTTAAAGATCACCATGAATTCTTTGCCATTCCTCCCACCAACAGGGGGAGACTATTTACCCCCACTTTGAATCTGGACTGGCCTCGTAACTTTGACTAAGAGAATGTTGTAGAAGGGACAAAGGGCCCAACCTTTAAGAAACTCAGTACTCTCTTGAGATTGAGACTGTCGTGGCCAACATGGTGAAACCCCATCGCTACTAAAATATAAAAAATTAGCCAGGCGTGGTGGCACATGCTTGTAATCCCAGCAACTTGGGAGACCGAGGCAGGGGTATCTCTAGAACCTGGGAGGCGGAGGTTGCAGTGAGCTGAGATTGTGCCACTGCACTCCAGCCTGGCAACAGAGCAAGACTCTGTCTCAAAAAAAAAAAAAAAAAAAAAAAAAGAAAGCTGGTACTCTCCACTTACTCTGTTAGACAATTGCCATGCTGTAAAGAAGCTTTGGCTGAACTCTTAAATTGTAGAAATCCACACAGAAAGAGACCTAAAAGATATTCCAGCCCACGTCAGCCTCTGAGCTGAACGCAGCCTGCTTGATTGAGTTCAGTGCGCAGCATGTGGAACAGAAACACTGCCCAGCTGAGCCCAGTCAAACCACAGAATTATGGGAAGTAAGAAATCAACTGTTTTAAGCCACTAAGCTTTAGGGTGGTCTGTTAGTGAAGCGACAGATAATTCCAACATCCTCACAACACCATCATCTGCCTTCTCTCCAATACTCAAATAATTACCCATCCTTCAAATCAGTGGACAAGCATCACCTCCCAGAGTTCTTCTCAACTACTCTGCTGGCCTGGAGTACCTCCTCTAGCATCTGACATGCTATAACTCATGCTGAGCCACTTGTCTGGCGCTGTGAGTTCTCTCTTACATAATTATTTTACTTCTAGTAATTATGATGTTTCCTATTTAAGCACAGAAAATGGAACTTGTGCTTGTTTCTTGTAAGCTAAGTGCAATGTATATGTTTTAAAATATTCCTCCTAAACGTATGAGAAGGTATCTACGTAAAAAATTCATGCTACTTCATGCAACCCACCTCAAGTGGTTCTCAACCCTGGGGATTAAATACATGAGACAGTGTTTATTTAGATCAGGACTAAGGCTAATGAAGCAAAGCAGACTTCAGACTAAAAATCTGGAGCCATGGAGACAAAGTCTTATCAGGATAAGGGTAGACACTTTGATTAATGATCAGACTCAAACAGCTTGAGAATATAAACTGAAGGCTCATTAGTTATTAATAATTCCAATTTAATTATAATTAAAACCAAGTTTGGAGTTTCTTTATTTCAAGGGCTCTGAAAAGCCCAACCATCAGCTAAAATCTATCTTGCAATTAGATAATGATTAGGAACTTAATAGAGCAAGAAT
This sequence comes from Piliocolobus tephrosceles, assembly GCF_002776525.5. Lineage (NCBI taxonomy): Eukaryota > Metazoa > Chordata > Mammalia > Primates > Cercopithecidae > Piliocolobus > Piliocolobus tephrosceles. Next base: position 163,018,569 of record NC_045437.1, read on the forward strand.
TGTGTTTCACACTGAAGTTGAATATTACTTTGTTTTTTTAAAGTTTATATGCAGATGCTTGCTCTAAAATTAGTGATCTGAACTTTTTAATCATAGAACCCCACAGAGTAAACAAGTTTGGGGGCAAAACATCCAATCCATAGACATGTTTTACTATAACACATAATGCACATTAGAAAACAAAAGACAAAACTGAAATTTGGTAGTATGAGAAAAAATAAAAATAAAAGTGTCAACATATTCTTCCAGTACCCTAAAGTATCACCTTGAATATCCCTTTGGGGAATACAAACCCCACTTGGTAGATAACTGCTCTGGTTCATCAACTGATAGGGGAAAAACCCAAACACACTCTTGGTCTTCATGTAATTCTGTTAATAAAATTTTAAATAAAATATATTAAATAAATAAAGTAATACCTGCTGGTGGAAAAGTTCTTCCTCAACAACCACTCCAGCTGCTTCTTCCTCCTCCTCCTCTTCTTCAGGTATGGTTGTTTTAAAGACTGTACTTCTTTGAGCAACCTCCTAAAAACAACAGTAGTTTAATTTTAAGTTTAAAAACACACTTAGAATCACCACGTGCGGGGAGAGGGACCTTTTCTTTGCTTAAGAGACAGCATTTCTTGCCAGGCACAGTGGCTCACGCCTGTAATCCCAGCACTTTGGGAGGCCAAGGAGGGCAGATCACCCGAGGTCAGGAGTTCCAGACCAGCCTGGCCAACATGGTGAAACCCTGTCTCTAGTAAAAATACAAAAATTAACCGCGCATGATGGCACGTGCCTGTAATCCCAGCTACTCAGGAGGCTGAGGCAGAAGAATGGCTTGAATCAGGAGGCAGAGATTGCAGTGAGCTGAGATCGCGCCACTGCACTCCAGCCTGGGCATTGCAGCAGAATGGCTTGAATCCAGGAGGCAGAGATTGCAGTGAGCTGAGATCGCGCCACTGCACTCCAGCCTGGGCATTGCAGCAAGACTGCCTCAAAAAAGAAAACAAAAAGAGACAGCATTTCTGTTTATTATTATTACCATTATTCATCCCTTTTTTTGGAGACAGAGTCACTCTGTCACCCAGGCTGGAGTGCAATGGCATGACCTCGGCTCACTGAAATCTTCACTTCCCAGGTTCAAGTGATTCTCATGCCTCAGCCACCCCAGTGGCTGAGATTACAGGCATGCACCACCACGTGCAGCTAATTTTTATGTATTTTTAGTAGAGATGGGGTTTTGCCACATTGGCCAGGCTGGTCTTGAATTCCTGGCCTCAAGTGATCCACCCACCTCAGCCTCCCAAAGTGCTGGGATTACAGGCATGAGCCTCCACACTCGGCCCCTGTTTATTATTTTTAAAGGGATGGGGTCGGGGGAGCAGTATATCAGTAACTTTTGGTTACTGAACTGAAATTTCTGCATAACTAGTAGCAGTTCTTATACCTTCCATATTTCCTACAGGGGAGGAAGTGCCATCCAATTTGAAATACCTGCTGAGAAGTTTCCACTGCTTTGTATCCTATTCTGTTACTAAGAATTCTACAAATTATTTGACATACTAAATTCTTTATACAACTCAACATTAATTCAGCTTAAAGATTTTAGATCCTGGCAAAGAGAAGGTGCTAAATAAATGCTAACCAAGGAAGATAGCCCATTCTGAGTCTCTCAATTAGCCAATAACTTCAATTCTGTGACACTGGTCTATCTTTACAAACAGAAATAGCCATTTCACAAATATTAGTGTTTTAACCAAATTAGTAATAAAAAGAAATGTGATTCCTTAGATCAACCACCATTCAGGATGTCAACTAAGAGAAGCTGGAAGCCAACTGTGATCTCAGGGACCATCAGCAACAGGACCACCTGATGAGTGAGAAGAAAGCACAAGTGATTCCCTTCAGCAACTGATACCTCTTGAATGAAACAAAATCAAGACAGATGAACACTGTACACGATTTACCAATAACGGACTAGTGAGGTTCCAATGTATTCTGTACAGAAATAGGTCTCCTATCATTCACTAAAGGTATGGCAGAAAGTAACTGTTTCCATTTTCTACTAAAAAGGTCAAATACAGATGACTTTCCTGTGGAAAAGGCTGACTTGGCACAAATGCAGCAGCGTTTTTGCTTAAGTACAAGGCTAACCTGATGATCTGGCAGCAAGTAAATGAATGTGTCCTCATGAGTGCTGCAGAGCATATAATTTCATTCTGTACCCTGTCCTAAGGTCACTCAAGAAAGAGAATGCTACAGGGGAAGACAAAATATTACTTCAGTAAAAGCTTATCTAACACAGACCAGCTAGTTTACAATGGCAGAGAAAGAAAACCAAAACCCAGTGTCACAGAAACGAGACTTCGATTTGAAATATGCCCAAGAATGTGTTTTGTAAATAAAGTAAGGTGGCAGAGTAGTATTTTGTGGATTTTTTATTACTCTTGCAGGACCAAGGAAGATGGGCCATTCTGAGTCTCTCCATTAGCCAGTAAGTTCAATTCTGTGACACTGGTCTATCTTTACAAACAGAAATAGCCATTTCACAAATATCAGTGTTTTAACCGAACTAGTAATAAAAAAAAAAAAAATGTGATTCCCTATATCAACCACCATTCAAGATATCAACTAGGAGATAGCAGCATATAAAGCAGAAAATAAACTATTAAAAAACTTTGAGAGTACCCAGCTTTTCTCAACTCATCTTGAAATGAGGAACGAGTCAAATAAAATCTTCTATAACAAAATTACCACATTCCAGCTTCTAGAAGCTCGTGGTATACATCCCATATGCAAACACTGGCTCTTAAGGCTCATGATGTAACTTAAGACTATTAGCCTCAGTAAGAAGCTCAAAAAACAGCAATCTGCCCATCTTCATTATTATGAATTACCTTAACATAACTACTTTAAGTGTAACTCTGCTGTTAAGCACTTTTCATTTGAAAACATGCAAAAACCAACTAATCTAATACAGAAAGCCTGTATAAAAAATGCGTGAGCTAATGTCTAAAAATCTAGGTGGAAAAATAATAATTTAGAACCAAAAAGCTATTGGGAGGTTTAGACCAAGGAAATTGTTATTAGTCAAGATGCTACTAAATAAATGTGTTTACCCCACGTGTCCTGAAAAGTCCACATAAATGGTCTTACATGACAGGCTTTACTCTCTCTATAAAAAGTAGCATTGGTCTGCCCCTGCTCAGAGCCTTGGGCACCTGAAGGTGCACTGATCTGTGCAGTGGTGCCGGGAGCCGGCTGCACCTGCTGATGCTACTCATCCCTGCACAGCTCTGTGCTCAGTCATATAATGCTGGAAGCCTGGCATCAGCCACGGTAGGAGTATTTACACCACAGAAATCAGCAAATGCTACAAATCAGGGCGATCTTATGTGGATGAAAGATGATTTTTATATTTTATATATTACATCCCTACATACATAAGTAATCATTCGCACATACAAAAGTTTCCATTATATCTATATTCTGGAAAGTTTGGAAGGACTGCTTAATTTTTTATTTCTCTCATAAAAAACATCTTTTCTTTTTTTGCCAAGGTGACATTTGCTGTTTTTAACCACCCAGTGCCCCTTCCCTCCTGGGTAAGAGCCCCTCGGTTTACCTGGGTGCACACCCCCCATGGAGCACACGTGTGTTACAAGCAGCCCAGTCCGATGTGGCTGTAGAGGGGAGGAAGAAGGCTTCAGCTCTAATTCCACCCTCCCAACTCCAGAAACTGGTTTAGAGGCGGGCACGTGACCCACCCTAGTCCAGCGTGAGTGAAGCCCAGGATGGGTGCCTCACAGGGGATGAAGTTTAGCTTCCCTCCATAATCCAAACACTCAATATTAGATTATTTGGTGGGCTGGACTGCCCATTCTTTTAACAAACTTCTACTGCCTTCTGCTTGCTAGGCTGTTCTGAGAGAGTTCTGTCAGGAACGAGGAGAGAAAGTGGTATGAATACAGGTCTTACTTCATTAGACAGTCACTTTTGGTATGGATTCCTTTAATTGGGTAAGACCATGCTTATCTGTCAGTAGTACCGGACCACACTACCAACAATCTGTAAACTCCACCATAAAGACCATTTTTTTGAAAGAGCACCTTCCCACAAAAAGCAAACAGAAAAGACGTACCTCTGGGAGCAGCCGGCAGCTATCCTGCGTCCGTCCCCAAGGGAGGCAACCAGGAGAGAGAGAACAGACAGATCCCCGGGGACACGCTGTGAGCATGGATCAGGGCCACTATTTAAATTTTTTATTATGTGAGCCCCAAAAATTCCCATTATTTCTAAGCCATTTTAATTGGGTTTTCGGATATTTCCAATGCCCCAGCAAGAGGAAAAAATACATAAAAAACACAACTGACTAAGCCAGTTACCAACAACCTTACTGCAAACTAAACTAGTCTTCATGGCGGGGATTGTCTATAGATCGTTGCTAATGTGGTCCGGTCCCTACTGACAAGTATGGTCTCACTGCATTGAATGAATAATGTCTACTGAAATAAGACCTGTATTCATAATACTTCCTCTCCTCAATTCTGACAGAACTCACTTAAAACAGAGCCTCGCAAGCCAAAGGGAGAAGTTTGTTAAAAGAATGGACCAACCTTGGCCGGGCACGGAGGCTCACGCCTGTAATCCCAGCACTTTGGGAGGCCAAGGCAGGTGGATCACAAAGTCAAGAGACTGAAACCGTCCTGACCAAGATGGTGAAACCCCGTCTCTACTAAAAATACAAAAATTAGCCAGGCGTGGTGGCACATGCCTGTAATCCCAGCTACTCAGGAGGCTGAGGCAGGAGAATCACTCGAACCTGCGAGGAGGAGGCTGCAGTGAGTCAAGATCACGCCAGTGCACTCCAGCCTGGGCAACAGAGTGAAACTCCTTCTCAAAAAAAAAAAAAAAAAAAAAAAAAGAATGGACCAAGCAACCAATCAAATAATCTAATATTCAATGCTTGAGTTATGAAGCGGAGCTAAGCTTCAGTTAGCTTTACTAATATTCATCAGTAATGCTAGCAATACTGTCTGAAGATACATCTCATGTCATAGTATCTGCTACGTGGTTCATGTCACTGTATCTATTTTTAGGGGGCATTTAATCCTACTGCTCCATTCCAAATACCCTCCTATAACAGTGTCTCTAACTTGGAACACATTTTCACACAGAAAAAAAAAAAGAAAGAAAGAATGACTCGATTCCATGGGTCACGAAAGTTCATTTAATCTGCCACGTACCCCTTATAACAGTGCTTTTCAGTCTTATCTGAGCAAATCACTACTCTTAACAATGTTTCACAAGAGACATGTTTACAGTAAGGGATAGACGGGAAGATAGCCATGAACAGAACTTTTTATGCAGGCACCTCAGACTCCTATAATGAATGCTGCTATTGCTTTATTTCTCGGAACGTAAGCCATGGTCCAAGTCTGATTTTTTTTAAAAACTGCATCCAGTAAATGCTTCCTGAATTCCTGTTATGTGCCAGGCACGATGCCAGGATGTACCAGAACAGGCCCTTGCCCTCAGTGTGCTTCCTCTAGTGAGCGAGAACAATGTGATGAGCACCACGCAGGTTAGAGGCCCGCCTGTGCACTACGTGAGCAGACAAAAACCCCTACGGGGACGCTGTGATTTGACCCACTGACCACTCCATCTTTCGCAGACACCTTCCTCCCTTGGTTTTCCTGACATCACACACTATTTTCCTCTGACTTCACTGGCTTCATCTACTACCTCCTTTGCTCTTATTCCTAATGTCAATATTTTCTAGGGCTCAATTCTGGACCCTCTTCTGACGAACTTTATTCAGCAAGTCCTGTAATTTACTTTATTTATTTGAGACAGTCTTGCTCTGTCGCCCAGGCTGGAGTGCAGTGGTGCAAGCTCAGCTCGTCACAACCTGAGCCTCCTGGGTTTAAGCAATTCTCCTGCCTCAGCCTCCTGAGTAGCCTGAGGCACGCTCCACCATGCCCGGCTAATTCTTGTGTTTTTAGTAGAGACGGGGTTTCACCAAGTTGGCCAGGTTGGTCTCTAACTCCTGACCTCAGGTGATCCACCCACCTTCGGCCTCCCAAAGTGCTGGGACTACAGGCATGAGCCACCGTACCAGGCCTGATACCACAGTTTATCTTTGTTACATTTATCAGAAAGTCACTTTATCTTATTCCCTGGCTCCCTTACTCTCTTTAGAATGTGGGCTCCATGATGCCAGAAACCACGTATGGCTTTTTTCCTGCTTATTCCTAACACAAAGTGGCTGGCATATAGCAGATACTCAGGATTTTCCAAATAAATGAATAACCCTGCACTTGTAAATATGGTTAGCTTCCCTACCAGGTTTGCCAGCCTAACATTCCCACTACATATCTCCTTTCAGCACCACTCAGACTGAAATGCATACCCAGTCAGGTTGTAAGGTACAAAACAGCAGCGCCTACCAGCCTGGAAACTGGGTGAAAAGGTCAGAACCAGTAAGCATGTCAGAACAAGGTTATGACCAATGGCTCCCTTGCAAGGCAACTTACAGCTCTCATGGTAGGCAAGATGAAAAAGCAGTATTACAACTAAAAGGAAAATGAGAAGTACAAACCATCCTGAACTCACAACACAAGCTCCATTAACTTGTTTATGGCAATAGCAACAAATTCTAAACAGAGGCTCAGTGACGCTTTGTACAGCACCAGGATAAGGTGATTCGCTGGAGAAAGACAAGCAGGAAGCCATGTTTTACTGGCTTCAAAGCACACTTTAGCTGCTTTAGACTACTATTGGTAGGGGTATATGCAGTGTGTTTACATGGCAGTGGAGAAGGTAAGGTACTTTGACAAGGATTCTAAGACTGACACACTGAAAACACACACTCCAAGCAGATGTACGTTCCACAGTCTTCAAACTCTTCAAACTCACAGTTTCATGAACATTCTGAGAGCTAGTAACAAGGTTAATAATGTAAGCATTTACTAGATAAATGTACTATGCCAGACACTATTCCAAGCATTTCCCAAGTACTGTCTCATTCTTATTATTAGCTCACTGATACTGTGTCATTAATATCCACTTCTAAATGAGAAATCTAAGAGAGGTAAAGTAACCTGCCCAAAGTCAGAAAGCTAATGTGCAGTGAAAACAGAAACTGGACACAGACAGTCTATTCTGGAGCTTGTGCTAATAATCCGTACTCTGTAATACACTCCTATTTATTCCTAAAATTTAAACACAGCTTCAGTTCCATGTACTTAGCAGCTTTGGTCTGTTTATGCAATCGGTTACTGCACGTTTCAATCTGATCTTGATTATACTTGCACAGTGAACTTTCAAGTGAAATTAACACTGTGGTGGTCCTGATAAACTGGTCATACCTCTCCCTGAGAATTTTTCAGTATAACCTTCACATCTTCGCCAGTGCCCCACGAGTTCTGGTTCTTCCAGATGAGGTCAGTGGGGGGGCTGGCTGTGACACCAGCGTTTGCAGCCCAAATCTGTAAAAAACAAAGGATATCAGTACACCCAGAACCCAGCTCTCCCACATGGCAATGACAGCAATGCGACGAGACTCAAACACTTGAGTCTAAAAGTCTGAGAACTATGCCCCAGCTACAGAGTGCTATACATAGCTATGTGGCCAGAACTCACAGAGCTTCTCAGGCCTCAGCTTCCCCATCTGATAAGAGGATGACACATAAGGCCCTGAAGTAAAACTGCCTACACTCACATCCTAGTTCCTTTACACACCAGCTGACCCTGAGCAAGTTACCTTCCTTTAGTCATCCATAAAACACGGCAGAAATGGCACCTGTAACAGGTGGAATTATTGAAAAGAGCAAGTGATAACCCACACTCAGTGGCTGGCTAACTCAGTGAATGGCAGCCTCAGCATTCTATTACTCTATGGGTTTTATGGGCCATCCTTCCATGTTAGACAGCCTTCTGTGACTCCCTCTAATAATGTTCTCTGGCTGCCTACAGCAAGAAATAGAGACCTTCTGCAGCAAACAGCCTATCTAGAATAATCTTATGGAAACTGGTACATCTCCAAACAGAGACAGTGTCACAATACCCTAGAGTATCTGAGACTGCACTCCAAAAAGAATGCTGGAAATGGATAAATCACTCGCTGTTCAAGGGAAAATATAATTGCTGTTGAAATACGCCAAACAAAGAAATTACATTCTCCTTCTCGTGAGCATGAAAATTCTTTCTATATATCTACTGGCAAAAAAGAATGGATACAGTAAAGAACACCTGGCAGTCAGAAAGCCTAGGTTTGAATTACAGACAAACCACTACACCTCTAGGAAGCTCAATGACTCTAGCTACAGGAATACTACTAGCCCTGATCTTTTAGAAAGATCATTTAAAAACAAATAGAAACAGAAGTTTGTAATTCATACATTGTTATATAACATAAAAGACTTTATGACTGCAAAAGGAAAGCTGAAGATGGCAGAGACAAGTATACTTCAATGGGGGCCGGGTGTAGTGGCTCCAGCCTGTAATCCCAGCACTTTGGGAGGCCGAGGCAGGCAGATCACTAGAACAAAGGAGTTTAAAACCAGCCTGGGCAACATGGTGAAACCCTTTCTCTATCAAAAAAAAAAGAAAGGGTGAGGAGGGGGGGTGGTAACAGGAGAAAAATCTATGAATTACTGATTAGGAGAGAGCCCTTACTTCTTAGATGTTCACCTGAAGAATCCGGATCTTTCGGCCGGGCGCAGTGGCTCAAGCCTGTAATCCCAGCACTTTGGGAGGCCGAGACGGGCGGATCACGAGGTCAGGAGATCGAGACCATCCTGGCTAACATGGCAAACCCCGTCTCTACTAAAAATACAAAAAAAAACTAGCCAGGTGACGTGGCGGGTGCCTGTAGTCCCAGCTACTCGGGAGGCTGAGGCAGGAGAATGGCGTGAACCCAGGAGTCGGAGCTTGCAGTGAGCTGAGATCCGGCCACTGCACTCCAGCCTGGGCGGCACAGCGAGACTCCGTCTCAAGAAAAAAAAAAAAAAAAAAAAAAGAATCCAGATCTTTCATCAGCATTATAAATGGAAAGGGGCACAAGATATTAACTGGGATGAAACTGAAAAAAAGAACTGAATCTGGTCCAACATTTAGACGATGTGGAATGTTAGTGTTTTCCTAATTGTAAGCATTATTTCTCACTAGCGTATATGTAATCACATAGTTGGTTTATGCTAATAATCATCATCATAAAATGTCAATATCCTTGCTGGCTAATTTAACCTAAAAATAATATGTCCTATAGCCATGTCATTTAATACGGCAGCAAAATGTGGCTTGTTAGCACTGAAAATGTGGCCAGCCTGGAATTAATGTGTTGTAAGGGTAAAATACACAGAAGATTTTGAAGACTTAGCTAAATTTAAAAAACAAAAAACGTAAAAGTATCTGACTTTTTAGACTGATTACATGTTAAAGCAATATTTTGGATATATTGGGTTTAATAAAATATAGTTCTAAAATTCATGTCTTTATTATAACGTGGCTATAAGAAAATTTAAAATTACACATGTGGTTCTCATATTTCTATTCTAGAGTTTTAAACTGATCTTTGCTTTTGCCTCTGCAATTTTACAGAAAGACCACTTAGCACTACCATGTTTCAAAGAGCTGCTTATCACATTTAATGCCAGTTACTGAAGAAAAAAAGTATCACATTATTTTATATGATAATTGAGTTCTCCACTAGACCTCTAGAATCCATGTATTTAGTCCCTGAGGTAGTATACCCAGTAGAAAAAGTAGATGATTGGCATAAGGCTTCCATACTACTTTTGAGATAGAGAGCACACTCAATTCTGAATCCTCTGAACTAAAATGTCAGATTCTTTTTACCACAGTATACAACTTCCGTAAGACATGTAATAGGACTGAGCAATTTTCTCTCACTATAGTGATTACTAAAGAGATCAAAGAATATTGTAGTTAGGATAGTTGATCCCATTTTTACCCATTATTACCAAATTAGCATCTGCTATTTTCACAAAGTGGCATCATGCTCTCTGAATATACCTTTTGAAAGAGAAGTCTGAGCTTTTGATGGTCAATAGTAAGGTATGTATCAACATAAAATTTTAAACACATTTAAAACACAGGTTTAATATTTTTTAAAGAAGAATATACAAAAGGAAAGAGACTGTCACCTCTACATTCTTTTAGGATGAAAAGAGTGACTTCTTTGAAATCTGTATCAAAGTTAACATATTTTATCATTAGCTAAATCTATCTACTAAGTAAAAGCAAAAGAATCTTTTATTTAGCACCGGGCGCGGTGGCTCACGCCTGTAATCCTAGCACTTTGGGAGGCCGAAGCGGGTGGATCATGAGGTCAGGAGATTGAGACCATCCTGGCTAACACAGTGAAACCCCGTCTCTACTAAAAACGCAAAAAATTAGCCGGGTGTGGCGGCGGGCACCTGTAGTCCCAGCTGCTCGGGAGGCTGAGGCAGGAGAATGGCGTGAACCCGGGAGGCGGAGCTTGCAGTGAGCCGAGATCGCGCCACCGCACTCCAGCCTGGGCAACTAAGCGAGACTCCATCTCAAAAAAAAAAAAAAAAAAAAAAAGAATCTTTTATTTACTCAATGAAACATACTTCTCTAAAAAGTAAGCTAATAACATTTCCGTAACTATTAAAGATGCAGTATTTCAGAACACACCAATTAGAAATCAAGACTCAGAATGCCACTTAGTGATAATTTACAAGGGCGCCTATAATCTAAGGACTTTTATTCAAAACCTACGTTCCTACCCCAACCCCAAAGATAGCTAAGGGTGAAGTAGGGCCTGAACACCAAAATACTACCCAGATGATTTGGAAGCTCACCCAAGGGTGGAGATTGCTGTTATAGACATACGTGAATGCTAAATTCTTAACAGTTCTTTATGCCAAGCAGTGTCTCCTGAATGACACTGGGCTACAACTATCAGTCAAGAGATAGCTTTTATATCTACCGGAATAGACAAGATAAAAATCATTCAAAGGTCAATTCGTCACTACTCTCAATAAGACAGAATTTTAAAAATCTTTTATAGCACTTGTAATGACATAATATAAAAAGTGCTTTAATGGCCATTTCTAAAATGTTTCTCTTTTAGCCAAAAAACTTTTTGAGTTACTTTGTTAGTTAACACAATGAAGTTAAATTAAATGATGACTAGATTCACTTACTGTAACAGTCTGGCCTGCCTTCAGCACATATCTTGAGGTATATTTGTAACTGACTGATGTGTCTCCAATTTTTCGGATCATCTCCCAGCCTCCCATTGGTTGATCCTACACACAGAAAGCAGGGAAGGAGGGTGTTACTTCAAAGATACAGAAAATTGTGGAATAATCAAATAAATTAATCCATACAGGCAGTTAAACTAAGACCACTTTATGTCATCTTCCCACGTTTCAGGTTTTCCTACTATAAAAAGAAAACATGATTTTGTCATTTTGTCAAACAGTAACTTCAACAACGAGTTAATTAGTAAGGTACTTAACTTTCAAGAGGACAGAACTGGAAAAAAAGGGTATGAACCAAATTAAATCGTCAAATTCACTGCTAGATAAGGTGCGTCTTTCAAATTTACAATACTACCTAGCTGTCATAATCACAATTGTAAACATCGAGTATTGGATTACTTCAAGCTTTTAAAATAGACACATAAGCTTAGAGACAGAAGAAAATCTGTCATTTTCCTTTTGCATCGGTCCCACTTCTGCCCACATTCAACTCTCATACATGAAAGCATACAGGGCTCAAAAAAAGGGTCAATGGGCCTGGGCCGTGGTGGTTCATGCCTGTAATCCCAGCACTTTAGAAGGCCGAAGCAGGTGGATCACCTGAGGTCAGGAGTTGGAGGCCAGCCTGGCCAACATGGTGAAATCCTGTGTGAAAATACAAAAATTAGCAGGCGTGCTTGCGTGCACCTGTAATCCCAGCTACTCAGGAGGCTGAGGCAGGAGAATCACTTGAACCCGAGAGATGGAGAAGCCAAGATCATGCCACTGCACTCCGATCTGGGCAACAGAGCGAGACTCAAAAAAACAAACAAACCAAAAAACAGGCTACAAAGAGACCTTAGAGGTTATTCTCTTTAGCATCAAAACTGTTAGTGCTTGTTAGTGCTACTTCACTCATCCAAATTATGTATTCATCCACATGCAAGATAGTTTTAATAACTGTGATGAGAAAAGACTAATTTTCAAAACTATTTTTAGCAGATCCTGAATGTATGTTTCAAGAAGAGACGTCCATCCCACTGCCGCCTGCAAGCTCCCAGACCACGCCTTCCTCTAATATCATCTCATAATCCATCGTGGCCTCCAGCTCCCTGATGCAGAGCTAGGGAAGGCCTACACTAGTGAGCTCCCGAAAGCCCCAGCCCTAAATTTCAGAAATCTCTGCCATGAATACTTCATGTTTACTTTTAAACATATTTCGGAATAAGGCTTCACGCTATTTTTCACATTAAGTATTAGCATTTGTTCATTTATTTACTTGCAGGGCAAAATACTCCCTTAATATCTGAGTGCAGGCTCTTATCTCCTTCTTTCAGTAAGCTTTTTATTAAGTTAATAACTGAAAGAATATCCACCATTTTCATCCAGTTGCTCCAACTTCTTCACAAATCTGGCTAGGGCAGAGAATAATAATAATTCATCCTCAGAACCACTGTGATAAAAGGAACATGCTTTTCAAAAAACCCCTGACCCTCTAAAGAAGGGTTAATGAAGCAAATCTTTTTTTTTTTTTTTTTTTGAGACGGAGTCTCGCTCTGCCGCCCAGGCTGGAGTGCAGTGGCCGGATCTCAGCTCACTGCAAGCTCCGCCTCCCGGGTTTACGCCATTCTCCTGCCTCAGCCTCCCCAGTAGCTGGGACTACAGGCGCCCGCCACCTCGCCCAGCTAGTTTTTTGTATTTTTTAGTAGAGACGGGGTTTCACCGTGTTAGCCAGGATGGTCTCGATCTCCTGACCTCGTGATCTGCCCGTCTCGGCCTCCCAAAGTGCTGGGATTACAGGCTTGAGCCACCGCGCCCGGCCAATGAAGCAAATCTTTAAACTACTAGGGTACCCACCTCTTCCTCCTATTTCAATTTTTATTTTATTTTATGAATTTAAGTAAAAAGGACATAAACGCTTATTCCATGAAGACTTAAATGAATCCAAACAAAAACTAAGGAGCTATCACAATTGCAAGAGAACCTAGCAATCCGCAAAGCTTTGCTAGAAAAAAAAGGGGTCTATTTTATTTATTACCTGTTCAGAAGTGTTCTTCAAGCGGATAAATTTCCCATCAACATCAATTTCTTCAATGCAAACATTTCCAGTGGCTGAGGCGGAATGAGAGATGCTAACACTACTACTCGCCTCTGATTCTTCCACATCAACCCTCTTCCGCTTTCCTCTAGTTGTACGTACACTGCGACTTGAGGATGCCCGGGATACTGTCACACGGGAAGAAGGGCTTGGAGACAGCTTCAACCTATAGGGGAAAAATAAAACAATTCATTTTTAAAACACATATGCTCTTCTTGCCTTAAAAAAAACACACACACACACACACAAGGGCTGGGCACAGAGGTTCATGCCTGTAATCCCACAGCACTTTGGGAGGCCAAGGCGGGTGGATTGCTTAAGGTCAGGAGTTCAAAATCAGCCTGACCAACATGGTGAAACCCCATCTCTACTAAAAATACAAAAATTAGCCAGGCGTGGTGGTGGGCACCTGTAATACTAGCTACTCGGGAGGCTGAGGCAGGAGAATGGCTTGAACCCCAGAGGCAGAGGTTGCAATGAGCCGAGATCACACCACTGCACTCCAGTCTGGGTGACACAGTGAAAACCTGTCTCAAAATAATAATAATAATAATAATATCCCACCCATGCATTTCTAAAGCAAAATATTACTTACAATCTGTTAGCCAAAGCCAACGTTTACCTTAACTAATGTAAGCTTCTTCATAAGCTTACGTTTATTTTGCTTATTTATTGTTATTTATTTTTTTAAAAAATAACAATCTGAATGTTTTCTCTAGGGACAGAAGTAATATAACCATAATGCAAGAAGTTTGGTAAATGGGCAGAAAGTCACCTGATCTACCGCCACCCACCACAGCCACTGTTATAGTTGGTGTACGTTTTTCTCTTTTCATACCTGTATTTTCTTATTATCACAATGGATATATATTAAAATTATCTGGCTTTTTATCCTAAATCAGCCACTTTCCTTTTGGAACGTTTTTTTTTCTTTCTTTGAGACAGAGTTTCACTCTTGTCACCCAAGCTGGAGTGCAATGGCACAATCTTGGCTCACTGCAACCTCCACCTCCCGGGTTCAAGCAATTCTGTCTCAGCCTCCCAAGTAGCTGGAATTACAGGAGCCCACCACCATGCCCAGCTAAGTTTTGTATTTTTAGAAGAGATGGAGTTTCACCATGTTGACCAGGCTGGTCTTGAACTCCTGACCTCAGGTGATCCACCTGCCTTGGCCTCCCAAAGTGCTGGCAGGAGTCACCACACCTGGCCCTTTTGGAACTCTTTTCTGAGAACAGGCGTCAAAAAGATTTATACATTGACCAGATTTAAAATATATATAATATAAAGCCAGCCGGGCGAAGTGGCTCATGCCTGTAATCCTGGCACTTTGGGAGGCTGAGGTGGGTGAATCACTTGAAGTCAGGAGTTTGTTTTTTTTTTTTTTTTTTTTTTTTTTGATATAAAAAAACTCAAAAAAAATTTATTTTAAAGCATGTTACAAAATGTGTGTGCCATATAATGACATGTATGTAAATTTTAAGAACAAAAAACCATTTATGTCTTGTTTATATAAAAGTGCACATGCAGGAGAAACATTACCACTTTCAAAGGAAGAATGCACACCAACTTCAATATGATAATTTCCCTGAGAGAAAGGAGTAGAGTGGGTACTTCAACTGAAGTCAGGAGTTTGAGACCAGCCTGGCCAACATGGTGAAACCTCGTCTCTACTAAAAACAAAATTAGCCGGGTGTGGTGACACACGTCTGTAATCCCAGTTACTCAGGAGGCTGAGGTAGGAAAATCACTTGAATCCAGGAGGTGGCAGCTGCAGTGCAGCGAAATCACACCACTGCACTCTAGCCTGGGCGACAGGGTAAGACTCTGTCTCAAAAATAAATAAATAAATAAATAAATAAATAAATAAATAAATAAATAAATAAAATGTAAAGTCTCTTTCAGCCAATTTGGTATTTTACAATACATTAAATCACCAAAACACTGAAAATCTCAAAGGAAATCCATCCTGACGCAGTTCAGCATTTAAAGTAATAATAATAAACTAAGAGTACTTGAGCAACATTTTCTGTGTTGCAGTAGAAATATGATCTATTACCACCTCTATTCCTAGGTGTTAAAAGAAATGACCAAGAAAATAAAGTTCTTTTAAAAATGCTATTTATTTTTATTTAAATAAAAAGGGTGAGGGGCAAAAAGTGGACCATAAGGTAGGGTGACCCTTAGGTTCCTTACCTCTCTTCTTCGCCTTCTAAGAGTTTCCTGTAAGCACTGATTTCCATGTCCAGGGCTAACTTTACATCAAGAAGCTGTTCATAGTCATTCAGCTGTTGCTGCATTTGATCCCTTATTTCCGCCATCTCTCTCTCTTTGTCTGTCAGCATGCGACGAGAGTTGTCTTTTTCTTTAGCAAGCAAGTCCTCTAATTCTTGAATCCTTTCCAAACATGCTCTAGACTTAAGATATAAGGAAACATACTTTCTAGGAACATTCTAACATTAGCACCAGGCAGCTATTTTAAACCATTTCCTAGACTGGAAAACAAGTACGACCCTATGGAATCTGCAATTCACTAGAATTCAAGAGATTTTAAGAAATTAAAACCCAAAATTCCTCAAATACAAAACACAGACCTCAGGAGAGTTTTGGCTGATAAAAGAATAAAAGACATATTACATAAATGTAAGTTCTGTAAATACACATATAATTTTTCTGTACTTAGCCAAAAAAATTTTAAGCTGTGGTTTTGGTAAAAGTCAAGTCTGGCTCCCTTACAAAGCCTTTACTTCCTAAAGTATAAATTAAAGAACTTAAAAAGATATAAACACTGACTGACAAAATAAACCTAAGAGTGGGTAAAAGTATCTTTTAGCAGACTGCTGAGGAATATTCAGAAACCAGGGCCAACGGACTCTGGTTACTATGTGGAAGGCACTACCTACCGTCCTGTTAGGATTGCTGGGCTATCTCATGTTCAGTTAGCACACAAAGGACACACAATATACAGTGATTTGTAAAGTATTACTGTGAATATAGAAGTTGTACATTTGGCATAAAAAAATTAAAAATCACACATCCTACATCAGAAAATTCATCTTAGAAATCTTGTGGCTCGGCCGGGCGCGGTGGCTCAAGCCTGTAATCCCAGCACTTTGGGAGGCCGAGACAGGTGGATCACGAGGTCAGGAGATGGAGACCATCCTGGCCTACACGGTGAAACCCCGTCTCTACTAAAAAATACAAAAAACTAGCCAGGTGAGATGGCGGGCGCCTGTAGTCCCAGCTACTCGGGAGGCTGAGGCAGGAGAATGGCGTAAACCCGGGAGGCAGAGCTTGCAGTGAGCCGAAATTGCGCCACTGCACTCCAGCCTGGGCGGCAGAGCGAGACTCCGTCTCAAAAAAAAAAAAAAAAAAAAAAAAGAAATCTTGTGGCTCGCTGGTAATTACTCTTCTGTGTTTCTCCATGACAGAATTCATCTCAGTAGCCTCAGAAAGTGACAACTCAAAAAGACTGATGGATAGCTTAGGCCCTCAGAATCACAAGTACCTGCAACAGAGCAGGACAGAATGGGCATCTAATGCGCAAAAACTAAATCTAGAAGGTTAGAGATAAAAAGGAACTACCCAATACATAAAAACTACACTCTTGCTAGTAAATTTACTTTTCACAGTAGTACAGGTTCAAAATTTTGAAACTGCTTTAACATATACTGGGGCTGAACAGTTAAGTAAACAGATGATAAAAACCAGGTTTCTCACTCTCAGAGAGAAAAGATATAGGTACGTCAGAAAGGAAGCCAAAAATGAATCCTGTGGTACTAGATGCAAGTCAGAGACATCTGTATGAATTCATGTTTATCTTAATACAAATGATTAGACAGAAAAAGTCATAAATATGTATGTGCGTACACATGGGTTAGCATACATAAAATGTTACCTACTTTTATCAGTGAGAGGGCCAAGAAGCAGTAAGAACACTCAGTGCCCAGATCTTAATTTCTATATACCATTCTCCAAGAACCAGGGCTCCTTGGAGAATGGATAATTCTAGGACTGGAGCAGGGAAAATGTAAGATAAGCCTAGAGCATGTTATAGTACCAGAAAGCAACAAAGTGCTCCCTCCAGAATGTGGCGCTTAAGTCCTGCCCTTTACCCTTGAGGGTAGGCTGGACTTAGTGACCTATTTCCCATGAACAGTGTATAGAAATGGAAAAATAGTAGCGCTGTTGACAGTGGAGAAACCTGACAAACACTATCTTAAACCAAACATCACCAGTGATGTCATGTGGTCATCACATATGTGCAATCCCTGATACAATGTGACAAAACGGGCACTTAAAACCCAAAACCCCAGTCTAATCACGTGAAAAGCACCAGACAAATCCAAATTGGGGAATAGTCTACAGGATACCTGGACAATCCTAATCAAGACTCAAGCTCATAAAAAACAAGGAAAGCCCAAGAAACTGTCACAGACCCGGGGAGGCATGTGGAACCTGGAACAGAAAGAGGATAACACAAAAACTGGTGAAATCCAAATAGTCTGGAGTCAAGTTCACAGTAATACACCAATGTCAGTTTCTTAGTTTTGACAAATATGCTACGGTAACATAAGATGCTAACAACAGGAGAAAATGGGTGAGAGAAAAACAATAACTGTCTATAGTACTTTGCCAACTTTTCTGTAAATCTAAAATTATGCCAAAATAACAAGGTTATTTTAAAAATAATCAAGAGTCACTCTAAACCTGTTTGGGGGCAGAGGGGTGCCCTGGTTCACGTGCACACACAAAAAAATATTTTTAAAGAAAAAAAATTGACCAATCAATTAATTAAATTCCAGAGTAGTAGTATAATAACTTGACATTCTATTTAGACAGGCACTCCTCTTAAGATGGATATTACAAAGGTAGTCCCTGAACCTCAGAGAACTTGCATTTAACTGCATTTGCAAAAATCATGCTATAAATGGAAAATCCATTTCCCCGCTACCATGTTCCTTGTATTTTCTTTTTCTCCAAAAGAAAATTTAAAAAGTCATGTAAGTTCAGAATGCCTCCCTTCAATCTCTTTGCTTTATTTCATATATCAGAAGTAGAAGACAGAATGGGCAAAAAGGTAGAATCTAAAGGAGAGCTGATGAGAGATATAAACTACCCAAGATTCACAGATAACCTGAGCTGAGATTTATAAACCCAGTGATGTCTCTGACTGCCTTTGATGTTGTAGAGCTCTTTAAGACGAAAAATCAAAATCTAGGTATAGAAGTTTTAAAGTTACTCTGAATCATTCTGTATTTTAAATAGAAATAATTAAATTCTATTTTCAGTAGCTGCACTTACGCTTGTAGAGTAAGATATAAGGAACACAGTATGAGAAGTTAAACCTAGATTCTCCTTTCGAATTCTGCCATTAACTACCTATGAGGCTATAAGTAAGCTGTAACTTACCTCACTAAACCAGTTTCCACATAAGGAAAATGAAGAGATCTAACTAACTAGATTACCTCTCATATCTTGCCACTAACCCTGAATTTTATGACTTCTGATGATCTTGGGGTTAACTTTTTTTGTAGTATGTAATATAATTGTACTGGTTTCCTAAGGTCTAGCTGCAGCCAAAGTCTCCAGAATCTGGGTGTTAGAAAAACAAAAATTAGAGGTGTTTTTAAGTACCATGCTGTACTTTTCTCTAAGGCAAGCAGACTCTAACCAATCAATTCATTTGGCCCCAAGTCAAAAATCTAGAAATGCAATAAGCAATGTAAAATTTTTAATTCCAAAACATAACACTGGTACCATCTATATATTATTTAAATATATCTTGTAAAACCAGTATTTTAAAAGCCATGTCAATTTCAAGTAAAATTTAAGAAGCACGTTAACTAACCTGAGTTATTTAATCAAAAGGAAATTCTTTTGGCCTAATAGGCAGCATGATGAAACTGATATGACTCAGCAACAAACATGATTAAACAATAGGAAAATATTCAAAAAGATAACATTTTTCTTTTTGATTATTTTTCTAAGGCTAAAATTTATCAACTAATAAAAATATTCCTCAAACTATACTGTTTACCATAAAGTCTGTTACCAATAATGAAAAGAGGAAAAGATTGACCCCCAGAAAGAGAAATTAAAAACTACTTTGGCTGAACTATCTGCTAACGAGTTAGCTCCTGGAAACCCCCAGTGCACTGCCTAACAACATTACTTAAAAACCACTAAGCTAAGGTTAACAAAAAAAACTTGCAGCCAGCACAGTGGCTTACGCCTGTAATCCCAGCATTTAAGGCAGTAGCTCACACCTGTAATCCCCTCCATTTTGGGAGGCCAAGGTGGGCAGATTACCTGAGGTCACGAGTTGGAAACCAGCCTGGCTAACATGGTGCACCCCGTTTCTACTAAAAATACAAAGAATTAGCTAGGCATGGTGGTGCGCGCCTGTAATCCCAGCTACTCAGGAGGCTGAGGCAGGAGAATCACTTGAACCTGGGAAGCGGAGGTTGCAGAGAGCTGAGATCGCGCCATAGAACTCCAGCTTGGGCAACAAGAGCAAAATGCTTCTCAAAAAAAAAACCACTTGCAAAATGGGAATTCAATTAACAGGCAAACAGGGAAACAGCCTTGAACCTGGGTCAGAACACACAGCTACCAAGTTTCAGAGCCCACTACTACTTATTAATAACACTAGACTACTCTCAGTCTCCTCATCCAAAGTACAGTGAAGATCAACCTAAAGACAAGATTTGTATTAAGTAAATCAAATGGATTAAGCAGCGGCCAAAAAAAAAAAAAAAATAGTAGGAAAAAATAAAATCGAGGGAGAGACAGTAACTAGTAGACAACTTACTATTAGCAAATGGAAAAGAGTAGTAAATGCCAACTCAGTATAAGAACAGAGAGGCCCATTTTTGGAAAAGTACCTGTGAAGACAGTGATATAGGCCGGGTGCAGTGGCTCACACCTGTAATCCCAACACTTTGGGAAGCCGAGGCGGGAGGATCACCTGAGGTCAGGAGTTCGAGACTGGCCTGACCAACATGGAGAAATCCTATTTCTGCTAAAAATACAAAATTAGCAGGGTGTGCTGGTGCATGCCGGTAATCCCAGCTACTAGGGAGGCTAAGGCAGGGGAATTGCTTGAACCCAGGAGGCGGAGTTTGCAGTGAGCTGAGATTGCGCCACTGCACTCTAGCCTGGACAACAAAAGCGAAATTCTGTCTCAAAAAAAAAAAAAAAAAAAAAAATACAGTGATACAGTTTGTGTGTTTGTGTTCCCATAAATTTCATGTTTAAATCCTAACCCTCAAGGTGATGACATTAAGAGGTGGGGCCTTTGAGTGGTGATTAGATCATGAGAGGAAAGCCCTAGTGACTGGGATTTGTGCCCTTATAAAAGAGGGCCAAGGGTGCTTCTTCAACCATGTGAGGACAGAGCAAGAAGGCACCGTCTATAAATCGGGGAATAGCCCTCACCAGGCAGATACCCAATCTGCCAGTGCCTTGATCTTGGACTTCCAGGCTCCAAAACTGTGAGAAATAATTTCTGACATTTCTGTTGTTTATAAGCTACCAATAGTAGTTTGTTATAGCAGCCCAAAAAGAGTAAGACAGATGGTGCAATGGAAAAAAAGATTATCTGTTAAATTTCTAAAAGTAAATCTTCTTCGAAGAGAAAGAGGTATAAAAGGAAAAACTGGGAACCAGCAGAGAAACCCATTTATCAGTCTGCAGCCTCTGGGCAAGTCATTAAACTCACCTAGATCTGTGGTTATATGGAATGAACTCAGAGGTGCTCCCGGCTCTGCTATTATATGAAAATTTTCAAAACACTATCAGCACAAAAAGGTTTAAAATAATTTAAAAATCTGTGCTGTAAGTAACAAAGTACATGATAGGCAATGTAAAAGCCCTGATGTTAACTAAATTATTTTGTATCACCCCATTTTATATGGCTCATTTTTTTTGAGACGGAGTCTTGCTGTGTCGCCCAGGCTGCAGTGCAGTGGCGCGATCTCATCTCACTGCAAGCTCCGCCTCCCAGGTTCATGCTATTCTCCTGCCTCAGCCTCCTGAGTAGCTAGGACTACAGGCGCCCGCCACCACGCCCAGCTATTTTTTGTATTTTTAGTACAGTCAGGGTTTCACCGTGTTAGCCAGGATGGTCTCGATCTCCTGACCTCATGATCTGCCTGCCTCAGCCTCCCAAAGTGCTGGGATCACAGGCGTGAGCCACCGCGCCCAGCCATTTTCTGCTTTATTTCTAAGTTCCTGCAATAGATGTCATCAGTTTTATAATTAGAAAAATATTTTACTAAAAATGGTAAAAAGAAAAAGGAAGGAAGAAAAGCCTAATCAAGAGTAAAATAAAGTTGATTCTCATGTGGAAAATCAAAAACAAGACTTTCTCCCCTGATGAAACAGAATCTGAAGTTATTTCCAAAACAATTAAGGTGACGAGTTAATTGCTGAATCATTCTGAATGCAGTATATGGAGTATATGTAGTTTGTGTCCACACTGACAAAATTGACCTGAAGTAGTGTCCATGCCTGCTTAAGCAGCACCTGAAGCACACCGGCACACCCTGGTAGGCAGCCAGTCAACAGAGTCAGCGATAATGCCATTTGTCACTTAGGCGTACCAATGAATGAATGAGTTACTAAATTCTTACTGGAATATGCAAATTAAAGCTACTTTCCTGGATCCTAATTATTATATACTTTAAGCACTACAGAATCTGTCTAGAAACACAAAGCATTCACCACCCACAAAGAATTTTTGCATGTTTTTCTTCATTTCAGTTTTCAAATGATATAAAAAAGGAATGTGTTGAGAGTAACTCTGTAGAGATGAAGCTATTAGACAGGTCAGAAGACCCGGGTCCTAGGGTAAGTCCAGTGAATAAACTAACAGGCTCCTTCCTCAAGGTCAAGTCCCGTAGCTCTATGTAATCTACTAATTAGGAGCAACAGTATCTACTCAAAGGATGTGTATGCAATACAAAATGAACAACTCTAGAAAAGTACTGTGAAGACCAAAGTGCAGGATGACACCATCCTCTGCGATAAACAGAGGGAGGAGTGACATCAGCCCAAACAAAGCAGGTAGGTGCCCATGGTGAACGTAACCTTCAAGTCTAACTTCTTACATCAAGATGCTTATTTACCTCTTTCTGTAGATTAGAAAGCTGGGATGAAAGGCTCTCGATTCTCATGCGGCTCTCCATCAGCTCTTCCCTGGCACTGTTGACAGTAGAAGTATTCATCTCTGATGACAGTCTGGCATTCTCAAGCTAAAAGAAGAAGCAAAGCATAGTCAGTCTTATCTAGAACTGAAACAAATAAGGAAGCATGATTCACCTCAAGGCATTTCAAACCTAACTCCTGCTGGTAACTGGTTGATGAAACACAGGAAAAGCATCATGCAGTTTGCTAACATGGTGTGAATGATGGTAATTCTGTGTGACTTCTAGAGTCACTTCCTAAATAACGAGCTTTAAGAATGCTAATATACGTAGGCCTTTACCCAAAGCTTATTACTTCAATATTTCATCTATTAAACCTTTAATGTCTAAGATAACACTGATAATAAGGAGACTGGGCAGTAGCAACTCAACTGTGGTGATGTTTGTAAAGAAAAGAAACATCACATATCCCTAACCCACCAAATCCAATACAGTATATAAATCAACAAGCAGAAAATACTAGTTTATAGATTCATTCAAACCAGATAGAAATGCTTCCTTTCAGAAGCAAAAAAAAAATAGCTCCTTGAGTAAAATACAAATCCCGTAACACCACTGTGTATGTGTGTCTCCTCCCTGGCTCCCTGTGAGGCCACAGTCTGTGATTGATCCTTACTTTAGCTCCTTCACTGTTTAGCTCAATGTGTGATACTGGATAAATGTTATACAACTGAAGTTACTGCTTATAATAAGATCTTTCACTTTCACTAATTACTACTTCATACAACAGATAAAAAGCAACATGAACAGTTTAAGGCCATGCAATGAAAATTTTCAATAACTCTGTGACTCTACTAAGTCAGCCACGAAAAAGTCTTTTTAATCAAATCATATAAAATTTAAAACATGAGGCAAAATCATTTACCAGGGAAAGCCTGTACTCGTTGGTGATTTTTATGAATTCTTTCATGGTCAGCTAATGTAAGTGGGAAGTTTCTACAATATATTTTTAAGTGAATAATAGTGACAGAGGAAGAAATAGCAGAGACTTTTCCATTTGGCCCTTATGTAAAAAAGCCCGAAGTGTGGTAGTCTCAATCTACGCACAATGATGACATGAAAATGAGATCTAATGCAGTCTGACATTCATTCACTACTACATGGATGTGTATGTAGGACAGCATGATCAGTACTTGTTATTGGAGGAAAGTTATTTCACATGGCTTGGGACAAAAAGACAAAACCTTACCTCTAATAAAATTGGAACAACTCTACATTCTTCTAGTAATTTTTAGTAACATTTAGTTTATAGAAACTGCACTTTTTAGAAAAAGCCAATTTTCTATATATTTCATGGAGACCAGGGGAATCATTTTTAAAAACTAGAACAAAACAAACATCAAGCCATGTTCGCCACGGGAATTGTGAAGTAATGATTTTAAGTGTTCAAAAGAATCTTCTGAAGAGTGCTCACTTTGGCATGGTAAGTCTGCTCCAGCTCTTCCTTATACAGCCTCACTTGGGCATCATGTTGCTCTCTCATCTCATGAAGGGCCTGAGCCAGCTTGTACTCATACTCAATTTGACGCCCAGAATCCACCTCTACCAAGCGCGTTTCATGCTTCCTTCTGGTCTCGTTAATCTCCTGAGGAAAAAAGAAACAAAAAACATAAAGCCAAGTTACTTACCATGGCTGCACTGGTACACATCTGAGTGACATCACAGCCATCTGAAGTTTTACACATGAACCTCCTCCTGTTTGTCCTCAGGCAGTCATCTGAATAAACACTTTTTTGCCTCTTAGTTTTCAGTTGAGAAGGTTTTTGAAATGGAACTAATGACAGAAGTGGTAGCATCTCAAGCCTTAGGAACTTTCTATTCCTTTTGAGGAGCAGAGCTATTTATTTTTCTGAAGCCAAGGAAAGGCCTGGGTGGCCTACCAAAACTACAATGCAATCAAGGATTTATAGACAGTAAACAATACTAAACACTAAGCAAATATTATTTTTCTAAGTTTTTCACTGATAATCTTAAGAACATCTCTGAAAAAACGGCACATGGAAAGTTAAACTTAACAGTCATGATCAATTCAAATAAAGATTTATGTATAATGAAACTGTTTTCTTTTTTCTTTCCTTTTTTTAGATGGAGTATCACTCTGTCACCCAGGCTGGTGTGCAGCGGTGTGATCTCAGCTCACTACAACCTCCGCCTCCCGGGTTCAAGCAATTCTCCTGCCTCAGCCTCCCGAGTAACTGGGATTACAGGTGTGTACCACCATGCCCGGCTAATTTTTGTATTTTTAGTAGAGATGAGATTTCCCCATGTTGGCCAGACTGGTCTCAAACTCTTGACCTCAGGTGATCCATCTGCCTCAGCCCCTCAAAGTGCTGGGATTACACATGTGAGCCACCGTGCCCAGCCATAAAACTATTTTCTTAGACATAATAATAGGCAGGACAAGCTAATTTACATGATTGCTTTTAAAGCTGGTATTAAGCTATCATTATCAAGTGACACAGGATCTTATTAACAATATTAGTTGACTGACTATATATGAAAAATTTACCATTAAAGAATAGAAGTAGTTGTCATGATCCTTTACTCTGTTTTAAGGAAATGTCTAAATAAAATCAGAATGGAAGGCTGGGTGTGGTGGCTCACGCCTGTAATCCTAGCACTTTGGGAGGCCGAGGCAGTCAGATCACCTGAGGTCCGGAGTTCAAGACCAGCCTGGCCAATATGGTAAAACCCCGTCTCTACTAAAATACAAAAATTAGCCAGGCATGATGGAGAGTGCCTGTAATCCCAGCTACTAGGGAGGCTGAGATGGGAGAATCACTTGAACCCAGGAGACAGTGGTTGCAGTAAGCCAAGATCGTATCATTGCACTCTAGCCTGGGGAGCTGAGCTAGACTCCGTCTCCAAAAAAAAAAAAAAAAAATAGAATGGCATTATCTGAAGAAGCCACAAGAGGGAAGTATAACCCACCAAAGTTGCTATTTGTGTATGTTTGTGCAGGTATTTTCCTGTGCATTT
Source organism: Piliocolobus tephrosceles (assembly GCF_002776525.5). Lineage (NCBI taxonomy): Eukaryota > Metazoa > Chordata > Mammalia > Primates > Cercopithecidae > Piliocolobus > Piliocolobus tephrosceles. Next base: position 163,044,073 of record NC_045437.1, read on the forward strand.
CTTCATCTTTCTCTTAACTACTACACAGAAGCATGCACTTGACAAAATCAGAAAAATCAGGAAGGTTCTACTATCACCCTCCCAGAGATCACATCTATTTCATGAAGCAAATAATACCTAAATCATGAAAACACTGAAGAGAGCAACTGCTAATAGTTGCTCTTTGTCTACCTCCTTCTTCCTCTTTTGTCTTTCTCCTTCCTTTTTCCCCCAACTGTTCATAATAAGGAAGTTACATATTACTACTGAATATATATCATGAATGTAAAAAAAAAAGTTAAGGCCAGCATAGTGGCTCACACCTGTAATCCCAGCACTTTGGGAGGCTGAGGCAAGTGGATCACCTGAGGCCAGGAGTTTGAGACCAGCCAGGCCAACATGGTGCGACTTACTAAAAAACAAAGGAAAAAAAAAGTTGTGAGGGTGTGCACCTGTAATCCCAGCTACTCATGAGGCTGAGGCACAAGAATCACTTGAATTCGGGAGGCACAGGTTGCAGGGAGCCAAGATCGTACCACTACACTCCAGCCTGGGCAACAGAGTGAGACTCTGTCTCAAAAAACTTTTTTTACATTTTTTTTTTAAAGTAAAAAAGGCCGGGCGTGGTGGCTCCCACCTATAATCCCAGTACTTTGGGAGGCCGAGGCGGGCAGATCACTTGAGTTCAGCTGTTCGAGACCAGCCTGGTCAACGTGGTGAAACCCTGTCTCTACTAAAAATACAAAACTTAGCTGGTCATGGTGGTGCGTGCCTATAGACCCAGCTACTCCAGAGACTGAGGCAGGAGAATCGCTAGAACCCAGGAGGTAGAGGTTGTAGTGAGCCAAGATCACACCACTGCACTCCAGCCTGGGCAAGAGAGCAGGACTCTGTCTCCAAAAGCAGTAAAAAAAAAAAAAAAAAAAATTAAGAAGACTGTCTTAACATCCATTCTGAAAAAGGCAAAAGCCAAAAATTCAAAGATGCTATGCAAACACTCTAAAAATATTAAATTACTTTTTACTGATGCTATTTTTTATATAGAACCAGTGACCTTACAAAGAAAAAAATACCCTACTTCTGGTTGTCTACACACAACATCAGAAATAAATAATGATAAATCACAATTTTTACAAAACAAAAATGCAAGTCAATCTCAACTCAATATAAAAATATCTGCTTTAACAAAGCAACACTAGTAACAATTACATGACAGCACTTGCTACAGTATCCAAAGAGTTTTCACACACAGTATTCCACTTTGATCCTCACCACTCCTTGAAGAAAAAAATAGCAGTATCAGTATTTCATTTTAAATAAGAAACTGACGCTAAGAGTTGTCCAAAGTCTGACTGCTTGTCTGGTGCACCTTGTACTAATACCTATTTTGTTTAAAGCTTGTCATTTTAAAAAACAGATTTCTATTGTTTTTCCTCCAAATAAAAAAATGGTTTGCTAACTGCTACAATGAATTCCTATTTTATTATTAGTGACTGTTTTCAAAATTACACTACTTCTAAAAACATTAAGCCTAGCAGATTAACAGCATGTTTTCCCCATGAGTTGATTCCAACCCTCTCCAATTTTCATGAAATATACATTCCCCTTTCCTCAATTGTATTACTTCCTTTGTTTGACAACAGTTTTGCCCCTGTCCCTTGACCACAGCAGTTAAGGCTTGTAAGTGATATTTTAAGATTTCCACATGAGTGGGCCGGGCACGGTGGCTCATGCCTGTAATCCCAGAACTGTGGGAGGCCGAGGTGGGCTGATCACAACAGGAGATCGAGACCATCCTGGCTAACACGTTGAAACCTAGTCTCTATTAAAAATACAAAAAATTAGCAGGGAGTGGTGGCATGGGCCTGTAGTCCCAGCTACTGGGGGGCTAAGGCAGGAGAATAGCTTGAACCTGGGAGGCAGAGGCTGCAGTGAGCCGAGATCACGCCATGCACTCCAGCCTGAGCGACAGAGTGGGACTCCGTCTCAAAAAAAAAAAAAAATTTACACAACTATAAATGCTGTAAGTGGCCGCATTTCCAGATGTGAGCCATAGGAGAAGGCAAACGTGATGGTATGTAACCTCTGTGATTAGCTTACAGAAGACAATGTGGCTTCTGCCTTGGTAGCTGGTAGCATATATTGATGTTCTCGTGTTTTTTTCTCTCTCTCTCTCGCTCGCTCGCTCCATCTCTCTCTCCCTCCCTCTCTCTCTCTTTCTTATCACTGACCCTTAGGGGGGCCATATCATGAGCAGCTCTATGGAGAAGACCATGAGGTGAGGAACTGACACTTCCTGCACACAGCCCTGTGAATGAGCTCAGATGCCATTCCTCCAGGCCAGGTTAAAAGCTGTACTGCAACTTCATGGGACCCTGAAACAGAACCACCCAGTTTAGCAGCTCTGATTTCTGACCTTCAGGAACTGAGAGATTAATACAAGTCTCTGGTTTTAGGTTGATGAACTTTGGAAGTAATTTGCTAGGCAGGAATAGATAACTAATGCTTAAACATGTTGACAGTAATTAGCTGCTGTGACCAAGCCTTTATAAGTTAAGATGAAGTGAGGCTGGACGCGGTGGCTCACGCCTGTAATACTAGCACTTTGGGAGGCCAAGGTGGGTGGACCACGAGGTCAGGAGATCGAGACCATCCTGACCAACATGGTGAAACCCCCGTCTCTACTAAAAATACAAAAATTAGCTGGGCATGGTGGCGCATGCCTATAGTCCCAGCTACTCGGGAGGCTGAGGCAGGAGAACCACTTGAACCCGGGAGGCAGAAGTTGAAGTGTGCCGAGATCGTACCACTGTACTCCAGCCTGGTGGCAGAGCAAGACTCCGTCTCAAAAAAAACAAAAATAAGATGAAGTGAAATCACACCTGTTTACAGTAACAGCTTGAGTTCTTAAATGTGATCTTTCAGCAGCAGTAGCTTAAATAATCTACCTGCAAAATTTCTCCCCATCCCCAAACCTTATTATTTATTTTCTTTCTTTTTTTTTTTGAGACGGAGTCTGACTCTGTTGCCCAGGCTGGAATGCAGTAGCACGATCTCAGCTCACTGCAAGCTCTGCCTCCCAGGTTCACACCATTCTCCTGCCTCAGCCTCCTGAGTAGCTGGGACTATGAGTAGCTGGGACTACAGGTGCATGCCAACACACCTGGCTAATTTTTTTGTATTTTTAGTAGGGACGGGGTTTCACTGTGTTAGCCAGGATGGTCTCGATATCCCAACCTTGCGGTCCGCCCGCCTCGGCCTCCCAAAGTGCTGGGATTACAGGCGTGAGCCACCACACCCAGCTTTATTTCTTTATTTGATATATTTTTGTGGCAAAGAAATCATAAAGAAAATATAATTACATGTTTAGCTATGACAAAGTCATTCTAGAACCCCTCCATTCCTTTACAAAGTAAAATTATATATAGTTACCTCTTCATACATGTTTTTGCGAAACTCCAAGTCCTCAGTAAGGCTCTGACAACGATTCTCCAAATCCACTTTAAGTAAAGTTTCATCTGCTAACTGTTTTTTGGCAGCAGCTAAGGAGGCTTCCAACTATTACAAGGAAAAAGAATTGTGATAAAAATTACATGGCAATCATTTAATAATGAACTTAAGATATCTATGGATCAAATCAAGTGTTAAAATTCCTATAAATGTATCAATGTATAATTACTTCATTTTAACATTTATCACAGAACTGGGTGTTCATTTGCTGGCCCCACCCACAGAGTATCATACCAAATCACCCATCAAACTGTTAATTGGCAACAGGGAACAGAACAGAGACGTATGACTCACTCACATTTCAAAAATCAAACTAATTATTTTAGCTAACCACTTTCACTTTTTCCTGTGTGGAGAGCAGCATTATGGTATCTCTTTTCTTACTTATTTCCTAACAAAATAGGCTTTGACAGCAGAGACAGAATGAATGTGCATACAATAGGGAAGAAGAAGGGAGCCACAAGATCTGGACAATACAGATATAACGCCTGGGAGGTAACAATGTTTTGCATGTTAGCTACCTCAAGACTTTTCTTCAAGTAAACCATCAGAAAAGAAATAAATACAATTTCAAAAAGAAAATACATTTGAAAATCAATCAATCGGCCGGGCGCGGTGGCTCAAGCCTGTAATCCCAGCACTTTGGGAGGCCGAGACGGGCGGATCACGAGGTCAGGAGATCGAGACCATCCTGGCTAACACGGTGAAACCCCGTCTCTACTGAAAATACAAAAAACTAGCCGGGCGAGGTGGCGGGCGCCTGTAGTCCCAGCTACTCCGGAGGCTGAGGCAGGAGAATGGCGTAAACCCGGGAGGCGGAGCTTGCAGTGAGCTGAGATCCGGCCACTGCACTCCAGCTCGGGCGACAGAGCAAGACTCCGTCTCAAAAAAAAAAGAAAATCAATCAATCAAATAAACTATGGCTTAAGGCAGATGAGGCAATTAACCTGCCACATATGGCTCAAGAGTAGGCTTGACCTTACCTGGGCAATCTGATCCTTCAGATCCTCCAAATCTCCCTCTAAACTTTTTTTGTCACCAAGTGCAGTAGCAAGAGCTGCATCTTTAGAATTCAGTGCTGCTTCATATTCTCGAAGCTTGATCTGGGCGCCATTGAGATCAGATTCTTTCTTAGCATAGCTGGAATAGATTTAAAAAGCACAAGACATCAAACCATACTGATGACTTGAGGTCTTCTCCCTCTCTGCTGAAGGGACAAACAAAGTAAGTAGTTTAAATAAAGGCTCCCATCACCTATCAAAATTAGAGAAGCAATTCACAGGCATTGGATGTAGAGTTTTTGTTGGCTAACATTCTCTTTCAATGTCACGTGATTACTAATGACTATGGGTCAAAGACGTCCATATAAAGACCAATGTACCAGAATCCTGCTTGTCCCTGAGTGAGACTACACATCCCTCTTGTTCCATCAAGAGGCACACTAACACAGAATATTTCTGAAGAAATGAAAATTCATTATTTTTTAATACAAAGCATATTATAAGCCAAAACGTACAGGAACTATAAGTCAGGATATCATGCTAGGCACAGTGGCTCACATCTGTAATCACAACACTTTGAGAGGCCGGTGTGGGAGGACCGCTTGAGAGCAGGAATTAAAGACCAGACTAGGCAACATAGCAAGCCCCTGACTGTACAAAAAAAAAAAAAAACAACAAAAAGGAGCCCGGCACGGCGGCACACACCTGTAGTCCCAGCTACTCGGGAGGCTTAGGCGGGAACATCGCTTGAGCCCAGGAGGTTGAGGCTGCAGTGAGTCATGATTGCACAACTGTACTGCAGCCTGGGCAGTAGACCAAGACCCAGTCTCAAAAAAAAAAAAAAAAAAAAGAAAGAAAGAAAGAAAATCAAATTACACTAAATGAGAAGAAAGTTATTCTAAAAAGTAATTTTATAACCCAATGCATGATACTGAAACTTTCCTGATATTAATAAGAACTAATTGACCCCAAGCTTGCAAGTACCTCCCATTTTGTTACATAGAGTTAACAATAAATAATGGCCTCCCTAATATTTTGCATAAAAATTATTTCAGTTTATACAACTACCAACCAAAAAACTGAGGTTCAGGGCCGGGTGCACTGGCTCATGCCTGTAATCCCAGCACTTTGGAAGGCTAAGGCTGGCGGATCACTCGAGGTCAGGAGTTCGAGACTAGTCTCACTAACATGGTAAAACCTCGACTCTACCAAAAAATACAACAATTTAAGCCGGGCATGGTGGCGCCTGTAGTCCCACCTACTCAGGAGGTTCAGGCAGGAGAATCACTTGAACTTGGCAGGTGGTGGTTGCAGTGAGCCGAGATCGCGCCACTGCACTGCAGCCTGGGTGACAGAGGGAGACCCTGTCTCAAAAAAACCAACAAACAGGTCAGGCACGGTGGCTCACGCCTATAATCCCAGCACTTTGGGAGGCCGAGGCGGGTGGATCACCTGAGGTTGGGAGTTCAAGACCAGCCTGACCAACGTGGAGAAACTCCGTCTCTATTAAAAATACAAAAAAGGCATGCAGGCGTGGTGGCGCATGCCTATAATCCCAGCTACTCAGGGGGGCTGAGGAAGGAAAATCACTTGAACCCAAGAGGAGGAGGTTGCGGTGAGCCGAGATTGTACCCATTGCACTCCAGTCTGGGCAACAAGAGCAAAACTCAGTCTCAAAAACAAAAAACAAGCTGAGGTTCAAATTGAAGTTTCTTTTTCTCTAAATATCACTTTTTTTTATTGAGACGGCGTCTCACTGTCACCTAGGCTGGAGTGCAGTGGGGCTGATCTCCACTCATTGCAACCTCCGCCTCCTGGGTTCAAGTGATTCTCATGCCTCAGCCTCCCAAGTAGCCGGGATTACAGGCGTGTGGTACTAGGCCGAGCTACTTTTTTGTATTTGTAGATGGGGTTTGTCTATTTTGGCCAGGCTGGTCTCCAACCCCTGGCCTCAAGTGATCCGCGGGCCTCAGCTTCCCAAGATGCTGGGATTACAGGCATGAGCCACTGCACCTGGTCTCTAAATATCACTTTTTTTTTAAATGGAGTTCTAGATAATAAAATTATAGTTCATTTGGATATAGTTTGCCCAATAATTATATTTTAAAGTATTTCTCTCATCCAAATAACTGTTAACAGTAGTTACAAAGAGAAGCCTTAATAATATCAAAATTACTGCCAGGCTTGGTGGCCCATGCCTGTAATCCCAGTACTTTGGGAGGCCGAGGCGAGTGGATCACCTGAGGTCAGGAGTTCGAGACAAGCCTGGCCAAAATGGTAAAGCCCCGTCTCTACAAAAAACACAAAAATTAGCAGGGCATGGTGGGGCGTACCTGTAATCCCTACTACTTGGGAGGCTGAGGCAGGAGAATTGCTTGAACCCGGTAGGTAGAGGTTGCAGTGAGCCGAGATCGTACCACTGCACTCCAGTCTGGGTGACAGAGTGAGACTCTGTCTCAAAAAAAAAACAATAATATCAAAATTATTAATACCTGTTCTTAAAACTGCTATTGTATTTTTCTTGGAGAAATAGGATTTAACTAAAAAAACTGCTATTGTAGAAGAGTACTTTTACTTACTAATGTTTGAGGACTGGTTAAAGGAGGAATCTTTAATAACAATCTCAAAATAATATTGTAATATTAAAACAAAGTGAAGAAATAAACTGGCCAAATGACGATCACATATGAAACGATTTAACAGCATTCACTTTTTATTCATCATAAAAGCTCAGCAGTCATCTCACATGCTTAAATCTCATGCTTTAAAACACCACAAGATGGCAGGCTTTAACTGAAGACTAGTCCAGAAGAGGGAAAAATTAACTGTTAAAATAAAATTCCATACTGTAATAATTTACAATCAAAATGCCTAGTTCACACAACTGCTGGGTCTCCACAGGAATGAACTGACACTTGTGAAGGAGCCTCTATTTTGTCCCACTATAAAATTACCAGAAGGGCTGGGATATATGTCATAATACATACGCTTGAAAATGAAACCATATTTTAAATGCAGTATTACACAATACTTACAAAAGCTACTGACTCAAAATTAATTACTTAACGATTACAAACAGTAATTTTTAAAGCTCAGGTCATAATGTGGTACTTCTCAATGTGATGCTGCCTCATGGCAGGAGAATGACCTGTGCCTTCCAGGGACCAAAATGGTCCAGCAAGAATGATACCGCATAAAGCATATCAACTTTACAAGTTATTGTATGCAGCAACCTGTAAAATTGGCATATTTTATGCAGTATCGTTCTTGTTTATTTGACTTCACAGATTTAATAGGTAATATAAGCAAATAGCTCAAAACTCAGGATGTCATACTACCAAGTGAAAGATACTGCGGGCAACATCTTGTGGAGTGTAGAAAACACAAGAAGTCAAAAAATAATCCAAGGCAGTACACCCAGATGACTAGAATATGGTGATTTCTTCCATAAAAATAAAAACCAAAGAAGATAAGGAGGACAGGGGATAAAGAGAGTATTTACTTGCGGTACCCCGAGGGCCACCCAATGATGCCAGTGGAAATTTCATAGGAGCTTTAATTTCAGTCAAGACTAATGCTTCCACTGTTCATTTTATGTCAAGTTCTTAGTCACGTAAAACACTGTTCTATGAAAATATAAACTGTTCTGTTATAAATTATTTCCTGGCAAAGTGTCATGGCTCACGTCTATAATCCCAGCACTTTGGAAGGGAGACTAGCCTGGGCAACATGGTGAGACCCCATCTATACTAAAAATAAAAAAAAATAGCCAGGCGTGGTAGCACATGTCTGTAGTCCCAGCTACTAGAGGGGCTGAGGCGGGAGAATCACTTGATCCCGGGAGGTCAAGGCTGCAGTGAGCCCTGATCGTGCCACTGCACTCCAGACTTGGTGAGGCAGTGAGGCCCTATCTCCAAAAAATAAAATGTGTGTGTGTATATATATGTATATATGCCTGTAATCCCGGCTACTCCAGAGGCTGAGGCAGGAGAATTGCTGGAACCTGGGAGGCAGAGGTTGTGGTGAACCGAGATTGTGCCACTGCACTCCAGCCTGGGCAACAAGAGTGAAACTCCGTCTCAAAAAAAAAAAAAAAGATACAGTGTAGGGTCCAGTATCCCCTCAATCCCCATCCCAACAGTCCTAGTTTTCTGCAAAACAGTTTGAAAACTCCTGACCATCAAGCAATATTCAAGCTCCTTGGCATGGCATGTCCCCCTACAAAGCCCTGCAGGTCTAAGTGCTAAAGACCTTCTGAGCCTGGGACTTCACTCTCCCCTGCTCCGTGCCATGTATTCCCACTCCTAATTCCATCTAATTCATAACCAACTGCCATTCAAAACTAAGACCAAGGATGGAACAAATGTCATCCTTCCTCTGTAATGCTTCCCTGCTTTACCTCTCCTAGCAGAAAAAAGTCATTTACCTTTCTGGGCTCCACAGCACTTTGTGCGTCATTCTCATATGGTGCATGGTACATACATCTTTTTAAGATTTAAGATTCCATGTCTGTCTCCTACACTGGAATGTGGGTAAAATGAGATTACCTTCAGATCCTCAGTGCTTGACAATGTCTGGTATAGGGTGGGCATTCTCAATAAAATTTCTGTGTTAAAAAATGAAAGAAGCAAACCACAGGAAAGCAGCACTTACAATTTTACTTTAGTGTAACAACTCAGGAAAAGATAAGTACTCAGCCTCTGTTATAGAGGACCAAGGTTATTCTGAGACCCAAACAGTCAATCTAGATCTGCCCTGCAATGCCTGTACAAGCCACCACAGCCTTCACAAGCAGGTGGGCGGCAGGCATTGTACCAGGCACTGAAGAGAACTCAAGAGTCAGCTACTGCCCTTGGTGCAAAGTAATTTATAGTCTCTTCTCATAGGAGGTTATGAACACACTTTTGCTTTTTCTAACCCACACAAATGTACAGTGGCATTTATATGCACTCTTATACACAAGTGCACAGGAGTTTAGGGACGGGGGGAGAGGCTCAGTCCAGGTCCTTAATTTTGAGATATATTTACTTAATTCAGCAAACATTACTGAGTATCTACTATGTACTAGCAGGAACAGAAAGATAAATAAATAAGACAGGGTCCCAGCTAAGTGCATTTTTAGTTTTTCCCTTCCTTCTTCTGGACCCTCAGTACCTTTACTGCTCAGGGTTAGGCACTACGCCATGTCACCACACATGTGTGTAGCTGTCTAGGTGGCATAAAGGCTTATCTTGCAGATGCTGAAGTAAACTGATGAAAAGGGACTTGTGAGGCTACCTGCACTGGGAGCTCAGGGCAGACAGTTCTTGAAGCTGTCCTTACACTGTGAGCCCTTTAACTCCACAAACAAATTGTCCTGTGTTCATATGTTTTTCCTCTTCCTCCTTAGGCCACAATACTAACAGTGAAAAAGTCAACACTTCATAAAGTGGCTAATAAAGAGAGAAGAATTGACTACTATCTCTACCTCTTGCACATACAGCACTTACAGTGCACTGATCATACAAATCCCTTATTTGAGGACGTGCTGAGCTACCTCAAGAGACTGAAAACCCTTTGAGGGCAAGGCCCATGACTTATTATTCCTACATCTTCTACACAGAAAATTCAGATAATGACTTTTTTTTTTTTTTCTTTTTCTTTTTTGAGACGGAGTCTTGCTCTGTCACCCAGGCTGGAGTGCAGTGGCCGCACCTCAGCTCACTGCAAGCTCCGCTTCCCGGGGTTACACCATTCTCCTGCCTCAGGCTCCCAAGTAGCTGGGACTACAGGCGCCCACCACCTCGCCTGGCTAATTTTTTGTATTTTTTAGTAGAGACGGGGTTTCACCGTGTTAGCCAGGATGGTCTTGATCTCCTGACCTCGTGATCCGCCCATCTCGGCCTCCCAAAGTGCTGGGATTACAGGCTTGAGCCACCGCGCCCGGCCTGATAATGACTATTTTGGTAAATGTCACAAGTGCGCGTGCGCGCGCACGCACACGCATACACACACACACACACACACACACAAAACTTCTCTTTTTTCATCCTATGTAAAATGTATCACGTCTTTCCCAGGAAGGAAAAAAAATCCCACACACAGACACACACTTCTCTTTTTTCATCCTATATAAAATATCATGTCTCTTCCAAGAAGAAAAAAAATATTAATAACTGATGCTTCTACAATCTCTAAAATTCATACCATACACATAACATGCAGAAAGTCATTCCAGGCCTGCAGTAACAATAACTACTTGAAAATGAAATAGGGGACCAGGCCCGGTGGTTCATGTCTGTAATCCTAGCACTTTTGGAGGCCAAAATGGGCAGAATGCTTGAGTCCAGGACTTCGAGACCACCCTGGGCAACATGGTGAAACACCATTTCTACAAAGAATACAAAAATTAGCTGGGTGTAGTGGCCTGCGGCTGTAGTCCCAGCTACTAGAGAGACTGAGATGGGAGGATTGCTTGGGCCAGGGAGGTTAAGGCTGCAGTGAGATATGGTCATGCCACTGCACTCCAGCCACTATCGCTTGGGGCAACAGAGCAAGATCCTTATCTTAAAAAAAAAAAAAAGGAAAGGGAATTAGTAAGCATATTCCAACCATAAACACCTGAAAAAATAAGACTGTACACTTAAACAGGGAACAAAGAATTAGTGTGAAACAAATCAATAAGTAAACTTGCAGGGACAAATACAACATAATCTGAAGCTCATTACAGAATAGTTTTAATTAATTTGGGTAATGCCAAATTATTGCCCACCTGTTAACATTCTCTCGGTCAGTTTGCATCAGTACCTATCCCTAACATTTCACTTCAGGCCCATGCTTATTCAGAAAAACAAATATATTATAGGAGATGAAAGAGAAAAGCCATTTAGTTTTTTAACTGTAATCAGCTAACAGAAATCATTCTATACAAAATTGTTATTTCTAATCAAAGCCACAAAACAAGGATTTTTAAATCCCTTAAAACAGAACCACTGTATATAGAGAGCCAAGCCAACTAGCCCAGCTGGCTAGGCTCTGTTCCTGCTTTCATATACTGTAAGATTCTTCTGAACAGCTGTCTGGTAGCAACTGAACACCACTATAGTGCAGTATTCAAGTGACTATCACACAAAACCACTTCTTTGAAACAAACAAACAAAAAAATTCACCGTAACATAAACAGGCACAGGAGTGTGGAGCAGACTCTTGCAGATTAAGTCTTAATTAAAATGACTGATTCATTTAAAAATAAAAAGAAAAACCGATAACCACTACCTTTGTCACTCATCTACAATGTGCTGACCTGGGTGTAAAGTATTTCTGAAACTGTTCCAATATCCATTCTCCAGTTTGCTGGGTGTTATAAGGCAGCTATTCCTAAAGCAACAGAAGTGGTAGCTTTCTGGTCCTGAATAGTAGCTATATACTGTTTTTTTTTTTTTTGAGACGGAGTCTTGCTCTGTCACCCAGGCTGGAGTGCAGTGGCCGGACCTCTGCCCACTGCAAGCTCCGCCTCCCGGGTTTACGCCATTCTCCTGCCTCAGCCTCCCGAGTTGCTGGGACTACAGGCGCCTGCCACCTCGCCCGGCTAGTTTTTTGTATTTTTAGTACAGACGGGGTTTCACTGTGTTAGCCAGGATGGTCTTGATCTCCTGACCTCGTGATCCGCCCGTCTCGGCCTCCCAAATATACTGTTTTTAAAACAGTTCACTGGTTCCATTGGTGGCCTCACACATAAAAGCTCCCAAAGAAGGACAGTTCTACAACAATGTTCTGAGCATCATTACTGCTCCCCTAGCCTCTCTAAAAATCGTTTCTAAGCACCTAAATCTCATATTGTTTCCCTTTCTGTTTAAAATCCCTAAGTGCTGCCGGGCGCAGTAGCTCATACCTGTAATCCCAGCACTTTGGGAGGCCAAGGCGGGTGGATCACCTGAGGTCGGGAGTTTGAGACCAGCCTGGTCAACATGGCAAAACCCCATCTCTACTAAAAAAACAAAAGTTAGCCAGGCGTAATGGCACGCATCTGTAATCCTAGCTACTCAGGAGGCTGAGGCAGGAGAATCGCTTAAACACAGGAAGTGGAGGTTGCAGTGAGTTGGGATCGTGCCACTGTACTCCAGTTGGGGCGATAGAGTAAGAATCCATCTCAAAAAAAAAAAAAAAAGTACCAAATCCATCAAATTTAGACAAAAACAATGCTATAGAGCTATCAAGAGAACAGGCTGGATGCAGTGGCTCACACCTGTTAACCCAGCACTTTGGGAGGCAGCGATAGGTGGATCACTTGAGGTCAGGAGTTTGAGACCCGCCTGACCAACATGGTGAAACCCCGTCTCTACTAAAAATACGAAACTTGGCCTGGTGTCATGGCGGGCACCTGTAATCCCAGCTGCTTGGGAGGCTGGGGCATGAGAATCACCTGAACACGGAGGCAGAGGTTGCAGTGAGCCGAGATCGTGCCACTGCACTCCAGCCTGGGCAACAAAGCAAGACCTAGACTCAAAAACAAAAAAAGAGACATCAAGGGAATAAAAAAGGCTAGGCACGATGGTTCACACCTGCAATCCCAACACTTCGGGAGGCTGAGGCAGGACTACTTGAGCTCAGGACTTTAAGACCAGCAACATAGTAAGACCTTGTCTCTGTGAAAAAAATCAAAAAATTAGCTGGGTGTAGTGGCACACACCTATAGTCCTAACTACTCCAGAGGCTGAAGTGAGAGGATCACTTGAGTCTAGGAGGTTGAGGCTGTAGTGAGCCAAGATCATGCCACTGCACTCCAGCCTGGGCAAGGGTAACACCCTATCTTTAAAAAGAGAGAGAGAGAGAGAAAGAGAATAAAAAGAAGCTCTTAGAAATTTAAAACACAATAGCAAAAATTGGAAAACAAAATTGAGAACATCTCTTAGTAGAGAAAAAATATTTTTTAAAAAAGGGAAGAAAACCAAAGGATCAATGTAAGAGATCCAACATTTGAGTAACAGGAGTTCCATATGGTAATAAAAGAGAAGGAAATAATTCAAGAAAATTTCCAACAACTGAAGGACATAAATTTCAAGATCAAAAGAATTCAATCAGATGATCAACACAATGGATGAAAAGAGATCTACAACAAGGAACATCCCTGTGAAATTTTAGAACTGGACCAAAAGAAGATCCTACAAGCTTTTAAATTTTTCACTCATCATTACTTCTGTAGCCAATGAGAGCTAGAAAACTAAAGAACATGGCTTCATTTTCTTTCTCTCTCTCTCTCTCTCTCTCTCTCTCTCACCAGGAACTCCTGACCTCAGGTGATCCACCCACCTCAGCCAAAACATGCCTTCAAAAGTCTAAGAAAAGAGCATTTATCACCTAGAATTCTATACCCAAACTATCAATGCTTATACAATACAACTAGACTGGAAAAAAACACAAGGTATCCAAAGGTAATTTAATGAGATAAAATTCATTTAAAAAATGATCCTAAATTATTTGATGTTTTAACAACTGGCATAGACTCTATATAATTGTACAAAAAAAGTAAGTGGGAAAAAACACTATTCTTACAGGTGATCAAAAGGTGTGATAGCGAAGAAAAACTAATCACAATATATGACTGAGTTCTGCTGGGGACTATAAGTATTTCTGCTATAACATATGTGCTTCTGACAACTCTTGCATTCTGTACAGATTAAAAATAACACAGCAGACCAGATGTGGTGGCTCACATCTGTAATCCCAACACTTTGGGAGGCCGAGGCAGGCAGATCATGTGAGGTCAGAAGTTAGAGACCAGCCTGGCCAACATGGCAAAACCCACCTCTACTAAAAATACAAAAATTTGTAGGGCGTGGTGGTGCACGCCTGTAATCCCAGCTACTGGAGAGGTTGAAGCCCAAGAATCACTTGAACCTGGGAGGTGGAGGTTATAGTGAGCAGAGATCACACCACTCACTACACTCCAGTCTGGGCAACAGAGCAAGACTGTCTCAAAAATAAAATAAAATAAAATAAGGCCGGGCACAGTGGCTCATGTCTGTAATCCCAGCACTTTAGGAGGCTGAGGCAGGCGGATCATCTGAGGTCAGGAGTTCGAGATCAGCCTAACATGAGAAACCCCATCTCTACTAAAAATATAAAATTAGTTGGGTGTGGTGGCACATGCCTGTAATCCCAGCTATTCAGGAGGCTGAGGCAGGAGAATCACTTGAATCCAGGAGGGTGCGGTAAGCCAAGATTGCGCCATTGCACTCCAGCCTGGGCAACAAGGGCGAAACTCCGTCTCCAAAAAAATAAAAATAAAAAAAAATAAAAATAACAGAGCAAGTAGAAAAAATAGTGTTGGAATAAATAGACCACTCAAAACCTATGCACTCTGAAACAGAGCACCAGCAATAACATAAAGAATTAGTATCTCGGCCGGGCGCGGTGGCTCACGCCTATAATCCCAGCATTTTGGGGGGCCAAGGTGGGTGGATCACCTGAGGTCAGGAGTTCGAGACCAGCCTGATCAACACGGAGAAACTCCGTCTCTCCTGGACAAAAAAAAAAAGAATTAGTATCCCAGGAGATAATCTGGACAGCCCAGGCAGTCAGTTTAGTGTGGCTAGAGCTGCGTCAAAAGATGTTTTAAAATGCACCAAAAGAAGGCCGAAAAAAAGGCTGGGCACAGTGCCTCACACCTGTGATCCCAGCACTTTGGGAGGCCGAGGCAGGTGGATCACTTGAGGTCAGGAGTTCCAGACCAGCCTGGCCAACATGGTGAAACCCCGTCTCTACTAAAAATACAAAATTAGCCGGGCGTGGTGGCGCATGCCTGTAATCCCAGTTACTCAGGAAGCTGAGGCCAGAGAATCGCTTGAACCCAGGAGGTAGAGGTTGCAGTAAGCCAAGATCACGCCACTGCACTCCAGCCTGGGTGACAGAGCAAGACTCCGTCTCAAAATAAAATAAAATGAAAAACAAAATGCACAAAAACAACAGAGTGGAAATGCTGGTTTGGAAAAATTTAGACAATAGCAAAACAGAGCTCTGAACACAAGAATAAGACTGGCTACAAAAGCAAAGCTAGAGGTGCACCTCTCTGGGGGAGAGAACCTTGGGCATGGGCACTCACTTTTAATTTTCTTAAAACAGAGGTGAAAGCAGAGCTGAGGATCTTCTTTCCTTCTGAAGATTAATACTATACTCTAGCTATTCTAGCTCACCTTTACTAGGATTTACTAGGACAAGGCACATATAATGCAACACAACTTCCAATTACAATAATATCATCTCTCTATTTACCTGTCACATATGAGCTAATTATAGAAGTATTTGTGTCAGAACACACTGAATCAATACTTTAGATACCAAACAATGACCTAAACTAAAATGTAATATATGACTATTGGGAGGATAAGGAGAAGAAAAATGTGTTATGAAGACAATAGAATAAAAGAGCTCAATTCCTTGTTGTCCATAGTACAAAGTCAACACGGTCGCACTATCATCTAGATACAAGAATAAATAGCAAAGGAGCACCGAAAATAGCTGAAAGTAATTCTTCTCATGAGCAGCCTTGGAGAACTCTTTTGACTCCTTAAATTATGTGAACACACACACACATACCACACTGCTAGAAAGTTATAGGTTTTGGTTTTTTTCCCAAGGTACATTCATATTAGAAAACTCTGAATCAGAGAAGTCAGGGAAGACATCTCTAAAGAAATGAATATTGAGAGGAAACCTGAGGGATAAGTAACCCAATGATGACGGAAATCCAAACAAAGGAGGCCGGATGCGATGGCTCATGCCTGTAATCCCAGCACTTTGGGAGGCCAAGGCAGGTGGATTACTTGAGGTCAAGAGTTCAAGACCAGTCCTGGCCAACATGGTGAAACCCCATCTCTACTAAAAATACAAAAAAAAATTAGCTGGGTGTAGTGCAGGTGCCTGTAATCCCAGCTACTCAGGAGGCTGAGGCAGGAGAATCACTTGAATCTGGAAGGCGGAGGTTGCAGTGAGCCAAGGTCACACCACTGAACGCCAGCCAAGAAGACACAGCCAAGACTCTCAAAAAAAAAAAAAAAAAAATCCAAAGGACACCCCAAATGCAAAGGCCCTATTTTAAGAGGAGCACAGTAAAAGGGACTGAATAAAGGATTTCATGGCTAAAGAGATGTAAGCAAGTTCAACTGTGGTATGAGATGAAGCTGGAGGGTCAGACTGGGGCCAGCCCATGCAGTGAAAGAACTTTTAGGTAGGATAACCTGGGCAAATATGTCCCAGATGGCCCAGGACAAGTTCCATTTATGCAAACTGTCACTGCATAATCATTAACAGCTCCCTCTTTCACACACAAAAGTATCCCAATTTAGATGCTAAATTATATGGTCACCCTACTATTAGCAGGGTCTTAGTCTTAACCCTAGAAGCTACTGTTTCAACCAAAGGGGGTGAAATGATCACATTTTAGTACAGAATCTTAGAGGGATAAGAGTTCTGGTCCCCGTCCAGTGTTTTGTTACATAAACACTGAGTAAGAATCTAGTTTAAATTGAACCTTAAGAATGCCTCCTTCCTGCCAGACATGGTGGCTCACACCTGTAATCCCAACACTTTGAGAGGCCAAGGCAGGCGGATTGCTTGAGCTCAAAGTTCAAGACCAGCCTGGGAAACATGGCAAAACACTCTCCCCACAAAAAACTAGCCAGGCGTGGTGGCGTGTGCCTGTAGTCCCAGCTACTCCAGAGGCTGAGGTGGGAGGATCACTTGAGCCTGGGAAGTCCAGGTTATAGTGAACCATGCACCACTGCAATCCAGCACCCGCCACAGAACGAGACCTTGTCTCAGAAAACAGGCCAGGCGCAGTGGCTCAAGCCTGTAATCCCAGCACTTTGGGAGGCTGAGACGGGCGGATCACGAGGTCAGGTGATCGAGACCATCCTGGCTAACACAGTGAAACCCCGTCTCTACTAAAAAATACAAAAAACTAGCGGGACGAGGTGGCGGGCGCCTGTAGTCCCAGCTACTCGGGAGGCTGAGGCAGGAGAATGGCGTGAATCCGGGAGGCGGAGTTTGCAGCGAGCCGAGATCCGGCCACTGCACTCCAGCCTGGGCAACAGAGCAAGACTCCACCTCAAAAAACAAACAAACAAACAAACAAACAAACAAACAAAAAACCCCATGTATCCTTCCCTTCACTGCCAACATTCTTGAACAAGTGTTCTAAACTCATAATCTTTTTCCTCTCAGTCTCCCTTTAATTATGGCTAGGGGTTTCCTCTATTAACCAAAGGCTCTCCTCTCAGTCAACAATCACCTAAGGCACCAAAGACACCAATGACAATGGATTATTTTTAGGCTTCATCAAACAAAAAACTCTTGTTCCATGACTCAACTCTCTTTTCTCACCTTTTAAGACGAAGTGTCCCTCTGTCACCCAGGCTGGAGTGCAGAGGCACAATCTCAGCTCACTGCAACCTCCTCCCACTGCAACCTCTGCCTCCCAGGTTCAAGTGATTCTCCTGCCTCAGCCTCCACAGTAGTTGAGATTAAAGGCATGTGCTATGACACCTGGCTAATTTATGTATTTTTAGTAGAGACAGGGTTTCGCCATGTTGCCCAGGCTGGTCTCAAACTCCTGGCCTCAAGTGATCCATACGTTCAGCCTCCCAAAGTGCTGGGATTACAGACATGAGCCACCACGCCCGGCCTCACCTCTCTATTACTTATCATCCCCACTGTGGGTTTTCCTTTCTCTAGCCAGTCCTCATATGCAAGTGTTTTCCATATCTCTTGAGTACTTCAAATTGCCAACTGACATTGCTACCTAAAGTCTGGCAAACACCACTAATTCACTGACTTAAGAGTCCTCCAGGGCCGGGCGCGGTGGCTCAAGCCTGTAATCCTAGCACTTTGGGAGGCCGAGATGGGCGGATCACAAGGTCAGGTGATCGAGACCATCCTGGCTAACACGGTGAAACCCCGTCTCTACTAAAAAATACAAAAAACTAGCCGGGCGAGGTGGCGGGCGCCTGTAGTCCCAGCTACTCGGGAGGCTGAGGCAGGAGAATGGCATAAACCCGGGAGGCGGAGCTTGCAGTGAGCTGAGGTGCGGCCACTGCACTCCAGCCTGGGCCACAGAGCGAGACTCCGCCTCAAAAAGAAAAAAAAAGAGTCCTCCAAACCTGTTCCTTCCCCACCAATTTCGGTTAAGAGCAATATTGTCTACCCTGGCACCCAAGCATGGAAGCAGTCACCCTAGACTCTTCTCCCTAGTCCCTTATGTTCAGTATCTCTTAAATCCACCTTCTCTCCTTTCTTCCACCTGCCTCAGTTCAAGGGCTGCCTTGTTACTCCCCAATTGTTCTTACTACTGTTTGTACCTCTCCTCTTTTTTTCCCTCCACAGCATAGCCAGAATGATCATGTCACAATTCTGCCTTAAAATCTTGGGTCTACTCATTACTTAAAATGCAATCCCCTTCCCCACCCCATATATTACATATATATATATATATATATATATGGCTCCAGTAGGCCAGGTGCAGTGGCTCACACCTGTAATCCCAGCACTTTGGGATTAGTGGCTGGGCGTAGTAGCGGGTGCCTGCAGTCCCAGCTACTCGGGAAGCTGCAGCAGGAGAACGACATGTATCCGGGAGGCAGAGCTTGCAGTGAGCTGAGATTGCGCCACTGCACTCCTGCACTCCAGCACTCCGAGGTGAGTGGATCACCTGAGGTCAGGAGTTCACGACCAGTCGGGCAAACATACCGAAACCCCGTCTCTACTAAAAATACAAAAATTAGCCAGGTGTGGTGGCAGGTGCCTGTAATCCCAGCTACTTGGGAGGCTGAGGCAAAAGAATCACTTGAACCCAGGAGGTAGAGGTTGCAGCGAGCCGAGACCATACCATTACACTCCAGCCTGGGCAACAGGAGTGAAACTCCGTCTCAAAAAAAAAAAAAAAAAAGAATATATATACCTATATAGATATATGTATATGTATACATACATACACACACATATATATGGCTCCAGTTATATGAATTAGTTGACATTCAGGACAACTCACTCTCCTAACATTTTCCATTTAGAAGCAAACGCCTACTTACCTCCCAACACTTAGCTCAGATTCCCCTGGTATGTCTTTCAAAATTTCACAAGGCTCCTAGCCTGCCTTAGGTAGCAGTCCTTGTTTCGCCACAGCAACACCTGGATGCTGGTGTCATAGCACTTGATATATTTTATTAGTATACTGCACTTACAGTAGCACAATCCAGTAGTGTTGGTTTTGTCTTCCCCACTAGACTTGACTACTTCCCCACTAGTAACTTGATAATGGGGACTGAGTATCCCATCTCTCTATTCTCAGCATCTGATTCAAGACCTGGCGTATAGTACCTGTTCCACAAAAATGTGTCTTGAATAAAAAATGAAAGAACACTCTGTCATGAGTATTAAATATTTATTTAGAGGTTTTAATTTCTTTTAAATTATTAAGGCATGGAATAAAGTGGGAAAGTAGCTTTTTAAGAAGAGAAAAAAGATAAAAGCGATCTTTCAGTAATTCATCTTCACCTTTCTTTCAAACAGCTGTTTCAACTACTGACAACTACCCTTCTGACAAATCCAAAATTACCTTCCTTGAAGGCTACAAACTATCAATGTGAAAAACATGCAACTAGTAGCATTTCCAAAAGTAGCACCCAAAGGGATCTGAAAATCAACTATCCTATCTGAGACTTCAAGTACCAGCCATAGATAATGATGCTCTGAGCCTGCTTCACGTGGGTAAACTAGAGTAATACCTGTAGAACAGTGTTGTACAGATCAAATAAGGTTATGTATGTGAAAACCCTATCACAATGCTAGAAGTCAGGCTACCATCCTTTCTAGCTTCCATTACTCTGCTAAGTAATCACAGGCAAAATATTTAACCTCTCCGAGCCTGAAGTTTCCTCACTCATCAGCAGTTATCGTAAGCTTAAAAGATAACGTCTGGCCGGGCGGGGTAGCTCAAGCCTGTAATCCCAGCACTCCGGGAGGCCGAGGCAGGCGGATCACAAGGTCAGGAGATCGAGACCATCCTGGCTAACACAGTGAAACCCCGTCTCTACTAAAAATTACAAAAACTTAGCTGGGCATAGTTGCAGGCGCCTGTAGTCCCAGCTACTCGGGAGGCTGAGGCAGGAGAATGGCGTAAACCCGGGAGGCGGAGCTTGCTGTGAGCCCAGATCGCGCCACTGTACTCCAGCACTCCAGCCTGGGTGACTGAGGGAGACTCTGTCTCAAAAAAAAAAAAAAAAAAGACAATGTCTGTAAAGCATCTACTGTAATGCCTGGCAAACAGAATTGGCACAAAATAAATATCAGCTCTTTTTTTCCTGCATCTTTTCCCCCACACCCCAAAAGGGAGTCTTGCTTTGTCACGCAGGCTGGAGTACAGTGTTGCAATCTTGGCTCACTGCAACCTCTGCCTCCCAGGTTCAAGCAGTTCTCCTACCTCAGCCTCCTGAGTAGCCAGGAGTACAGGCGCTCATGACCATGCCTGGTTAATTTTTTTATTTTTAGTAGATACAGGGTTTCACCATGTTGGCCAGGCTGGTCTCAAACTCCTGACCTCAGGTGATCCGCCCACCTCGGCCTCCCAAAGTGTTGGGATTACAAGCATGAGCCACTGGGCCCAACCTAAGGGTGATTTTTAATTTTCCTCTTGGTGTTTGTGTTTTCTCCTTTCCTATAATAAATATACATTTCCTGTGTAAAAATTTTAATTTTTGGCCTGGCGCCGTGGCTCACGCCTGTAATCCTAGCACTTTGGGAGACCAAAGTGGGCAGACTGGCTGAGCTCAGGAGTTCTAGACAAGCCTGGGCAACATGGTGAAACCTCGTCTCTAGTAAAATACAAAAAAAACAAAAAAAACAAAAAAAAAAACAAGGAAAAAAAAATTAGCCAGCATGGTGGCATGTGTCTGTAGTCTGAGGCAGGAGAACTGCTTGAACACGGGAGGTGGAAGCTGTAGTGAGCTGAGATCATGCCACTGCACTCCAGCCTGGTGACACAGTGAGACTCAGTCTATTAAAAATAATAATAATAATTTTTAGGCCAGGCACGGTGGCTCACACCTGTAATCCCAGCACTTTGGGAGGCCAAGGTGGGTGGATCACAAGGTCAGACGATAGAGATGATCCTGGCCAACACGGTGAAATCCCGTTTCTACTAAAAATAAAAATTAAAAAATTAGCTGGGCATAGTGGCAGGCGCCTATAATTCCAGGTATTTGGGAGGCTGAGGCAGCAGAATTGCTTGAACCCGGGAGACAGAGGTTGCAGTGAGCCAAGATTGCACCATTGCACTCCAGCCTGGGCAACAAAAGCGAAACTCCGTCTCAAAAAAAAAAAAAAAAGAAATTCAAATGACAGCCAAAGCACAATCTCCTTATCAAAGAGGTACACTGTAAAAAGGGTTTAAAACTGATTTTAAAAACTTCCCTGATCCTAAAAATAATTGGGAACTTCAGCTATACAGGGTCCCATTACTCAAGTGATACCTGAGGCTCATTCTCAACATTTGTACATGAAAGAGACTTACACTAATGGTATTTTTAAAAAGTCTAAAGAATTTCTAACTCAGACATATCAGAGGTGACACCATCTATACAAATGAAAGAATAAATATAACCAGCAACTGTGTAAAGACAGGAAAAAGAAAAGACCCATCATATTTTAATAGTGCTTTATCTTTCATTCCGCCTGTTTATTTCCTTGAATCTGGGTATGCAAAATATTACCTAGTCTCAACTCCAAAAGATCTTGCTTTATGAAATATCTTTTGAAAGCATGGGAAGGAAATGTCATGACAGTTTAATTATTTGGGACCTGCTTCCTAGACTTTTAAATCAGTTTTAGGGGTTTGGTCCTTCCAAGTGTTCCCTTGAAAATTAAAGTAACATTTAACATAACTCTGTTATAAAAGAACTATAAAAAGCAGTTTAACTAGTTTTATAACTCTTATATTTTAAGAGTTATAAAAATATAAAAGTTTGATAACTCATATTAAGGCTAGGGTGTATACTGTCAATCTGCTTCAAACAGGGCAAAATCAGTACATTAAAAAAAGATATAGTAAAACACAGGATGATGAAGGTTTGTTTTTTGTGGTTTTTTGTTTGTTTGTTTTTGTTTTGAGTCTCACTCTGTCGCCCAGGCTAGAGTGCAGTGGTGCGATCTTGGCTCATTACAACCTCCGCCTGCTGGGTTCAAGAGATTCTCCCGCCTCAGCCTCCCGAATAGCTGGGATTACAGGCGTGCGCCACCACGCCCAGCTAATTTTTGTATTTTTAGTAGAGATGCGGTTTCACCACGTTGGTCAGGCTGGTCTCGAATTCCTGACCTCGTGATCTGCCTGCCTCCCAAAGTGCTGGGATCACATGTGTGAGCCAAGGCACCCGGCAGAGGTCTTCGTTTTTCAACTAATCATGCTATGTGCAAAGAAAACGCTCCTAAAAAAGATTAGCATGTTTTTGACCGGGCACAGTGGCTCACGCCTGTAATAAAAATACAAAAATTAGCTGGGCATGGTGGCAGGTGCCTGTAATCCCAGCTACTTGGAGGCTGAGGCAGAAGAATTGCTTGAACTCAAGAGGCGGAGGTTGCAGTGAGCTGAGATTGTGCCACTGCACTCCAGCCTGGTGACAGAGTGAGACTCTATCTCAAAAAAAAAAAAAAAAAATTAGCATTTTTTATTATTTTAGGTATGAAAACCAAAGTACATGAGTATTAAAACAACCCTGAAGATTTTGTTTCACCTATGGGCATTTCCTAAAGTTCCTTCTATAAATGACCAAAATATGTAGAAAGCCAACAGAGTAAATATATAAAATATAGGATAAACTGCCAACCCCTTCTTCATTAAAAAATAGTTTGTCAGATTTACATATCATTATGCTGCATAATTTGAGCTAATAACAAGCCAGAAAAAAGGCCTAAATTTCTTAACTCTCCCTGAGATTCAGAAAACTACTATTTACATCATAATTACACAGATGAGGAAATAAACGCTAAAGGACTTAAAAGTACTGGTGGGGTACGGTGGTTCATGCCTGTAATCCCAGCACTCTGGAAGACCGAGATGGGTGGATCACCTGATCTCTGGAGTTCGAAACCAGCCTCGTCAACATGGCGAAACTTCATCTCTCCTAAACGTACAAAAATTAGCCAGGCATGGTGGCAGGTGCCTGTAATCCCAGCTACCCATGAGGCTGAGGCAGGCGAATCGCTTAAATCAGGGAGATGGAGGTTGCAGTGAGCTGAGATCGTGCCACTGCACTCCAGCCTGGACAAGAGAGCGAGACTCTGTCTCAATAAATAAATAAATACAAAAATCCACAATCTTTTATCTATACTTTCAGAGTTTGAAAACCTAAAATTTTGTTAACACATTTAGTGGCAAAACCTGACCTGAAACCAGGTCTATTTTCAATCTGTCTTTCTCCACCTGCCATGACAATATCTCTCCCTCAGAAATGTTTCATGATAGAGTGCTAACTCTTATCTACCCTAACTCTATCTATAAACCCCACTGGGGGTGTCATGTTCAGTATGTGCATCGTATTACCGTCTTAAATTGGAATTGCTTTTACTTCCAAAGCACATCTGGCCCCCAGGGTTTTACAGAGAAGAGAGGGGACCTGTATCACTGAAGGAAAATAAATGTCTGAATCCACAAAACCAGTTATTGAAGATTGATATAAACACTTAACTTTCTGTTACATCTGTGTTTCCCATATAGTTAACAGGGAAATTCTGAAACAAGTCAATTTCTCTGTACTTTTTGTTTAAAGTTTTGAGTGATGGCATTCATCATCATTCTTGGAAACTGTTCTCCCAAAAAAGCTTTCAGCAAAATATAACTAGGCTTGGACTGAATCAGAGTAACTGTACCTTGCATATGAGATCTGTTTTCCTATGGATTCAGACACCACATGCATGGAAACTGTTGCCAAATTCTCTTTAGACCAAGCATTTCCATGCTCTGCCTTCTAAGGTATCTTGTGTGCTGAGGAACCAAAAAGAAACTAAGCAACTTGGAATCTATAATTCTCTCAAGGCTGTTTTCTTAATCTAAATCTACCTAAATGATGATTATACTTAATTACAAACACTCTGGTTCCAAATAAAAAATTAAATATAGGCCAGGCATGGTGGCTCACACCTGTAATCTCAGCACCTTGGGAAGCCGAGGTGGATCACCTGAGGTCAGGAGTTTGAGACCAGCATGGCAAACATGGTGAAATCCCATCTCTACTAAAAATACAAAATGAGTTGGGTGTGGTGGTGCACACCTGTAATCCCAGCTACTTGGGAGGCTGGGTCAGGAGCATCACTTGAACCTGGGAGGCGGAGGTTGCAGTGAGCCAAGCTCCGTCTCAAACAAAAAAAAAGAAGAAAGAAAGAAAAGAAAGAAACACATTAACAACCCTGGATGCCAGAAGACAACAGGGCAAAATAATACTTTCCAAGTTCTGGAAAAATGTTAACCTAGTATTCTATACCTAGCCCAACAGCCAATCAAGCATGAGACTAAACAAAGCTATTTTCAGACATACAGGACTCAGAAAGTTTACCTCCTGGCATCCTTTCCGAATAAATTACTTAAGGATGTTTTTCAACAAAATATGAAGAAACCAAGGAAAAGGAAAATACACCCAGGGTAGAGTGCAGTGGTGTGATCTCAGCTCACTGCAACCTCCACCTTCCTGGTTCAAGCGAAGCCTCCTGCCTCAGTCTCCAGAGTAACTGGGATTGCAGGCGTCCACCACCACACCCAGCTAATTTGTGTATTTTTAGTAGAGACGGGGTCTCACCATGTTGGCCAGGCTAGTCTCAAACTCCTGACTTCAGGTGATCCACCTGTGTAGGTCTCTCAACGTGCTTTATAGGCATGAGCCACCGTGCCCAGCCAGGAAGCTGTCTTTAATAAGTTACAGGAATGAGCCACCGTGCCCAGCCAGGAAGCTGTCTTTAATAAGTTACAGGACGGCCGGGCGCGGTGGCTCACGCCTGTAATCCCAGCACTTTAGGAGGCCGAGGCGGGCAGATTACGAGGTCAGGAGATCCAGACCATCCTGGCTAACACGGTGAAACCCCGTCTCTACTAAAGAATACAAAAAATTAACCGGGCGTAGTGGGGAGCGCCTACAGTTCCAGCTACTCCGGAGGCTGAGGCAGGAGAATGGCGTGCATCCAGGAGGCGGGGGTTGCAGTGAGCTGAGACTGCGCCACTGCGCTCCAGCCTGGGCGACAGAGCTAGACTCCAGCTCAAAAAAAAAAAAAGTGACAGGACATCAGTACACAGCACACCTTAACCAAAGACAACTCCAGGGAAGAAGGTAGATTCATGTGATAGATACTATGATTAGGTATCTTCAAAAAGTCTGCAAACACACTGAGGGCAAATTTTTCTTAAGAAAAACGAAATGCTACTGAGGAATAAATCCATATAAAAAAAGTCATAATTCAAATGAGGAACAAACTAAAACGTGGCATGTTTTGAGCAAATGATGGTATGTTGGAGGGAAAAGGAGTACACCTAATCCTGGCAATAGGAATATACATACAGTAGCAGAGCACATACATAATCCCAGAACACTACTTACCCTGGGAGAACAGATACCGTCAACCCCTCAGACAGGCCTTCCTTAATCACACTAACCCTTCACTCTGCTTCATTTTTATTCCCTTAGCATCTGCTATTACCTAACCTATATCACATACATTATTTAATTGATTCTAATACACATTATTCTCATTTTTTAACCCCACTGAAACCAGCATGCATTTTAGAATCCATACATTTACAACTAGTGTCAGCCAGGTGGCAGCCTTGTTACCGTGTGAAAAACCTGTGGATAACTC
This sequence comes from Piliocolobus tephrosceles, assembly GCF_002776525.5. Taxonomy (NCBI): domain Eukaryota; kingdom Metazoa; phylum Chordata; class Mammalia; order Primates; family Cercopithecidae; genus Piliocolobus; species Piliocolobus tephrosceles. The sequence goes on from NC_045437.1 coordinate 163,070,430, forward strand.
CTGGAAAGATTACAAAAGCGCCAGCATCAAAATGCTTCACATCAGACAAAAGACAATCTTTATTTGCTTGCTGGGATATAGTTCCCCCACTACACTCTCAGCAACAAAGAACAGTAATTCATTTTTTAAAAAATCTTCGTACCCTCTAACATAGAACAGTGACTGGTGTACAACAGATAATTGATCTGTGTGAATTTATTTATTTATTTATTTTTTTTTTTTGAGACGGAGTCTCGCTCTGTCGCCCCGGCTGGAGTGCAGTGGCCGGATCTCAGCTCATTGCAAGCTCCGCCTCCCGGGTTTACGCCATTCTCCTGTCTCAGCCTCCCAGTAGCTGGGACTACAGGCGCCCGCCACCTCGCCCGGCTAGTTTTTTGTGTATTTTTTAGTAGAGACGGGGTTTCACCAATTAGTCAGGCTGGTCTCGAACTCCTGACCTCAAGTGATCTGCTCACCTCGCCTCCCAAAGTGCTGGGATTACAGGTGTGAGCCACCATGCCCGGCCCTGTGTGACATTTTAATATCTATGAAATCATGATGGGTTCAACAGGATGGTTCCTACACAGTTGGTCCTGATATTTTTATCTTCTTAGTGGTACACATCTAATGGCAAGTCTTACAAGCAACCATATCTAAAACTTGAAGGAATTCAGTGGCAAAAAATTTGGAGGAACATGGAAATAACAGTGTGAGTGAGCTGACCGCTCATTTCAAAAGATGAAACCAAGGCTTAGTAAATCCAAGAAGCAGGGACAAAGAGTGTCAAAGTGAGAATAAGGTACCTCCAGAAATTTCAGTTGGTAGTGCTAATGGCGAGCACGAATTCCAGACCCAAATTTTGCAAATCTTTAAAGCATGACATCAACACTTGTTGCCTACTGATGACAGGCCATTTTGCTTATCAGAAAATCAAAAAAAGGCCTGCAAAGGTCTGCAAGTGTATCCTTGTGCACTGGAATGAAAACTCACACTCGCTTAGGTGAATAATTACAAACTTTCCTTCGCTCAAACACTCAGCATTTACACAGCACCCTGTCACCTGCCCTGGTCTACTGTCTGCACAATGGCCGACTAAGGGGTACTAAGCACAGTCACTACCCAAAAGCTCGACTATACTATGTAGAGGCAAAAGCTGGGGAGAGGGGGCCGCTGCCTGAGGGGTAGGCGAACCGCAACTTGAAGAACAGTGGCCGTAACATGCACAAACCCGGCTTTCCTTCCCTGCGCAGAACCACCTGAGGGCTCGCACTATCCCCGCTGAGACAGGACACCTTTCCCCTGGTTCAAAGCTAACCAGCTAGCAAACCTAACTCGCCAGAGGCGGGCTGGAGGCGCGCGGATCAAGCCCCGCCTCTCTCTCCCGCCCAAAGCAGGCGCAGAACCTTCGCAAAATGTCACAGGGCCAGGACTGAGCGCGCCAAAGCGAGACCCACCCCCAGGAGACGCGGAGGCTCCGGGAAGGTCCCTCCCCTTCCTCCCTCTGCCCGCGCGAAGCTCATTCATTCTAGAGGCGGGCTGCCAGTCCTCCCCGGCCGGCCATCCCAGCACTGCAAATCCGCTAGACGCTTTGTCTCGCGCCCGCCGGAAACCCGGGCGCGCACTCGAGCGCGCGCCCGCGCTCCAGCTCCCCGCACCTGGGGCCTGCGGGCCGCCTCTCCGCGCCGGCTCCCCGGGTTCGAGGTGCTAAAGCGGGCGCTCGTTCTCAGCAGTCCCAGGCGCGCACCTATCACGTCCCAGCAGGTATCCAAAACCTAGAAATGGGCATCACGGCCCACATCGCTACAACTCGAGCCCTCTCCGCGACCCCTGCCCCGATATGAACTCTAGATTCTTTTTCTTTTCCTTTCTGGAGACCCAGACCCTGTTCCTCCCGAAGGACGCGTGCATCCTGGCCTCCACACTCCCTCCCCAGGGCACAACCGGGTGAGGTGGCCGCCGCGATTGCGCCCCCGCCCCTCCTGGGCGCTAACGCGGCCGCCAGCTAGCACTCACTTGAGCAGCAGCTGGTCGTGTTCCGCCTTGCACTTGCCCAGCTCGATCTGCAGCTTGGCGCGCTCGCGGGCCGTGTCGTCGAGCGCGCGTCGCGCGTCGGCCAGCTCGGTCTCGTAGAGCGCCTTGAGGCCAGTAAGCTCGCGGCCGCGCACCTCCTCGCGCTCCGTCACCTGCAGCTGCAGCGCGCTGTTTTCCGTCTCCAGGCTGCGCACCTTGTCGATGTACACCGCCAGCCGGTCATTGAGCTCGCGCAGCTCCTCCTTCTCCTGGAGCCGCGACAACCGCGTGGGGCTCAGCGGCGTGGTGGGGCCGCCAGCGCGGCTGCCCGTCCGCGGCGGCACGGGGGTCGCAGTCGCCATGGCGGGCGGCGGAGACAGCGGGGCGGCGAGGCCGCGAGCGGGACCGTGACCAGGAGGGGACGGCAGGGGGCGAAGCGGGGACCGAAGGCACAAACCGGCGACCTGCGCTCGCGTCTAGACGCCGGCGTTTAGAGGAACGGAGAAGCACCTGGGATGGCGGGAGCTCGATTACAGCACAAAGGGCAAAGGCGCGGGGGGGTGGAACTACGAATCAATCGATCGATCGCGAAATGCCCTTTGTAAGAAAACACACACACCCACTCACACACGCACGCGGGAAAATGCAAGACGAGGGTGACTGGAGGCCAAGCAGGGTCCGCGCCGCCGCCGTCTCCTGCTCACAGCACTTTGTTTCCTCTCAGGCTGCACGGAGCAGCGGGCGGGGGGGAGGAGGGCCGGGAGGGGCGGGCTGGAGGCAAGCCGTGGGGGGCGGAGGTGGCGCGGGCCGCGGCGCCGCACCCCCCAACATGGCCGGCGCGCCCTGGCGCCTACACGTGACCGTCATCGGCCAATGGGGAACGGGCAGCGTGCTTCGGCGGCCCAGAGGCCGGGCCTGTAAATTTAAAATCTGGCCCTCCGGCAACCGTCCGCTCGGCACGCCCGCCTGGGCGGTGCCCGGACGGGACTCAGGGCGGCAAGGAAGGACGCCCGGGACTGCCCACCCGCGCGGCGCTGGGCCCAGCGCCCTCCGGGCCCTCCCGCCGCCCCGCGGGGACCCCTTGGAGGGGCCGGGCCTGCGAAAGGCGGGAAGGAGCCCGGAGGTTTCCGGGGCGGATCTGCGCCACCGCCCACACTCGGCGGTTCAGGGAAATTCAAATATAAACGTTCCTAAAAGCCACACGCGAAACTCAGAGTCCCCGGCCACCGCGGGCGTGGTAACCTTATCCCCTGTTCCTCTGGAGAGCTCGGGAAACGGCTTGGAGGCTGGGACGCTGTGGAATTACGTAATAGGCACTTGAGTCCGAAGTTCCAAATGCACGGCTTGCAGGTTCCAAGTACCAGCCTTTATTTTTCTCTCGGGTGGAAAATTATATCAGGCAACTTCTTTCCATAAAATTGAGATCTGTGCGTCTTGAAGCCGACAGATTATTTATCACAGAAAAACCAGCAACCCTGATTTTAAATCATTTGCTACCAGTGTTAATGGGCGGTTCCTAATCCGTTTGTTTCTTAATTTAAGGGTTTGTAAAATCAAAAACAGCTCAGAAATGATACGATTAACATATGACGGTGAGTAAATACGAGCGCAAGCTGTTTCATACTCTCTTAAAATCAGATGCATGAAAATCTGAACTTGAGGAAATTTAAGATGAAATAATTTTTTGCTTTTAAAAAGAGGCTCCCGGCCGGGCGCTGTGGCTCAAGCCTGTAATCCTAGCACTTTGGGAGGCCGAGACGGGCGGATCACAAGGTCAGGAGATCGAGACCACCCTGGCTAATACGGTGAAACCCCGTCTCTACTAAAGAATACAAAAAACTAGCCGGGCGACGAGGCGGGCGCCTGTAGTCCCAGCTACTTGGGAGGCAGAGGCAGGAGAATGGCGTAAACCTAGGAGGCGGAGCTTGCAGTGAGCTGAGATCTGGCCACCGCACTCCAGCCTGGGCGACAGAGCCAGACTCTGTCTCAAAAAAAAAAAAAAAAAAAAAGAGGCTCCCAAGATGTCACTGGCAGCTACCTATAATAGAAAGCACATTTCATCCCTTTGAAAAGTTCCTAATTTTTAGGCTAACGTTTATTGGGACTGAGTGCTAGCACTAGGCTTTTCATGGATTACCCATCCACATAACCGCCCTGTGATGTGGGAAACTGGATTGTTTCTATTTGAAAATTCATCCGGGCGGGCGCGGTGGCTCACGCCTGTAATCTCAACACTTTGGGAGGCGGAGAGGGGGGAGGATCACCTGAAGTCAGGAGTTCAAGACCAGCCTGACCAAGATGGTGAAACCCCGTCTCTACAAAAATACAAAACTTAGCCGGGCTTGATGGCGGGTGCCTGTAATCCCAGCTACTTGGGAGACTGAGGTGGGAGATTCCCTCGAATCCGGGAAGGGGAAGTTTCAGTGAGCCCAGATGGCACCATTGCACTCCAGCTTTGGTGACAGAGACACCGTCTGAAAACAAACAAACAAACATCAAACATCTATTTTATAGCTGCCCAGCAGGCGACAGACGGGACTGCTTTTGGCAGGTCCCAGGATTCTAATTGACTCGAGTCTGGCCCTTAACTATACCCTAGATGGCCACCTTACCAACTGTTAGGAACGCTTCTGTAATTAATGGTTACTTACTTTAAAAATGGCAGAAATGAAGACCAGGATATTATTTTAACTATTAATCAAGTCATGTACATAAGAATTAGTGAAGAACACTGGGAGCTGCATATTCATCACAGATGAATTTCTGGCAGTCTGTGAATTGTGACCATTCTCCTTATTAATGATTCTATTTCCTGTCCGGTTTCCTGAAATATCTTCTTTCTTTTTTGGGGGGGTGGGAGAAGGGTGGCAGGGAGACGTAGTCTTGCTTTGTTGCCCAGGCTGGAGTTCAGTGGTACAATCTGGGCTCACTGCAGCTTCCATCTCCCGGGTTCAAGCGATTCTCCTGCCTCAACCTCCTGAGTAGCTGGGACCAGCGCCACGACACTCGGCTAATTTTTTGTATTTTAGTAGAGACGATGTTTCAATGTGTTGCCCAGGCTGGTCTGGAACTCCTGAGCTCAGGCAATCCGTCCGCCTCGGCCTCCCAAAGTGCTAGAATTACAGGCGTGAGCCACCGCGCCCGGCCATGAAATACCTCCTTTCTTAACCTCGTTGAGAATTTAAGAATCGAAAAGCTTCGACTTTAAGTATTCAAGTAATATTAAAAGGAACTTTAAAATCTAAATGACTGATGAGAAAACCGGCCGGGCGTGGTAGCTCAGCCTGTAATCCCAGCACTTTGGGAGGCGGAGGCGGGCGGATCACATGAGGTCGGGGGTTTGAGACCAGCCTGACCACTATAGAGAAACCCCGTCCCTACTAAGACTATAAAATTAGCTGGGACTGGTGGCACATGCCTGTAATCCCAGCTACTTGGGAGACTGAGGCAGAAGAATCGCTTTATCCTGGGATGTGGAGGTCGCCGTGAGCGGACATAGTGCCATTGCGCTCCAGAAGTGAAACTCGTCTCAAAACAAAAAAAGAAAAAGAAAGAAAGAAAAGAGAAGAAAATGGGAATGATTTCTACTTGCACAGGATTTGTATAGATTTAATAAAACAATTTATGCGGTGCGTTAGACATGTAATATGTGAAGGCTAAATAGTAACTCTTACTAATAGTAATCATGTGTTTCCAGTCAAAACCAAGAAAAAAGAATGGAAAATCTTGAAGCCTTAGCATTAGGTAATTGTGGCCGGGCATAGTGGCTCATATTTGTAATCCCAGCACTTTGGGAGGACAAGGCAGGTGGATCAGTTGAGGCCAGGAGTTTGAGACCAACCTGGTCAATATGGTGAAACACCATCTCTACTAAAAATACAAAAAATTAGCTGGGTGGTGGCAGGCACCTGTAATCGCAGCGACTTGGGAGGCTGAGGCAGGAGAATCGTTTGATCCCAGGAGCTGGAGGTCGAGGTCGCAGTGGGCCCAGGTAGAGCCATTGTATTCCAGTGTGGGCAACAAGAGCAAAACTCTGTAGCCAAAAAAAAAAAAAAAAAAAAAAAAAAAAAAAAAAAAAAAAAAAAAAAACAAAAAAAAAAAAAAAAAAAAAAAAAAAAAAAAAAAAAAAAAAAAAAAACACAAACACACACACAAGAATTAAGACAATCGTGCACATTTTTAGTCAGGTACTTTACAAAATATACACTTCCCTTATTCTCTAGGTGTTTCCTATACAATGCTAAACCTGGAATATGGCCTTCTGTACTCTCACACGGAGTCAAGCTCCCCTTATTCAAGTAATTCCTGAAATCTTATCCCTCCAAAGTTTCCCCAATGAAGTGGAAGTAACAAATTTGTAAGTTTGGTGACAACCCTTCTGCATTTACTAGGATAGTGGTGATTTCAAATCTCCTGCCTTTGTTTTCACTACACACCTCCATTTACTTGTCAAGGCACATGTCCTCATTATTGGTTAGACCATATATAACCCCACCAAGTCTCAACATGCCATGCCATCATTTCCCTCGCCCATACTCCTCCCACAACTACCTCACTACATGTAAAGAACTCAATTGACATTTGTCCTACTTTATGTATGTCATTTGGATCTGGGACAGAAAAATATAGGATACATAAGACATCTGTGGAGAAGGGGCCATACTAGGATTGGGTGAGAAGAAAGGGGGAGGAGAGACTGAAAGCTTAGCAGTAACCCACTTCTGTCTCCGGAGAGGGGAGTGACGGCTGACAGATAACTGAGTATGCATTGCAAACAAATAGGATAGCTAGGACTGTGACACAAAATGAAACAAAAACTTGCTAAATGATATCTCTTCAATATATGTTTGCTGAATGGATGAATGAAAAAATAACTGAATACATGATGTCCTGGAACAGGTTGTTTGATTACATATATTTTACAAACTTGGTACTTTTTCCAGTTATTATAAAAGTGTAAGCATTATGTTTTAGAAGGTTGAGTGATTATCCAGAATGTCTTCCAAGTCTGATTTTGATGTTTGTGTTTAAAAAAAAAAAAGCTTAGGAGTTTTAAAGTATATTTACCATCTTTAGGCCGGGTGCGGTGGCTCAAGCCTGTAATCCCAGCACTTTGGGAGGCCGAGACGGGCGGATCACGAGGTCAGGAGATCGAGACCATCCTGGCTAATACGGTGAAACCCCGTCTCTACTAAAAAAATACAAAAAACTAGCCGGGCGACAAGGCGGGCGCCTGTAGTCCCAGCTACTCGGGAGGCTGAGGCAGGAGAATGGCGTAAACCCGGGAGGCAGAGCTTGCAGTGAGCTGAGAACCGGCCACTGCACTCCAGCCTGGGCGGCAGAGCAAGACTCCGTCTCAGGAAAAAAAAAAAAAAAAAAAAAAAGTATATTTACCATCTTTAAGAGGATTGTTCTTATAGCACTGCCACCTGAAGGTTTTATACTGCTCAAAATTGTATTATTTTTTATGTATATATAGAGGTAGGGGCTTTAAATTTTGAAAATAAGAACAAAAATTTTAAAATTAAAAAAAATAGGAGTGAATGGCTGGGAGCAGTGGCTCACGCTTGTAATCCCACGACTTTGGGAGGCCGAGGCGGGCAGATCACCTGAGGTCAGGAGTTCAAGACCAGCCTGGCCAACATGGCAAATCTCCATCTCTACTAAAAATACAAAAATTAGCTGGGTGCGGTGGTGGGTGCCTGTAATCCCAGACACTCAGGAGGCTGAGGCAGGAGAATCACTTGAACCCAGGAGGCAGAGGTTGCAGTAAGCTGAGATCATGCCATTGTACTCCAGCCTGGGCAATGAAGCAAGACTCCGTCGCAAAGAAAGAAAAAAAAAATAGGGGTGAGGGAGAGTCAAGTGACAATAAACCAGATGGGATTCCCACAAGAATGAGGAATTCATCCTAAAAAGGGATAAGGAGAGGCTGAACAAACAAAAACAACATGGCGTATGTATATCTACTTCACGGAGCTTGAGTAAGAAATGAGTCTCCTTCAGGCCTAAATGCCCAGAGATTCACATGTTTTAGAAAAACCGGCTGGATACGGTGGCTCACGCCTGTAATCCCAGCACTCTGGGAGGCTGAGGTGGGCAGATCACCTGAAGTCAGGAGCTCAAGACCAGCCTGGCCAACATGGTGAAACCCCGTCTCTACTAAAAATATAAAAATTAGCCGGGGCTAAAATTAGTGGGCCGAAATCATGCCACTGCACTCCAGCCTGGGCAACAAGAGCGCTGTCTCAAAAAAAAAAAAAAAAAAAAAAAAGTCTTACTTATTTGCTCACTCATTAATCCATGCATTTATTCAACAAACATTTGTTGAACACTTACTACATGCCAAGCAAGGAATGTCTAAGATACATGATCCCTGCTTGGAGAAGCTCAAAGGCCCAGCTACGGGCAGGCAAACATGTATATAATAAATTGTGCCTCAGTGTCAAGTACTAAACAGGCATGAACAAAGCGGTGTAGGCATGTCAAGGATGGAGCAAGTTTCTGTGTGCAGGAGGAGGCAGCAGACAAGATGATCTCTAAGCTGGGCTTCTAAGAATGTCAGCCTCCAGGGACTGGCAAAAGGACTCAGAACCTTGTGGAGGGCTGTAAATGGCAACCCACAGCCCCCAGGGAGAATTAGAGGGAAACCCAGACAGAATCTCTAATTCCCCATGGTTTTATTTCAAACCACACCAAGCAGGAGGTGCTTTAAACTAGGGATTTGTAAAGTGGTAAGAGAAGTGTATTTTAGTCAATAATCTTAATTTAGGCCTGGCTTACATTAGTCAAGAAAAATGGAAAATTGATTAAATTACCATATAATTTTTAAAAAGTAAATTACTTAAACTATCATAACAGTTACGCCTTGCCTAAAGCAAAACAAAAACAGAAAAACCAATGAAGCAGGAAATGCTAGAGTACCTCCTATGTGCAAGGCACTCCACTGGATGATTGAATTTGGTTTTGTTTTGTTTCAAATTTAAAAAGAAACAAGGTCTTGCCATGTTGCCCAGGCTGGTTTCCAACTCCTGGGCTCAGGCAGTCCTCTGCCTTAGCCTCCCAAAGTGCTGGGATTATAGGCGCGAGCCACCATGCCGGGCGTAGGAGTTTTTTGTTTTTGTTTTTTGTTTGTTTGTTTTTAAGTATAAGATAGTTCCTTCCCTCAGTGAAGGCACTGAATTGTTTTTTATTTTTATTCTGTGTGTGTGTGAAAATAAAATGTTTACATGTGATTAAATAGGGTAAGCAATGATGCCATAAATTATGAAGGCCCAAGGGATTGACATTGATGACAAGTGTCAAATCACTGAAACTGCTAAAATTTAAAGAAGGAATCACATGGCGGGGCGCGGTGGCTCAAGCCTGTAATCCCAGCACTTTGGGAGGCCGAGACGGGCGGATCACGAGGTCAGGAGATCGAGACCATCCTGGCTAACACTGTGAAACCCCGTCTCTACTAAAAAAAATACAAAAAACTAGCCGGGCGAGGTGGCGGGCGCCTGTAGTCCCAGCTACTCAGGGGGCTGAGGCAGGAGAATGGCGTGAACTCGGGAGGCGGAGGTTGCAGTGAGCTGAGATCCGGCCACTGCACAACAGCCTGGGCGACAAAGCAAGACTCCGTCTCAAAAAAAAAAAAAAAAGGAATCACTTCAGTTAAGGACAGCATGGTAGAACATCCTGCAAGAGGACCATTTGAACTGGACATGGAAGTAGGGGAAAATGTATTCAGTTAATGATCTGAATTACACAAATTAGCTTTATAAGTTTTTCAGGAATAAAACTATCATATAAAATGAGATGACTATATTTTGTATGAAATATTTGTATTTGTGTACGTTGAGAATTTTTTTTTTTTTTTTTTTTTTTTTTTTTTTGAGACGGAGTCTTGCTCTGTCACCCAGGCTAGAGTGCAGTGAGGCGATCTCGGCTCACTGCAAGCTCTGCCTCTCAGGTTCACGCCATTCTCCTGCCTCAGCCTCCCCAACAGCTGGGACTACAGGCGCACGCTGCCACGCCCAGCTAATTTTATTTATTTATTTATTTATTTATTTATTTATTTATTTATTTATTTATTTATTTATTGTATTTTTAGTAGCGATGGGGTTTCACCGTGTTAGCCAAGATTGTCTGTATCTCCTGACCTTGTGATCCGCCCTCCTCGACCTCCCAAAGTGCTGGGATTACAGCCGTGAGTCACCGCGCCCAGCCATGTTGAGAATTTATATTGGTAACTGGGCAAGAATTATCCAGGATTTGGTTGCCCACATACTTGGAATTTACTGCTACAAAATATATTCTGTTAAAGTCTCTGAAAAGAGATGACACTGAAAAGTAAATAGGGACTTCTCCAATTTACATACAGAGTATAGGAGCAACTGAAACTTTTATATACTATTGATGGGAGTGTAAAATAGTACAACCACTTCAGAAATTGTTTGACAGTTCTCCAGCCTGACCAACATCGTGAAAGCTCATCTCTACTTAAAAAAATTTTTAAAAAAATTAGCCAAGCATGGTGGCGGGTGCCTGTAATCTCAGCTACTCCAGAGGCTGAGGTAGGAGAATCTCTTGAACCCAGGAGGCAGAAGTTGCAGTGAGCCAAGATCATGCCACTGCACTCCAGCCTGGGCAATACAGCCAGACTCCCTATGAAAGAAAGAAAGAGAGAAAGAGAGAAGGAAGGAAAGGAAGGAACGAAGGAATTATTTGACAGTTCTTTATAAAGGTAAAAATGGGTCCTGTAGTCCAGCAGTTCCACTCCCAAGACAAATGAAAGCATAAGTACACTAAAAGACTTGAACAAGAAATTTATAGTAGCTTTGCTCATAAGAGCTGAAGGGGTTCAGAACATGCCACCCCAGAATATGTCGCTTTGGCATATTGATTATTTTGAGCTGAAGCCAATTGGGAATTACAGCAGGTGTGGAAAAGACTCTCGGCCAGGCGCAGTGGCTCACGCCTGTAATCCCAGCACTTCGGGAGGCCAAGGTGGGTGCATCACGAGGTCAGGAGTTCGAGACCAGCCTGGTCAACATAGCAAAACCCCATCTCTACTAAAAATACAAAAATTTGCTGGGCATGGTGGTGGGCACCTGTAATCCCAGCTACTCAGTAGGCTGAGGCAGGAGAACTGCTTAAACTCGGGAGATGGAGGTTGCAATGTGAGATCACGCCACTGCACTCCTGCCTGGGCAACAGAGTGTGACTCCATCTCAAAAAAATAAAAAAGAAATGTATATAAACTCTCAGTCCTAACCACTTCTTCAGTCTTCGTGTTTTCTTATGAAGCCTCTGGTACACTAAAAAAAATTAAGTAAAATTTGTATACTTTTATCCTATTAAAATGTCTCAGGTTGGCCAGGCGCGGTGGCTCACTCCTGTAATCCCAATACTTTGGGAGGCTGAGGCAGGTAGATCACAAGGTCAGGAGTTGAAGACCAGCCTGGGCAACATGGTGAAACCCCATCTCTACTAAAAATACAAAAATTAGCCAGGTGTGGGGACAGGTGCCTGTAATCCCAGCTAGTCAGGAGGCTGAGGCAGAGAATTGCTTGAACACGGGAGGCGGAAGTTGCAGTGAGCTGAGATTGCAACACAAAGAAATGCATCAGGTCAGTTTAATTCTCAGGCCCAGCCACAGAAGCTAAGAGTAGGGGAAAGTTTTTACTCCCTACGTAGCCAAAACTGAAAAAGATTCAAATGTTCATCAACAGGAGAATAGAAAAATGGATTGTGGTATAAGTACTATTTAGCAATTTAAAAAAAGGAATGGCAGGTACACCAACCACATGGTTGAATTTCATAAACATTATAATGAGCCATAGAAGCCAGGTAATAAAGGGTACATCTTGTAAGATTTATTTATTTAAGTTTAAGAACAAGTAAATCTGGGCTGGGCGCGGTGGCTCAAGCCTGTAATCCCAGCACTTTGGGAGGCCAAGATGGGTGGATCACGAGGTCAGGAGATCGAGACCATCCTGGCTAACACGGTGAAACCCCGTCTCTACTAAAAAAATACAAAAAAACTAGCTGGGCGAGGTGGTGGGCACCTATAGTCCCAGTTACTGGGAAGGCTGAGGCAGGAGAATGGCGTAAACCCAGGAGGCGGAGCTTGCAGTGAGCTGAGATCCGGCCACTGCACTCCAGCCCGGGCTACAGAGCGAGAGTCCGTCTCAAAAAAAAAAAAAAAAGGCCGGGCGCGGTGGCTCAAGCCTGTAATCCCAGCACTTTGGGAGGCCGAGACGGGCGGATCACAAGGTCAGGAGATCGAGACCATCCTGGCTAACACAGTGAAACCCCGTCTCTACTAAAAAATACAAAAAAAAAAAACTAGCCGGGCGAGGTGGCGGGCGCCTGTAGTCCCAGCTGCTCGGGAGGCTGAGGCAGGAGAATGGCGTAAACCCGGGAGGCGGAGCTTGCAGTGAGCTGAGATCCGGCCACTGCGCTCCAGCCTGGGCGACATAGCGAGACTCCGTCTCAAAAAAAAAAAAAAAGAACAAGTAAATCTAATTTATGGTGAAAGAAATCAGAACAGTGATTTCCTACAGGGTTGAGAATTGACTGGAAGGCGTCATTAAGAAACTTTCTGGGCCCAAGGTGGTAGCTCACACCTATAATCCCAGCACTTTGGGAGGCCGAGGTGGGAGGATGGCTTGAGCTCAGGAGTTCAAAACTAGCCTGGGCAATATGGTGAGATCCCCATCTCTATTTAAAAAAAAAAAAAAAAAAGGCCAGGAGTGGTGGCTCCCAGCACTTTGGGAGGCCGAGGTGGGTGGATCACCTGAGGTCAGGAGTTGGAGACCAGCCTGGCCAACATGGTGAAACCCCATCTCTACTAAAAATACAAAAATTAGCTGGGCTTGGTGGGGCACCGGTAGCCCCAGCGACTCAGGAGGCTGAGGCTGGAAAATCACTTGAACCCAGGAGGTGGAGGTTGTTGTGAGCTGAGATCAGGCCATAGCACTCCAGTTTTGCGGACGACAGCAAAACACCGTCTAAAAAAAAAAAAAAAGGCGGGGGGGGGGCCTGGGTGTGGTGGCTCAGGCCTGTAATCCCAGCACTTTGAGAGGCAGAGGCGGGCGGATAACCTGAGGTGGGGAGGATAACCTGAGGGTCGGGAGTTTAAGGCCAGCGTGACCAACATGGAGAAACCCGGTCTCTACTGATAAAGTACAAAATGAGTCTGGCGTGGTGGTGCACGCCTGTAATCCCTGCTACTGGGGAGGCTGAGGCAGGAGAATCGCTTGAACCCGCGGGGCAGAGATTGCAGTGAGCCACGATCGCATGACTGCACTCCAACCTGGGCGACAAGAGGGTACCTCCGTCTCAAAAATAAAAATAAAAATAAAGGCCGGGTGCGGTGGCTCACGCCTGTAATCCAGCACTTTGGGAGGCCGAGGCGGCCAACATGGTGAAACCCCATCTCAACTGAAAATAGAAAAAATTAGCCGGGTGTAGTGGCGGGCGCCTGTAGTCCCAGCTACTCCAGAGGCTGAGGCAGGAGAATCGCTTGAACCCGGGAGGCAGAGGTTGCAGTGAGCGCAGGGAGATCGCGCCATTGCACTCCAGCCTGGGCAAGAAGAGCTAGACTCGGTCTCGGAAAAAAATAAACAAATAAAAACTAAAAAAATAAAAACAAATAAAATGGTTGGTGCAGTAGCTCATGCCTATAATCCCAGCACTTTGGTCGGCTGAGGTGGGCGTATCATTTGACATCAGGAGTTCAAGACCAGACTGGCCAACATGGTAAAACCCCGTTCCTACTAAAAAAAATTGGCCGGGTACGGTGGTTCACGCCTGTAATCTCAGCACTTTGGGAGGGCAAAGTGGGCAGATAACTTGAAATCAGTAGTTCGAGAACAGCCTAACCAACACGGTGAAACTCCGTTTCTACTAAAAATAGCAAAAATTAGCCGGGCGTGCTTTCGCATGCCTATAATCCCAGCTGCTTGGAAGGCTGAGGCAGGAGAATCGCTTGAGCCCCGGAGGCAGAGGTTTCAGTGAGCTGACATCGTGCCACTGCATTCCAGCCTGGGTAACGGAGTGAGTGAGACTCCTTCTCAAAAATATAAAAATTAAAATAAAAATTAAAAAATTAAAAAGAAAGAAAAGAAGAAAAAAAAAAAAAAAACCTTCTGGAACCACACGAATGTTCTATATCTTGAATGAAGTCATGGGTACATGGTACATACAATTACCAAGGCATTAAATTGTACACTTAAGATCTGTGGATTTTACTATATGTACAATACATTTCACCATGATAAAAAATGAAAATATTGGGAGGCTGAGGTGGGCAGATCACGAGGTCAGGAGTGCAAGACCAGCCTCCTGCAAGACCAGCAAGACCAATATGCTGAAACCCCGTCTCTACTAAAAATGAAAAATGAACCGGGCATAGTGGAGCACGCCTGTAGTCCCAGCTACTCCGGAGGCTGAGGCAGGAGAATGGGGTGAACCCAGGAGGTGGAGCTTGCAGTGAGCCGAGATCGCACCACTGCACTCCAGCCTAGGCTGCAGAGTGAGACTCTGTCTCGGAAAAAAAAAAAGAAGAAGAAAGAGTGAAACAAGTGACTTGAAGAGGGTTGTTGTCATTTTTGTCTTGGAAAGATTGGAGTATGAATAAAGTATTATGAAACAGATCTTTAAAAAGAAAAACATCGGCTGGGTGCGTTGGCTCATGCCTGTAATCCCAGCACTTTTGGAGACTGAGGCAGGTGGATCACCTGAGGTCAGGAGTTCAAGACTAGCCTGGCCAACATAATGAAACCCTCTTTTTTTTTTTTTTTTTTTTTTTTTTGAGGCAGAATCTTGCTCTGTTGCCCAGGCTGGAGTGCAGTGGTGTGATCTAGGCTCACTGCAACTTCTGTCTTCTGGGTTCAAGCAACTCTCCTATCTCAGCCTTCCGAGTAGCTGGGATTACAGGTGCCCGCCACCACGCCCAGCTAATTTTTGCATTTTTAGTAAGGCTGGGATTTCACCATGTTGGCCAGGCTGGTCTTGAACTCCTGACCTCAGGCTATTCACCCACCTCAGCCTCTCAAAGTTTTAGATTTACAGGCATGAGCCACTGTACGTGGTCAAAACCCTGTCTCTACTAAAAATACAAAAAGTATCCAGGCTTGCTTGCACGCACCTGTAATCCCAGCTACTCAGGAGGCTGAGGCAGGAGAACCACTTGAACCCAGGAGGTGGAGGTTGCAGTGAGCTGAGATAGCACCGCTGCACTCCAGCCTGGGCAACAGAGCAAGACTTGGAAAAAAAGAAAAGAAGAGAAGAGAAGAGAAAAGTTCATAGTCACTGTGGCATTCATTTGGGAAAATCACCCTGTGGTAACCTGAATCAACTTCTTCATAAGGTTTTCAGGAACCTGTTGTCATTTATAAGAAATTGGTTTCATTTCTCCAATAGTAACTTCTTAGTTGCTTTCATTTACTATATACTTCCTTTAACAGATTCAAGTTGGGTTGATCTCAAAGTGAAGGATGGAGAAATGAATTCTCTATTGTCATAAGGAAAAGGGAAGTCACGAAGTTAGAAGTGTCAGTCCACCATTTTTATTTTTTAAATTACAGTGAATCAAAATATCTGCTTCACTGCAGATGAATTAAGATGCTATTCTTGGCCGGGCGCAGTGGCTCAAGCCTGTAATCCCAGCACTTTGGGAGGCCGAGACGGGCGGATCACGAGGTCAGGAGATCGAGACCATCCTGGCTAACACGGTGAAACCCCATCTCTACTAAAAAATACAAAAAACTAGCCGGGCGAGGTGGCGGGCGCCTGTAGTCCCAGCTACTCGGGAGGCTGAGGCAGGAGAATGGCGTGAACCTGGGAGGCGGAACTTGCAGTGAGCTGAGGTCCGGCCACTGCACTCCAGCCCGGGCGACAGAGCAAGACTCCGTCTCAAAAAAAAAAAAAAAAAAGATGCTATTCTTCCTATGAACTACTATAGCAGTCATTTGGAACCCAATATAATTGCTTTTTTTTCTACCTTTTCAACTAAATCTTGACTCTAAGGCAGCAGAATGTCTCCCGGGGGGACAATGCAATGGTGCAATGATGTCATCTTTCTGTCTGCCAGGGCCCATATGCAAGTAGAACCAACACAGGACAATGGAAGATCTAAGTACCCTGATCTTTCACCAGACTCTTATTCCTCATAATGAATCTACCATATCAAAGAGATACTTGTGCATACTTCCTTTGAGTTAAGCACCCTAATGGACACAAATCAAGAGACACATACTTTTGAAACTTTTCAAAACATAAACATTTTCAAAACAAAAAATAATTACATGTGGAATGTATCTTATTTCCTGTTATTTTTGTC
Organism: Piliocolobus tephrosceles; assembly: GCF_002776525.5. Lineage (NCBI taxonomy): Eukaryota > Metazoa > Chordata > Mammalia > Primates > Cercopithecidae > Piliocolobus > Piliocolobus tephrosceles. The sequence continues at coordinate 163,086,751 of NC_045437.1, forward strand.
TAAAAATAAGAAATTGATCTGTAATGTTTATTTTAGTGAACATGTATCTATTCGTGCTCAGATAGTACCAAATATAGTAAATAACATGTAATGTAAGACTTACTGTCTCTAAATATCACCAGACTATTTCAGTTTCAAGTTTACTGTGTCATGTCAAATGCTTCATCAACTGGTCATGACAATTGATGGAGAAACTGGAGGAAATCAACCACTTAATTAAAATGCATACTTTAAATACTCTGTAGTGTGCTAAGCAATAAGAGAGCAAGCCATGGATGTAGCAGCTGCCTCAAATATAATCTAGTTAACATTAGACATGTTACTAGAGCTATAAGATGTTCAGCTAATAAGATACCTGCATCACATATTAACAAGCACAAGATGAATGTGAAGGTTTGGGAATTTGGTAAAATGAGATTACAGAATTGCACATTAGGAACAGAATTATTGCTCTGTGATAGATCACGGGCAATACACCATTAAAGTCCAAAAATGATCTGAATGTAGGAAAGTTAAGCCTTCAAACATCTGGTTGGGAGGCCAAGGCAAGTGGATCACGAAGTCAGGAGTTCAAGAGCAGCCTGGCCAAGATGGTGAAACCCCGTCTCTACTAAAAGTACAAAACTTAGTGGGGCATGGTGGTGGGTGCCTGTAATCCCAGCTACTGGGGAGGCTGAGGCAGAGAATTGCTTGAACCTGGGAGGCGGAGGTTGCAATGAGCCAAGATCGTGCCACTGCACTCCAGCCTCGGCGACAGAGCGAGACTCTGTCTCAGAAAAAAAAAAGAAAAATGAAATTTCGGGCCGGGCGCGGTGGCTCATGCCTGTAATCCCAGCGTTTTGGGAGGCTAAGGTGGGTGAATCACTTGAGGTCAGGAGATGAAGACCAGCGTGACCAACATGGTGAAACCCCGTCTCTACTAAAAGTACAAAAATTAGCCGGTAGTGGTGGCTGTAATCCTAGCTACTCAGGGGGCTGAGGCAGGAGAATTGCTTGAACCCGGGAGGCAGAGGTTGCAGCGAGCTGAGATCGTGCCCCTGTACGCCAGCCTGGGGGACAGAGTGAGACTCCATCTCAGAAAAAAAAAAGAAAATCTAGCTACAGATCTCATTCTGGCCTTTGGACTGGGAGCAACAAGAAGTGTGGAGAACGCCTTGGAGATAGAGTGGGCTAATTTTACCAATCACTAGCCAGATAAAACTGGGAGCATTTGAGGGAATAATGAGCTTTTGAGGATCAGGTAAATAAAAGCAAGAGAGCACAGGACAGCAGGACAGTCAGGCATACCCACGTGCAAATCCTACTCAGTCAGTCCCTTTGTGACCCCTAGCAAGTTACTTAACATCTGCAAACCTTCATTTTTTCATCTGTAAAAAGCAGAGAAAGAACTACCGTATAGGGATGTTGAAAGACTTGAATATGTTAGCGTATGCCAAGGGTATCTGACACAAGGGTAGTACTCAGTACATATTTATTTTCCTTTGTCTTCCCCTACAAAAATAGATATTAGGATCCTTGCTTCCCAATTTTGAAAGGAACTATTTAATTTAGCCCATAAGGCATTATACTAAAAATCACTGCTTGTTACACATTGCATTTTCAAAATGTTAACTGTTTTACCTTGCCATACTCACTAATGTTTATATTGGCATGGAGTCAATATTTACACAAATATTGAATAGTGTATGTAGAGATTGACTTACTATAACTTGATTCAATTTAACAAACTTTCAGTTACTGTTACTATAGTCGGCTCCAGAGAAATTATGAAATGATCAAGACACAGAAACTAAAAGGGTATGCCAGGAAAGACCTGCACTGTTAGTAACCCAACCTCTCTCCAAACACAAGACACTATGGCTTGAGTTTGGATTTCATAGCCAGTTGTATTGTTTTAGTGATTATTTCTTACATATCCTGGAACAGTTTGATTAATTTAAATTGACTTTTGTAATAGAAAGAATAAATCACTTTCAGTTGATGTTGTGAAACTATAAACAGGCACCTAGTTATTGCAAAAAATGGAAGGAGATAAGATCTATTTTTCTTAGATACACATAATATTATAATCTAGATTTTCCCTTTGTGTGTCCCCACACCACATCCACATTTTGAAGAGAAAAAAAAAAAAAAAATGCATGCTCTCTACATGACCACAAGACCAACCACTACTGCCTGCTAGACAGAAAAAGGATGGCATTAAGTGTGCAGCCATCTGCTTGTCACTGGCTCCTGGTGAGGCAAGAAAAGCTAATTAGCACCCTCACCCCACCCCCACTCTCGCCTCCACGCCCCACCATCTGGCTGGTCACTCCTTGCCGCCAACGTCAGTTTCTTCCTGCACCCTCTAGCTTGAGGAAGCCAGAGACATTTGCCTTCTTAGGAAGCGGCAAGAACAGGCTTCAGCAGCACCTTAAGCCATGAATTTCTAAAACTGAAAAGAGATTACATAAATTACCTCCTCTCTCCGTCAGCAATGCTCTCTCCTTCACTGATCCCTGTTATCTTACCTAAAACATCTTTTCCTCTTTATCCAGGAAAATAGGTCTGGAATCCAGTCTGTTTTGTAATTGACGGTTGTCTAATGATCAACAGGTACCTAATTCCTACACTGAGTCTCTCTCATCAATTTGATTTAAGGATTTGGGGGCAGAAAATGGGATGCCAAATTATTCAGTATATGTAGGGTATTTCACCATAAAGCCACAGGAAATGGTGAAAGGGGACATTTAATTGAAACAGTAGTGACAGCTCAAATCCCTTACTCATTAAAGAGATGTAGAATAAATAGGACGTCAGCTAAGCAGACTAAGATTTTGAGATTTCACAGAATAATCAGTGAACTTTCTAATGAGTAAACAAATACAGACTAGCTATCAGACTAGCTATCACCAGACAAGAAATATGATTAACCTAGTTGCCTGATAAATAATGCTATCTGGATAAACTGATGTTTGTTTCACTAAAAAAAAAGAAAAAAAGAAAAAGAAAAAAAAATCTTGCTAACGTAGGATGCAGTTTTTTTTTTTAAAAAAACACACGTTATTTTTTCCCTATACTTCTTTCTTGTTCTGACTTCTTTCCTCTCTTTTTCTAACTCATAGTAATACAAGCCATATACTTTTAAAAACTTAACAGTGCCAGCTTAAAAAAGGAAAGGCAATAGGAAAATAGAAAATAAACTTTGGAAATTTCAAAACTGTAAATATTGGCTTAGAATATGAATCTGATTAGAATCTTAGAGATAAGCTGTAGCTAAGCTTACTATGAAAAGACTTGCTCCATAGTTATATTTCAAAAGCAACAATGTAAACTTGGAAAAGAAGACAAACTATAAAAAACTATGGAGTTTTGATGCCAGAATTTTTACCTCGCTATAATAACTTGGTAGAAGAAATTGTCCAAGTGTATCTTTTTTAATTTTAATAAGAGAAGGAAAGGTAGGCCAACCGACTTTAGTCTAGAATAGTTTTCCAAGTTAGATGAAATAATGTTGTGACCCAGATCTGAACAGAATACCAGAGGCTTCCTACCTACAGGAGACATTTGCAATTTTTTTGACTGCTCGCCCTCTGAACTGTCTTCCTATGCTTGAGGAATTCCTCACCATTTGAGTCTTAGTAAGAAACAGGGTCCTGCTCCCACTCTAGATGCTAAAAATCCATCCAATCATGTCAGCCGCCTATTTCTTTTGCAAGCCTAGGTTTCGCCAATCAGGTGTACCAGCTCCAGACTTTTTTTTTTTTTTTTTAATACAGGATCTCGCTCTGTCACCCAGGCAGGAAAGTGCAGTGGCACGATCTCAGCTCACTGCAACCTCTGCATCACCACATCCAGCTATTTTTTCATATTTTTTACAGAGACAAAAAATGTTGCCCAGGCTGGCCTCAAACTCCTGAGTTCAAGCAATCCAGCTGCCTCGGCCTCCCAGAGTACTGGGATTACAGGTGTGAGCCACCACCCCTAGCTCCAGAATTTTGACTCTGGAGTCAAGTCACTCAAAGCAATGGAAGAAATGCACGTCCATTCTGGTAGCCACACCCAGTTTCAAAAGTCAGTCAGGGCCGGACGCTGTGGCTTATGCCTGTAATCCCAACGCTTTGGGGGCTAAGGTGGGCGGGTCACTTGAGGTCAGGAGTTTGAGACCAGCCCAGCCAATATGGTGAAACCATATCTCCACTAAAAATACAAAACTTAGCTAGGTATGGTGGTGCACGCCTGTAATCCCAGCTAGTTAGGAGGCTAAATCACGAGAATTGCTTGAACCTGTGAGGCACAAGTTGCAATGAGTGGAGATCACACCACTGCACTCCAGCCTGGGCGACAGAGCAAGACTCCATCTCTGGAAAAAAAAGGCAGTGGGGATGACAGCACCATCCTACGTGTTGGTGAGTGTGGCAGCTGTAGAGTCTCCTCCTCCTTGGCAGCAGCAATGACCTGCTCAGACACAATCTGGGACCCCAGTAAGCAGCCTCCTTTGACCTTGGACTTCTTGCCCTCCCGTGATTCTGTGAGCTACCCAAAATGTTTTCAGTACTGTCCTTTTCTGCTTATGCCAGAATCAGTTTCTGTTACTGATTCTAAAGAACCCTAAGGGACACAGAGCCTCTGGAATAGTGACTTATAATTAAAAAGAGAGAGGAACCAGGACATGAAGTATAGTTTCTTATAAGATGTGTAATACTCACAAAAGACATCTAATTGAAGATAAGATCATTAATTTACGTGTGTATTTTTCCGTAATGTAAGCCAGGGAGGTGTTTCCAGGAGGACACATGGGGGAGCAGGGAGGCTGCGGAGGACAGTTGAGAGGGGCGGCGGGAGAAGGGAGCTCCGGGCTGGGGGAGGCAGGTTTCACTGACAGTTGGGAAATAGTAAAGGGAAACCTCATCCCTTTATCGAGGTCTAGGCCCCAAAACTCTTTTTGCAAAATGCAGGGTTTGTATCTGAAGGCCTCTGGCCCATGTGCCTGCTGCCATTTCCTCTATCCCTGAGATCTCCAGAAGAGAAAGGAGCTCCAGCCATGCGTTCTTTGGACGTGGAGAGGAGCAGAGCAGGATGGAGCCTGCAGGTCATGCCAGGAGTCACAAGGCTGTGGCTGTCAGGTACCAAGCTCAGGCAGCGGGATTGTAAGAACACCTGGGATGGAAAGCCATGTGCGGAGGATGAGGATATGAGACTACCTCTTTTACAAACAAAACTCTTTTAGTCTAAGCCTGATTATAGTGCTCCCCTTGGCCGTACGTATGCTAAAATTGGAATGATACAGAGAAGATTAGCATGGTCCCTGTGTAAGTATAATGCAAATTTGTGAAGCCTCCATTAAAAAAAATAAAAAATAGGCCGGGCGCGGTGGCTCAAGCCTGTAATCCCAGCACTTTGGGAGGCCGAGACGGGCGGATCACGAGGTCAGGAGATCGAGACCATCCTGGCTAACACAGTGAAACCCCGTCTCTACTAAAAAATACAAAAAACTAGCCGGGCGAGGTGGCGGGTGCCTGCAGTCCCAGCTACTCGGGAGGCTGAGGCAGGAGAATGGCGTGAACCCGGGAGGCGGAGCTTGCAGTGAGCTGAGATCCGGCCACAGCACTCCAGCCTGGGCGACAGAGCGAGACTCCGTCTCAAAAAAAAAAAAAATAAATAAATAAATAAAAAATAAAAAAAAACTGGAGGCCGGCACAGTGGCTCATGTTTGTAATCCCAGCACTTTGAGAGGCTGAAGTGGGGGGATCATGACGTCAAGAGATCAAGACCATCCTGGCCAACATGGTGAAGCCCCATCTCTACTAAAAATACAAAAATTAGCTGGGCGTGGTGGCGCACACCTGTAGTCCCAGCTACTCAGGAACCCAACACAGGATAACGGATTATCGCTGGAACCCGGGAGGGGGAGATTGCAGTGAGCTGAGATCGCAGCCATTGCATTCCAACCTGGTGAAAGAGCAAGACTCCGTCTCAAAAAAAAAAAAAAAAAAGAAAGGAAAGAAAATACAGCTTGGACATATATCGAGGCCTTCTCTCTAGAAAAATAAAAATAAAAATAAAAATTAGCCAGGCCTATTGACTTTCACCTGTAGTTCCAGCTGAGGCTGAGGTAGGTTGGAGGATTGCTTGACCCTGGGAGGTCGAGGCTGCAGCGAGCCTTGAAGCCATGATTGCACCATTGCGCTCCAGCCTGAGTGACACAGCGAGATCCTATCTTAAAAAAAAAAAAAAAAAAAAAAGGCCTGGTTATAATAGAGCAATATTCTAAGTGTTTCGTTTGGGGTGATGAAAAAGTTTGGAAATAGTGCTAATGGTTGCACAACATCATAAATGTAAGTAGTGGCACTGAACTGTACCCTTAAAAATGGTGAAGATGGCAAGATTTGTTGCATATGTTTTACCATAATTTTTATTTTTCACAATTTTTACAAATTAATAATTTTATATACCAAAACCCATTGAACTGTACACTATGTGAGTTATGTCTCAACAAAGCTGTTTTTGCTTTTCTTTTTTAGAGATGGAGTCTGGCTTTGTTACCCAGGCTGGAGTGCAGTGGAGGCATCTTGGCTCACTGCAACCTATGCCCCACAGGTTCAAGAGATTCTCCTGCCTCAGCCTCCCAAGTGGCTGCTATAGCAGGCGTGCACCACAATGCCTGGCTAATTTTTGTATTTGATTTATTTATTTACTTATTATTATTATTGTTGTTTTTGAGACGGGAGTTTCGCTCTTGTTGCCCTGGCTGGAGTGCAATGGCGCCATTTCTGCTCACCTTAACTTCCGCCTCCCGGGTTCAAGAGATTCTCCTGCCTCATCCTTCTGAGTGGCTGGGATTACAGGCATAAGCCACCGCGCATGGCTAATTTTGTATTTTTAGCAGAGATGGGGTTTCTCCATGTAAGTCAGGCTGGTCTCCAACTCCCAACCTCAGGTGATCCGCCCACCTCAGCCTCCCAAAGTGCTGGGATTAGAGGTATGAGCCACGGCTCCTGGCCTTAATTAATTTTTTTTTTTTTTTAAGGCTGGATAATAGAATGTTAGGAAAGAGCATGTCATTTAATGTGATGATCACTGTAGTATAGAAAATAAGCAAAACTTGCCTTTAGCTGTAATACGTGATTATAACATTAAAGCCTCTGTGTGGTTGGCAATGGACTGCCCCAGTTGTCTCTGAGAATTTCCTGATGCGCCCTCAGGAATGGATGCTTCTCAGCCTTGTTTCTGCTGTGTGGTTCTATCCTATCACATCGTCATGGCTCACCAGTCCAGAGGTGATCCCTGAGTAAAGAAGGAACAATTCGCGTCTCTTTTCCAGGAAGTAGACATGTTGAAGAAGAAGCACTTGAGGCAGCACTCTAAGGAGAAGGTCTCTGCACGTGTGCATGCTCACAGTTCTCCAGATGTGCCCTGGCTTCTGTCCCCTTGAGGCACGGTCTCCCACTCTTCCCTGGATTCAGGGTTGCTCTGGTATTCTAGTAGTGCCTCCACCCCTTGGTTTTTTGTTTTTTGCCTAAGCTGTTTTAGTTTTTAGTCCCTTGTGACCAGAGAATATTTAATTTAATATAATACAGCACAAATCTTTAATATGGTATTATTTCACTGCTAACACAGAATTTCTGGCTTACGGTAAAATAGAGATCATATGATCATCTGCCACTTCCCACTGTCCTTTCTGAAGTACAAGAACTCCAAACAGCTACAACTGATGTTTTAAAACTGATGTTTTAAATTATTTGAAGGTAAGTTGACACAGTGTTTTAGAAAATAATTTAAGGACTTTGGGGGGAAAATATGAGGTCTGTTAACTTATATATATATATATTTTTTTTTTTTTTGTCCTGGGTAGTTTTTGTGGGTTTTGTGTGTGTGTGTGGTTTTTTTTTTTTTTTTTTTTTTTTTAAGTAAGAATACGTTATACTTCCTTTCAGAATTCCATCATCACTTGGGAGATTTCTGTGAATCATCACTAAAGCCATTCACTTTCTTATAACTAAACAAGAATCTTCTTCTGGAGTTCAGTATCAGATATGAATGTTCTCACTGACCTCGGGAAGCAAAAGTCCTAAATCATTATACGGCAGTGAAGGTACAAAAAAAAAAAAATTCAGCAGGAAATAAAGCAGAACTGTTGCCAATACATACAAGCTGCAGTAGCACTCACAAAACGTGTAGTGTCCATTCTAACACATTCATTGGACTGGATTACATTGTGTTGTAGACTCAGTTAACTCTGGAAGAACATAATAGGTGTTTATTGTTTAACGTATAATGCAAAACATAATTAAGTCTATAGTCTCCGATTCTTCTCAAGTTCAAATGAAACCAACAATTTTGGTTTTGTCTAACATTCAGGATGTGTTTCTAATTGAACTGAAATCACAGTAATCACCTCCACTTTCTCTCTTGGGATCTCTATCATGAAAATTAATTATATGGTTTTGCCCCTCCCACCCAACCCCCAGTCTTCTGGAAGAAGCAATACTTCTACTTGCTGTACCTGAAAATCCCCATTCAGGGCAGAGGTAGGTATTATGGCATTTGTCTGATCTCTGGTGTGCCCAAAAAGAAATGGCCTGAAACTGGGGGCATATTGAGTAAGATTGCAAATGGTGATTTGGGTTAGAGTTCCAACCTGTAACTCACTAGAACATCCTTTCATTGACCTCTACTCCAATTAATTAGTTTTTTTTTGTTTGTTTGTTTGTTTGTTTTTTGAGATGGAGTCTCACTCTATTGCCCAGGCTATGTGGTTCAGTATCGGCTCACTGCAACCTCTAACTCCCGGGTTCAAGCAATCCTCTTGCCTCAGCCTCCCAAGTAGCTGGGATTACATGTGCCTGCCACGACACCTGGCTAATTGTGTTATTTTTAGTAGAGATGGGGTTTCATCATGTTGGACCAGGTTCCTCTCAAACTCCTGGCCTCAGATTATCTGTCCGCCTTGGCCCCCCAAAGTTCTGGGATTACAGGCATGAGTCACTGGGCCTCACCTAGTGTTCTTTATTACTCAAATAATTGTTATAAGAGAAGATCTTAAGAGAACTCCTAGTCCTACATTTTTGTGAGGATGTCTTATAAGACCACACATTTCCGGATCTAAATGCAAATTTCAAACATTTCTTAGAGGTGTTTTGGTTCAGTTCAGTGAATGAGTCTTATTGTTACGTACAGGTAGTTGGATAGGCAGGAGCCAGACGGGAGAGGGCTCTCACCAACCCACTAAGCGTATCAGCAATTATGGCATTGCTTCTCTGAGTGCGTTAATTTGGCAGCACCAGGGAAAGGGCATTTCCTGATGGTCCATACCTGTTAATATCAAAATATTAATTGAATGCAGCCCCAGGGAAAAGAAACTTACTTCCTAGGCATGCATATTAAGAGACAAAAATGGCGAAGTGTGATCTTCCAGGTAAACTCCACCGGAAAAAGGAAGAAAGCCTCAGATGGACATGCTTATAACTCCCTAAACACACTGTGCTGTGCTCAATTCCGAAGGGTAAGGAGGGCACTGCGCATGCGGGCAACTCACCCTAAGGGAAGAATCATGGGCAAGAGGTGAGCTTATATAAGTCCTAGTATGGCCAGCGCGGTGGCTCATCCCTGTAATCACACCACTGCACTGCAGCCTAGTGACAGAGGGAGACTCTATCTCAAAAAAAAATGTCCTAGTATCACAGTTAAATGGGGGCACTTGACTCTCCCTTTTTGTTCTTTGGGTCTCTTCCAAGTGTGCTTTCCTTCTTTCCTAGTCTAAAGCCGTTTTAAATAAACTTCTACTCCTGCTCTGAAACTTGTCTCGCTTCTTATGCCCTTCAGTAGAATTCTTTCTTCTTAGGAGGCAAGAACCAAAGTTGCTGTGTACCTATACAGATCTAAGGCTGGATAGGCGGCTGGTAACTCAGGGTGACTCCGATCTCTTCCGCTGGTAACATTATTATCAACTGAAACTGACAATTCCCATCACACTGAGTGAGTCCTCGAGCACTAGAACCCTGACCAGTTCACCTGTGCATGCCTAGTGCCTAGCATCATTCCTGCTATTAGAAAGTTTAATAAATATTTATCAAATAAGCATATCATGTATCCTTCCTACTAGACTTTTCTCAGAGAGATTAAGAGCCACGTGGACTTAAACTTTAGATTGGACACAGATCTGACAAATTTGATGCACAGGGAAAGGACTTAAAACATTTATTTAACATATATTTGTAGAATTAAATAAAAAGTAGTATGTTAAGAAAAAACAAAGATATTTCAAATATAGAGTCTTCAGTGAAGTTGTAGAGACTGAAAAAGGAATATATTTTTTAAAACAACCAGGGTGGGCATGGTGGCTTATGCCTGTAATCCCGACACTTTGGGAGGCTGAGGTGGGTGGATTGCTTGAGCTCAATAATTTTGGCAATATAGAAAGACTGCATATCTACAAAAAAAAAATAATAAATTTTAAAAAAGCAAAAAACCAGGCCCGGTGGCTCACACCTGTCATCCCAACACTTTGGGGGGCCAAGGCAGGCAGATCACGAGGTCAGGAGTTCGAGACCAGCATGGCCAATATGGTGAAACCCCATCTCTACTAAAGATACAAAAAATTAGCGGGACGTGGTGGTGCGTGCCTGTAATCCCAGCTACTCAGAAGACTGAGGCACAACTGCTTGAATCTGGGAGGCGGAGGTTGCAGTGAGCCAAGACTATGCCATTGCACTCCAGCCTAGGCCACAGGGCAAGACTCCGTCTGAAAAAGAAAGAAAAAAAGAAGGAATGAAAAGAAAGAATGAAAGAGAAAGAAAAAGAGAGAAAGAAAGAAAGAAAGAAAGAAAGAAAGAAAGAAAGAAAGAAAGAAAGAAAGAAAGAAAGAAAGAAAGAAA
>NC_045437.1:163097616-163153644 GCF_002776525.5 Piliocolobus tephrosceles
AAAGAAAGAAAGAAAGAAAGAAAGAAAGAAAGAAAGAAAGAAAGAAAAAAGAGAGAAAGAAAGAAGGGAGGAAGGGAGGGAAGGAAAGAAGGAGGGAGGGAGGGAAAGAAAGAAAGAGAAAGAGAGGGAGGGAAAGAAAGAGAAAGAAAGAAAGAAAAAGGGAAGGAAGGAGAAAGAAAGAGAAAGACAAGAAAAGAAAACAAAAGATAAAAGAAAACCACAAACCACTAAAAATCCCTGGGTCTTGTGCTTGGAGCCAAAGAAGTAGGCTTCAAAGCAAGCGCCACTGAAGGGAAATCCTGGTGGGCTGGGGATCTGGGGGCGGGCCTCAAGTGAGAGGTAGTCACTGACTGTGAAGCCTGAGCAAGAGTCAGACACAACGACAAACCAACCGCTTACACCTACACAGGGTTCCTAAATAGTCACCACCCCCACTCTTTTCAGTTGGATGATGAGTCAACTAAAACTCTCATCAAAGCTGCCAGGCTTTTCGCCCCCTGCTGTTTTTAGACCCAAGACAAAATCCTCAAGGCATTGAAGGAGATCAGAATCTGCCACCCCCAAATATGCCACTTCCGCATAAAGATGAGTTTGAGCTGATGGCAATTAGGAAGCAGCACATGAAAGAAGAACTCCATGTTCTCCCACTTTCTCCCTATAAGCAGGGCATAAAAGCCTCCTTGTAAAAGTGTTTTCTTTTTCCATATCAGAGAGGGGAAAATGACTTATTTGCATAACAAGGCTTACTAAACAACACTTATCTACTATACATTTCCTGGTTATCTTCCTGCCATTTACCACTTTTAGAAGCCCAAACTCTTTTTCCTCTGTCTGGTCACTTCTCTACCACTTATTGCTTTTCATTAAAATGGTATATAGGTGGCACGGTGGCTCATGCCTGTAATCCCAGCACTTTGGGAGGCCGAGGTGGGTGGATCACCCTGATCATGAGGTCAGGAGTTCGAGACCAGCCTGGCCAACATGGCGAAACCTCGTCTCTACTAAAAATACAAAAATTAGCTGGGCATGGTGGCACACACCTGTAGTCCCAGCTGCTCGGGAGGCTGAGGCAGGAGAATCGCTTGAACCCGGGAGGCGGAGGTTGCAGTGAGCCAAGATCGTGCCACTGCACTCCAGCCTGGGCAACAAAATGAGACTCTATCTCAAAAAGAAAAACAAAAAATATTTTTTGTCTATATGTTATCCAGTTTCCAATATTCTGCTCTAAGCAACAGAAAACAAAGAGAAGTAACATATACCTTTGCTATCATTAATGTCTTTTGTGAGTTTAATTTGCAGGCCCCAGTTACTAAACCGACGAGGAAAGGTTTTGTTTTGTTTTGTTTTGTTTTTCTCCCTTACATCCTAACAGAAAACAAAACAAAACAAAAAACTTCTCCAATAACATAGTGCACTTGAAGAAAGAGTTACTGTTTTTGGCAAATGTTGGCTAAAGGGTTAACTCAGCATCTCCCCTTCCCAGCAGTCTCGTGTGGGAGGAGAGAGGAGAGGACTGATTACATTCTTTCTCCACACAAACCTTCACCCACCCTCCTTCTGAAAATAACTCTTTATCTAGAACTTAAGTGGAATGGGGTCTAATGGAATTTCTTTTTTTTTTTTTTTTTTTTTTGAGACGGAGTCTCGCTCTGTCGCCCAGGCTGGAGTGTAGTGGCCGGATCTCAGCTCACTGCAAGCTCCGCCTCCCAGGATTACGCCATTCTCCTGCCTCAGCCTCCCGAGCAGCTGGGACTACAGGCGCCGCCACCTCGCCCAGCTAGTTTTTTTGTATCTTTTAGTAGAGACGGGGTTTCACCGTGTTAGCCCGGATGTTCTCGATCTCCTGACCTCGTGATCTGCCCGTCTCGGCCTCCCAAAGTGCTGGGATTACAGGCTTGAGCCACTGCGCCCAGCCGGAATTTCATGTGTGAAATTTTTATTTTTTTAATATGAGAACAAGAAACAACAAACTAGTGCAGCAAATGTCACTAAATTGTACACTTAAAAATGGTTAATGGTTCATTTTATTTCTGTGAATTTTACCTCAATACAAAAAAATGAGTAAAACTACCTTAATTTGGGATCTCTGAAAATCTTTCCTGGTCATGAAATTTGTCCATCCTGTTTTGGGTTTGTAAAGGACTGGATCAAAACTGAAAAGAATTTAGCCCTGTGAAGATGCCTTGGACACAAAGTTTGAGGTGTGGTCCCAGCTCTACTTCATCTTGGGGATCCTTTACTCTTTACTCTCGTTATGCACTGGCACGATCTCTGCTCACTGCAAGCACCACCTCCTGCGTTCACGCCATTCTCCTGCCTCAGCCTCCCAAGTAGCTGGGACTACAGGCGCCTGCCACCAGGCCTGGCTAATTTTTTGTATTTTTAGTAGAGAAGGGGTTTCACCGTGTTAGCCAGGATGGTCTCGATCTCTTGACCTCATGATCCGCCCGCCTCAGCCTCCCAAAGTGCTGGGATTACAGGCGTGACCCACCACGCCCGGCACTGCACCTCCATTTCTATTATGAAATAGCAGATTTGAATATCGGATCTCTTCCAGATGTAAATTGTTTGATTTAGAATCAAGAGGTGATTTACATCTTTATTGTTATCTTTCAGTAGGGTTCCTTCTACATTGCATTATTCTGTAAGGCTAGAGACTGTGATCTGATATAAGCATTGAAACCCAAGCAAATCATTTTCACTGGTGTCTCTCTTTATTTATTTATTTATTTATTTTGGCATTCAGTCTCTTTAATATCTGAGGATGGGGGGGAGAAGTCAATGGTGAGGCTTCTCTGGGAAATTCTGCAGGCCTTGTAGTTTTCTAAGTCCCTCTAGCAACATGTGGATATGGGCTTTCACATTCATGGAGTCCTTGGTGAGGCTGTTGCTGAGCTCTGTGAGGAGAGAGCTCTTACGATCAATGAACTTGAGAGCTTCTGCCAGTGTCAACTCCAGGAAAAAACCATATCCCAGGGCCACATAGATGCATGAAGTATCTGGGACCACTGTGTCAACGAAGAAGTTACAGCCAAATCCACCTGCATATATAACTCCAAGTGCTTAGCTTCCTGGAGTCACTCAGTGACATTTCTCAGTTGAAGGTATTTGGCCAGCTGCTCATGTATCTTGTCTCGATGGTCCAGCACCTTTCGCAAGTCCCGCTGCAGCACGTCACTGATGAAGGTCTTGTGGCACAGCACTCTCTCCCTCATGGCCTCCACTGCCCACCACTTAGGGGGCGTCGCCATGATGGGCTCCTCAGGGCCACCAGCAATAAGCTGGTGTCTCCTTACACTCATTCATCCAGAAAATCCAAACAAACAAACACAAAACAAAAAGGCCAGACACTGTGGCTCACATCTATAATCCCAGCCCTTTGGGAGGCAGAAATGGGTGGACGGATCACCTGAGCTCCAGACCAACCTGGGCAACATGGCGAAATCCTGTATCTACAAAATAAACAAAAATTAGCCAAGTGTGGTGGTGCACGCCTGTAGTCCCAGGTACGAGGGAGGCTGAGAAGCAAGGATCCCATGAGCCCAGGAGTCTGAGGCTGCAGTGAGCTATGATTGCACCACTGGATTCTAGCCTGGGTGACAGAGTGAGACCCTGTCTCAAAAAACAAACAAACAAACACAAAATGAAAACAGTAACAATTTAACATATTCCAAGACACAAAACTAAATAAAACCCAATTCTATCCCCAAGAAGTTTGCGGTCCACTGATCATTACATACAGTTGGCCCTTCCTCTCTGTGAGTTCAGCATTCGTGAATTCAACCAACTAGGGATTGACAATATTTGGAAAATGCTTTGGCATGGTGGCTCACAGCTGTAATCTCAGCATTTTGGGAGGCTGAGATGGGTGGATGACTTGAGCCCAGGAGTTCAAGACCAGCCTGGGCAACGCGGCAAAATCCCATGTCTACAAAAAATATAATAATTAGCTAGGAATGGTGGTGCATGCCTGTAGCTCCAGTTACTCAGCTACTGGGAGGCTGAGGTGAATCCCTTGAACCTGGTAGGTTGAGGCTGCAGTGAGTTGAGATCATGTCACTGCACTCCAGCCCAACAGAGCCAGATTCTGTTTCAAAAAAAAAGAAAGAAAACAATATTCATCTGTTTTGAACATGTACAGATCTCTTTCTTATTATTCTGTAAACAATACAGCATAACAACCATTTGCATAGTATTTACATTGTATTAGGTATTATATGTAATTCAGAGGTGATTTAAAGTATATGGGAGGATATGGATAGGTTATAAATATGTCACCATTTTGTATCAGGGACTTCAGCAGCCTTGGATTTTGGTATCTATGGGGGTCCTAGAACCAATCCCCCAGGAATGCCAAGGAATAACTGTATTTACATAAACACAAATCACCAATGCCCAGGAAGGGCCTGGTTAGTAGTAAGGGCAAAGCGCTATAGGTCTCCTATAGTTCGTGTAAATCAACTTCGCCCAAGGAGCTGGGAAAGCAGGTGAATCTGAGGATGGAGAGGCTGGGGAAGCACTAGCCAGGCAGAGAACGCAGGTAAAGGTGGGGTTAGGGCAGATGAGAATGTGAGCTGGAGTCATGGCCTGAAAAGCCTCATATACACTATTATTCCTACCATGAAGATGAAGAACTCAGGCCTGGCATCTGAAACATGTGGCTCCCTACAGTCTTACTTATAGAGAGAAAAATAGAATTATCTTACAGTGGAGAAAACTGGCAAACACATCCTTATCCTGAGATCAAAGTTAGAAATCACCAGATGAGAAGAAATTGACGTCATGTGCTTACTGGATATAATGCACTGAGAATTCTGTGAAGTTTCTGCCAAAAATACCTCCTCTGAATTTAGTCATAAGGCTTCAGCCAAACCCAAACTTGAAGGACACTCTACAAAATAAATGACCAGTATTTTTCAAAAATATTAATGTTGACCATGTGTAGCAGCTTATGACTGTAATCCCAGCACTTTGGGAAGCTAAGGTGGGAGAATTGTTTAAGGCCAGGAGTTGGAGACCAGCCTGGGCAACATAGCAAGACCCCATATCTATTAAAAAAATTAATGTCATGAAAGAAAAAAAAGAATTAAAGACAACTAAAGAGACATATTCACTGAACACAATACATGATGTAGGATTTCTTTTGCCATAAAGAACATTATTTGGACAACTGGAAAGATCTGAACAAGATCTATTATTATCGGGGGAAACCCCACCCCCAATATTCAATGTGGGTTCTTTTCTATTTCGCTAAGTGTCAGCTGGTCTGAGAAATAAAGGGAAAGAGTACAAGAGAGAGAAATTTTAAAGCTGGGTATTCGGGGGAGACATCACATGTCGGCAGGTTCCATGATGCCCCTGAGCCATAAAACCAGCAAGTGTTTATTAGTAATTTTCAAAAGGGGAGGGAGTGCATGAACAGGGTGTGGGTCACAGAGATCACATGCTTCACAAGGTAATAAAATATCACAAAGCAAATGGAGGCAGGGTGAGATCACAGGACCACAGGATGGGGCGAAATAAAAATTGCTAATGAAGTTTTGGGCACACATTTTCATTGATAACATCTTATCAGGAGACAGGGTTTGAGAGCAGACAACCTGTCTGACCAAAATTTATTAGGCGGGAATTTTCTCATCCTAATAAGCCTGGGAGCGCTACAGGAGACCCGGGGCTTATTTCATCCCTTTGGCTTCGACCATAAACGACAGCCACTCCCAAAGAGGCCATTTCAGAGGCCTACCCTCAGGGGCCATTCTGTTTCACAGGGATGTTCCTTGCTGAGAAAAAGAATTCAGTGATATTTCTCCTATTTGCTTTTGAAAGAAGAGAAATATGGCTCTTTTCTGCCAGGCTCAATGGCAGTCAGAGTTTAAGGTTAGCTCTCTTGTTCCCTGAACATTGCTGTTATCCTGTTTTTTTTTTTCAAGGTGCCCAGATTTCATGTTGTTCAAACACACATGCTCTACAAACAATTTGTGCAGTTAACGCAATCATCACAGGGTCCTGAGGCGACATACATCCTCCTCAGCTTACGAAGATGATAGGATTAAGAGATTAAAGTAAAGACAGGCATAGGAAATCAAAGGGTATTGATTGGGGAAGTGATAAGTGTCCATGAAATCTTCACAATTTGTGTTATTCTGCCAATGGCTTCAGCTGGTCCCTCCATTCGGGGTCCCTGACTTCCCACAACATATTATCAATAATAATACTGTATCAATGATCATTTCCTGACTTTCTGGTTATGTAAGAGAATGCCCTTATCTTTGGGAAATAGTAACTGAAGTATTAAGAGGTAAAGCCTAAAAAAATTTAAGAGGCTGGACATGGTGGCTCACACCTGTATTGGAGCACTTTGGGGGGCCGAGGAGGGAGGATTGCTTGAGGCCAGTTCAAGATTAGCTTAGTCAACATAGTAAGACCTCTTCTTAGGCTGGGCGCGGTGGCTCAAGCCTGTAATCCCAGCACTTTGGGAGGCCGAGATGGGCGGATCACGAGGTCAGGAGATCGAGACCATCCTGGCTAACACGGTGAAACCCCGTCTCTACTAAAAAATACAAAAAACTAGCCGGGCGACGTGGCGAGCGCCTGTAGTCCCAGCTACTTGGGAGGCTGAGGCAGGAGAATGGCGTAAACCCAGGAGGCGGAGCTTGCAGTGAGCTGAGATCTGGCCATTGCACTCCAGCCTGGGCAGCAGAGCGAGACTCCGTCTCAAAAAAAAAAAAAAAAAAAAAAAGACCTCTTCTTAAAACAAAATAAAACAAAACAAAACAAAATTTTTTTTTGAGACGAAGTCTCACTCTGGCCCAGGCTGGAGTGCAGTGGCGTGATCTCGGCAAGCTCCGCCTCCTGGGTTCACGCCATTCTCCTGCCTCAGTCTCCCAAGTAGCTGGAGCTACAGGTGCCCGCCACCACACCCAACTAATTTTTTTGTAATTTTAGTAGAGATGGGCTTTCACCATGTTAGCCAGGATGGTCTCAATCTCCTGACCTCATGATTTGCCCACCTCAGCCTCCCAAAATGGTGGGATTACAGGTGTGAGCTACTGCGCCCAGCCTTTTTTTTTTTTTTTTTGAGACAGAGTCTCGCTCTGTCGCCAGGCTGGAGTGCAGTGGCATGATCTCAGCTCACTGCAACCTCCATCTTCCGGGTTCAAGCGATTCTCCTGCCTCAGCCTCCCGAATAGCTGGGACTACAGGCGTGTACCACCATGCCTAGCTAATTTTTGTATTTTTAGTAGAGACAGGGTTTCACCATGTTAGTCAGGCTGGTCTTGAACTCCAGACCTCAAATGATCTGCCCACCTTGGCCTCCCAAAGTGCTGGGATTATAGGCATGAGCCACCAAGCCCAGCCTAATTGATTTTTTTAAGGGGAAAAAAAATTTCCTTCATCACAGAACATTCTGTTTTAGAAAATACTCCAGCACTGATTCCATTCCTGTGGCTTTTGTGCCTTGTCCCCTGGATTCCTCCTGCCAGAGCAGACTGCACAGCAGGTGTGCCCACTCCAGGCCCAAGGTGTGGCCAAAGCACAGCTGGGTTTCTCTTGGGAGCAGTTAGGCATGTGGACTTGAGTGCACCTGTGTGTATGCAAGGCCCTTCATAGTGCCTGACAAATCCAGTGTTGGGGAGAAAAAGAGGCCAGCAATGAGCTTAGGCATTGGGGCCAGGGTCCAGCTCTCCAACACTGTCACATTAAGATGCAGAATTCTAACCTCCCAAGTACTTGGGAGGTATAACCATTAAGGCGAGAAGACAGACATATATATATATATATGTCAAAAACATAGAGAGAGAGAGACTGAGTTTCACTCTTGTGGCCCAGGCCAGGTACAATGGTGCGATCTTGGCTCACTGCAACTTCCGCCTCCCGGGTTCAAGCAATTCTCCTGCCTCAGCCTCCTGAGTAGCTGGGATTACAGGTGCATGACATCTTGCCTTGTTAATTTTTCTATTTTTAGTAGAGGTAGGGTTTCATCATATTAGTCAGGCTGGTCTCAAACTCATGACCTCAGGTGATC
The DNA here is from genome assembly GCF_002776525.5 of Piliocolobus tephrosceles. Taxonomy (NCBI): domain Eukaryota; kingdom Metazoa; phylum Chordata; class Mammalia; order Primates; family Cercopithecidae; genus Piliocolobus; species Piliocolobus tephrosceles. The sequence goes on from NC_045437.1 coordinate 163,105,643, forward strand.
AGTCTACCTTGGCCTCCTAAATCGCTGGGATTATAGGCATGAGCCACTGTGCCTGGTCTTTTTTTTTTTTTGAGACGGAGTTTCGCTTTTGTTGCCCAGGCTGAAATGCAATGGCATGATCTCGGCTCACTGCAACCTCCATCTCCCAGGTTCAAGTGATTCTCCTGCCTCAGCCTCTCAAGTAGCTGGGATTACAGACATGCACCACCATGCCTGGCTAATTTTGTATTTTTAGTAGAGATGGGGTTTCTCCATGTTGGTCAGGCTGGTCTCGAACTCCTGACCTCAGGAGATCCACCCTCCTCGGCCTCCCAAATTGCTGGGATTACAGACATGAGCCACGGCATCTGGCCTGACAGACATATTTTATTTAACAGTGTGTTGGCTTAACTGGTAACTTTTAACTATTTTGACATATGGTATGTGGGATCTCCATTTATCCTTCAGTCCCAAGCCCACTATTGTTATGGGTGGGTGCTTCACAGCCTGTGAAAGAGTGTAATAACAATTCTCTACTGGAAAACAACCAATCTTTTTGCTGGCTGAACCTGAAAACACTTGTACTATGTAAAACATTTATTTTGCCATTGGGTTGCCTTTAGTACTCACAGGTATGTCATGAGTGGTCACAGTATACCATGAGAGAGACAGTCTCCCTGGTCTATTTTCTTTGCCCAGTTTTTACCCATTTCTTCTCCCTTATAAACCCCAGGCTCCAACCTGTTGACATACACCACACAATAAGGGTCCTTGACACAGCGGCCCCTGGTTCCATCCTGGAAGGACGTCAGGCCTGAACATTCAGGTTTATCTGCAGCATCTACAAGCAGAAAACAAACCTTTCTCTTGCTAAAATTGTTTGCCTTTGATGGCATAAATTCTGGGACCTTATGTTAAAAATTTGGGGGTGGAGGGTGTTACATAGGACAGAAAATCCCTTTCTTTCACATTTGGTTATTAAAACTTGAAAACTTTTCATTATCTTTGTGCAATTGACATTTTATAAGTACCTGGTATCAAAAGAGTGAACAGACAACCTGCGGATTGGGAGAAAACATTTGCAAGCTGTGACTCAAACAGGGGACTAATATCCAGAATTTACAAAGGACTCAACAGAAAACCACAAACAATTTATTTTAAAAGTATATAAATAAGCTGGGCGCGGTGGCTCAAGCCTGTAATCCCAGCACTTTGGGAGGCCGAGATGGGCGGATCATGAGGTCAGGAGATGGAGACCATCCTGGCTAACACGATGAAACTCCATCTCTACTAAAAAATACAAAAAACTAGCTGGGCAAGGAGGCAGGAGCCTGTAGTCCCAGCTACACAGGAGGCTGAGGCAGGAGAATGTCGTAAACCTGGGAGGCGGAGCTTGCAGTGAGCTGAGATCCGGCCACTGCACTCCAGCCTGAGGGGCGACAGAGCAAGACTCCATCTCAAAAAAAAAAAAAAAAAAAAAAAGTATATAAATAGGCTGGGCGTGGTGGCTTACGCCTGTAATCCCAGCACTTTGGGAGGCCGAGGTGGGTAGATCACAAGGTCAGGAGTTCGAGACCAGCCTGGCCAATATGGTGAAACCCCCGTCTCTACTAAAAATACAAAAATTAGCTGGGCATGGTGGTGGGCGCCTGTAGTCCCAGCTACTCGGGAGGCTAAGGCAGGAGAATAGCTTGAACCCAGGAGCTGGAGGTTGCATTGAGCTGAGATGGCGCCACTGCACTCCAGCCTGGGCAACAGAACAAGACAAGACTCCATCTCTAAACAAAAAAAATAGATAAATAAATAAATAAATATCAGGGCCCTTTCCTCTCAGATATCCCTCTCCCTACATAGAGCTGTTTCTCTTTCTCTTCCCTTCTGCCTATTAAACCTCTGCTCCTAAACTCCTTGTGTGTGTCTGTGTCCTAAACTTTCCTGGTGGGAGACGATGAACCCCAGGGTATATGCCCCAGACAACTAGCCACTTCTCACTTATGAGTGGGAGCTAATCCCAGCTACTCTGGAGGCTGAGGCAGAAGAATCGTTTGAACCTGGGAAGCGGAGGTTGCAGTGAGCCGAGATCATGCCACTGCACTCCAGCCTGGGCTACAGAACGAGACTCCATCTCAAAAACAAAAAACAAAAAAACAAAACAAGTGGCGGCTAAATAATGTGTATACATGGACACTGAGTGTGGGATACTACACATTGGAGAGTTGGAAGACTGTGAGGATGGGAGGGGGAGGAATGATGAGAAGTTACTTAATGGGTACAAGTGACACTATTCAGGTGATGGTTACATTAAAAGTCCAGAAAATATATCCATGTAGCAAAACCTCACTTGTATCCCTTGAGTTGGAAGGTTGGAAGACTGGGAGGGTGGGAGAGGCAGGAAGGATAAGAAGTTACTTAATGGGTATAAGTTACACTGTTCGGGTGATGGTTATATTAAAAGGCCAGACAATATACCCACGTAGCAAAACGTCACTTGTATCCCTTGAGTTTATACAAAAAAAGGAAAGGGGTCTCTCCTTGCGTCGCTGCACGAGAGCAGACTACAAGGCTGCAGCGCAGGCAGTCATGGCGGGACAAACCTTTAGAAAGTTTCTTCCACTCTGACCGAGTATTGGTTGAAAGGAGTACTGCTGGGCCGGGCGCGGTGGCTCAAGCCTGTAATCCCAGCACTTTGGGAGGCCGAGACGGGCGGATCACGAGGTCAGGAGATCGAGACCATCCTGGCTAACATGGTGAAACCCCGTCTCTACTAAAAAAATACAAAAATCTAGCCGGGCGAGGTGGCGGGCGCCTGTAGTCCCAGCTACTTGGGAGGCTGAGGCAGGAGAATGGCGGGAACCCGGGAGAAGGAGCTTGCAGTGAGCTGAGATCCGGCCACTGCACTCCAGCCTGGGTGACAGAGTGAGACTCCATCTCAACAAAAAAAAAGAGAAAGGAGTACTGCCGAAACTGTAACCAATGGAGGCATCATGCTTCCAGAGAAATCTCAAGGAAAAGTACTGCAAGCAACAGTAGTCACTATTGGATCAGGTTCTAAAGGAAAGGGGAGAGATTCAACTAGTTAGCATGAAAGTTGAAGATAAAGTTCTTTTCCCAGAATATGGAGGCATCAAAGTAGGTGTAGATGACAAGGCTTTTTTTTTTTTTTTTTTTTTGAGGCAATCTCGCTCTGTCACCCAGGCTGGAGCGCAGTGGTGTGATCTCGACTCACTGCAACTTTCGTCTCCCAGTTTCAAGCGATTCTCCTGCCTCAGCCTCATGAGTAGCTGGGATTACAGGCAGCTGCCACAATGCCCAGCTAATTGTTTTTGTATTTTTAGTAGAGATGAGGTTTCACCCTGTTTGTTGGTCAGGCTGGTCTTGAACTCCTGACCTCAGGCGATTCACCCACCTCAGCCTCCCAAAGAGCTAGGATTACAGGCGTGAGCCACCGTGCCCAGCCGGGTTATTTCTTATTTAGAGATGGTGACATTCTTTGTTTTTTGTTTTTTGTTTTTTTTTTGAGGTGGAGTCTCGCTCTGTCGCCCAGGCTGGAGTGCAGTGGCGCCATCTCGGCTCACTGCAAGCTCCGCCTCCTGGGTTCAGGCCATTCTCCTGCCTCAGCCTCCCGAGTAGCTGGGACTACAGGCGCCCGCCACCACACCTGGCTAATTTTTTGTATTTTTAGTAGAGATGGGGTTTCACCGTGTTAGCCAGGATGGTCTCGATCTCCTGATCTCATGACCTGCCTGCCTCGGCCTCCCAAAGTGCTGGGATTACAGGCGTGAGCCACCGTGCCCGGCCGAGATGGTGACATTCTTGGAAAACGTAGACTGAAATAAGTCACTACTGAAATGGCATCAATGTGAAGCTGCCTATTCCACTGAAGTTCTGAGATCTTTCATCATGTAAATACTTTCTATATCTCTTATAATAAACTAATGATAACTAATGGAAAAAAAAGGAAAAAATGTGGTGGAAAATAATTGAAAACATACAGAGATTGCAAACTTTTTTTTTTTTAAGACACAGTTTCGCTCTGTCGCCCAGGCTGGAGTGTAGTGGTGATCATGACTCACCGCAGCCTTGACCTCCTGAACTCAAGCAACCTCCCAACTCAGTCTCCCAAGTACCTGGGACCACACAGGTGTGCACCATCATGCCCAGCTAAGTTGCTTTTATTTTTTGTAGAGATGGGGGGCAGGTCTCTCTATGTTGCCCAGGCTGGCCTTGAATCCCTGGGCCTCTTCCCACCTCAGCCTCCCAAAGTGCTGGGATTACAGGCATTAGCCACCATGCCCAACTGTAAGCTTTGTGTGTGTGTGTGTGTGTGTGTGTGTGTGTGTGTAGGAGGAGGGTGGGGTGGGGTGGTAGGTGGGACAGAGTCTTGCTCTGTAGCCCGGGCTGGAGTACAGTGGCATGATCTCAGCTCACTGCAACCTCCGCCTCCCAGGTTCAAGCAATTCTCCTGCTTCAGCCTCCCAAGTAGCTGGGATTACAGGCTCCCATACCCCACTACTTTTTTTTTTTTTTTTTTTTTTGTATTTTTAGTAGAGACGGGGGTTTCACCATTTTGGCCAGGCTGGTCTCGAACTCCTGACCTCAGGTGATCCACCTGTCCTCCAACTGTAAGCTTTTTTTTTTTTTTCTTTTTTTTGAGACGGAGCAACCTCAGGATCTGGGCTCATTGCAACCTTCACCTCCCAGATTCAAGTGATTCTCCTGCCTCGTCCTCCTCAGTAGCTGGGATTACAGGCATGTACCAGCACGCCTGGCTAATTTTGTATTTTTAGAAGAGACCAGGTTTTTCCATGTTGGTCAGGCTGGTCTCAAACTCCCGACCTCAGGTGATCTGCCGGCCTCAGCCTCCCAAAGTGTTGAGATTACAGACGTGAGCCACCATGCCTACATTTCTTTAAAATACCTTTTATTGACCGGGCGCGGTGGCTCACGTCTGTAATCCCAGCACTTTGGGTGGCGGAGGTGGGCAGATCACCAGATCAAGAGTTACAGCCCATGCTGGCCAACATGGTGAAACCCCGTCCCTACCAAAAATAGGATAATTAGCCAGGCATCATGGTGGATGCCTGTAGTCCCAGCTACTAGGGAGGCTGAGGCAGGAGAATCACTTGAACCCGGGAGGCAGAGGTTGCAGTGAGCCAAGATCGCGCCACTGCACTCCAGCCTGGGTGACAGAGCGAGACTCCATCTAAAACAAACAAACAAACAAAAAAAAGTTATGTTTGTTAGTTTTGTTATTAACTGTAATTTTGGGGGGCTTTTTAAAAAGGTAAGGTCTGAGTCATTCACAGAAAGTCTGAAAAGGTTAATTAGAAACAGCTGGAGGCAGGTAATGACCTTAAAACCCTAAACAGCACCCAGAGCAGAAGGTGAGCACCCTCTGGATCACCCCGGGCATGCAGCAGGCAATGGTCCCCGTGTCAGCTTGGGACTACAGATTCCTTCACCAGCAACTACAGCTACTGTGTGTGGATCCACACCACCCAAGACAGCACCATCCCAGAGACATGTGACCAAAATGGTCAGAGTAAGTGCCCCGACGCAGGTATTAGGAGAAAGTGTGGAGGTGAAGGAGTTAGACCTCCAAGGAAGACAAGAATGAGGACTATACAATTAGGGCAGAGGAAAAGGGTTTTGGATCAATTTCAGAGGTTTTAGTCATTGCCTAAAGGTGAGCTTTACATTCTGCTTACAGAATGTTGCTTGGTCAAGCTAGATGCTTTGGAATGTTTCAGAACGGAACACATCAGAGAGGATAAAACGTTTAAAGGGGGTTAATGTCAATGTCACAAGATAGAGCTGAACAGAGACAAGTGTCTGACCAACCCCCAACCCCCTCAAAAAAAATTAGATTCAATGATTTGAGAGAACAGATTGAGTCAGTAACACCTAATAAGTCTTAACAATTGGTGTTTATGGCTGGGCGTGGTGGCTCACACCTGTAACCTCAGCACTTCAAGAGGCCAAGGTGGGCGGATCACCTGAGGTCGCGAGTTCGAGACCAGCCTGACCAACATGGAGAACCCCCCCCCCCCGTCTCTACTAAAAATACAAAATTAGCCGGGTGTGGTGGCACATGCCTGTAATCCCAGCTACTGGGGAGGTAAAGCAGGAGAATTGCTTGAACCGGGGAGGTGGAGGTTGCAGTGAGCCAAGATTGTGCCATTGCACTCCAGTCTGGGTAACGAGCAAAACTCTATCTCAAACAAAACAAAACAACAACAACAATAAAGCAAACAAAAAAAATGGTGTTATATAGTTTAAAACTCCTAAACTCAGCTTGACATCTGATATACAGGATCAAAGCAGTGGAGATACTGGATGTCTGAATTTTTTTTTTTTTTTTTTGAGATGGAGTTTTGCTCTGTCGCCCAGGCTGGACTACAGTGGTGCTGATTCTGCAATCTCCCTGCAACCTCTGCCTCCCGGTTTTAAGTGATTCTCGTGCCTCAGCTTCCCAAGTAGGTGGGACTGCAGGTGCCTGCCACCGTGCCTGTCTAATTTTTGTATTTTTAGTAGAGACGGGGTTTCACCATGTTGGCCAGACTGGCCTTGAACTTCTAACCTCAGGTGATCCACCCGCCTCGGCCTCCCAAAGTGCTGAGATTACAGGCGTGAGCCACTGCGGTCAGCCTGGATATCTGCATTTAAAGGTAAGTAACATAATGCTTTTTGGCCTGTAATCCCAGCACTTTGGGAGGCTGACGCTGGAAGACTGCTTGAGCTCAGGAGTTGGAGACCAGCCTGAGCAACACAGCAAGGCCTCATCTCTACTAAAAATCATAAATAAATAAATACAAATAAATTTAGCCGAGTGTGGTGGTGCACACCTGTAGTTCCAGCTACTCAGGACGCTGAGGCAGGAGAATCGCTTGAACCCGGGAGGTGGATGTTGTAGTGAGCGGAGGTCGCCTACCAAAGTGCTGGGATTACCTGTAATCCCTGCTATTTTGGAGGCTGAGGCACGAGAAGCGCTTGAACCGGGAGGTGGAGGTTGCAGCGAGCCGAGATTGTGCCCCTGCACTCCAGCCTGGGCATCAGAGTGAAACTCTGTCTCTATAATAATAATAATAATATTAATAATCAGCTGGGCGCGGGGGCTCGCACCTGTAATCCCAGCACTTTGAGAAGCCGAGGGAGGCGGATCACCTGAGATCGGCAGTTTGAGATCTACCTGGCCAACGTGGTGAAACTCCATCTCTACCAAAAATACAAAAATTAGCTGTTGGTGGTGTGGGCGCCTGTAATCCCAGGTACTCAGAAGGCTGAGGCAGGAGAACTCCATCTCAAAATAAATAAATAAATAGATAAAGGCAGAGCTAATTTATCTTTTGTAATAGTACATACCTATGTAAAATACTCTGTAGGAAGAGGTGTCCTTTTTGTGTCTTAGTTTACATTCCAAAAGCTTTTCACATTCAAATGGATGTGCTACACTATTCAAAAGATACACATCTCATTTGGTAAATGCATAGAGAAAGCAAACAGCATCTTTAGGGCATGCCAAAACCTCCCAGGTATGTATCAGCTCCATCACTGACTGCTTTGACACTTTATTTTGGCAATTGGGACTTGTATATTTTCATAACAAACAATTTAACTGTTTGTTTCTCAACTACTTAAAGCAAGGTGAAATGGTCTCCTCCCAAAGCTCAAAAATCTAATCGGCAGAAACAAATTTACAGGATTATCTTTTGTTCTGAAACAAAAGGAAGCAGGGCCAACTCTGCAAATAGTGAGGATCTACTATATAAACCATTACAGTTGTGATATCCAGCGAAAATTCTAGAAGAATATTGGATAGGTTTCACATTGCTAAACAGTTGGAATCCTTTTAGTTCCTTAATCAAATCCACTTAGCATCAGATCCTTAGGATATTCAAGGGAATTACCCAAAGGGAACAGAACAACAAAAGTAGACTATTTAAGGTGATACTTAGTGACAGTATCAATTCCTCTAAACTCTTCAAAAATGGATTATTGATTTAAAACATCAGAGACGTATTCTTTTCTGTTCTATGAATATCCAGAAGAGATGAGCAACCTACAACTGGAAGAGATAAAAGTTGCTTTTGACAGCAGGTGAACTTGTTAAAAAAAAAGATAAAAGTTGCAGTTTTATGAATTTTTTCAAAGGATTTGTGTGTTAAGGTATATACTTTTTAGACTCCAGTAGCCAAAAGATATTTGTATCTGACAGTTAAATGAATTTGCTTTAGAAAAAAAAGTGATAGATCTTCTTTTCTCTCTCTCTCTCTCTTTGGCAGAGTCTTGCTCTGTTGCCCAGGCGGATCTCGGTTCACTGCAAGCTCCGCCTCCCAGGTTCATGCCATTCTTCTGCCTCAGCAGCTGGGACTATAAGCGCCGGCCACTACACACGGCTACTTTTTTTTTTTTTTTTTTTTTTTTTTTTTTTGTATTTTTAGTAGAGACGGGGTTTCACCGTGTTAGCCAGGATGGTCTCGATCTCCTGACCTCGTGATCTGCCTTCCTCGGCCTCCCAAAGTGCTGGGATTACAGGTGTGAGCCACCGCGCCTGGCCTGTTCTTTTCTTAACAAGGTCAATTTTTAAAAATGCTGGAAACACAAAGAAAACCACAACAATGTGCAGGGAATCTTTCAGGTACTGCAAGTGGAACGAATGGCTCTCCTAGAGGTTATTTTTCATTGGAATGTATATCCCATTAGGGGTGATACCTCAGCAGAGTAATGTGCTTAGCATCACTCAGGCAGGAATCTCGCTGGCCATAAACATTTCAGAAATACATATCTAAGCCAGCCTTGACCAGAAGCCAAGACAATACACTAATCCACTTGGACAGCTGAGAGGGTGAAGTTGGGTCAGAGATAAGCAGCACTGGCTGAATGCTCATAGCTCACCTACAACCTGACAAGCCCAGGCATGGGGGTGTGCGGTTGGCACAGGTGTTCTTGTTGAGCTGGCTGAAGGCTTAACAACCCCATGATCCAAACTCTGTTACTGTAACTACACTTACCCCTGACACTTCATATCTGCCAAAAAGAATAAATTTTCTAAATTCATGTATAATGGCAGAAATAAAATCCTCAGTGCTTTAAAATAATGTTAACTTTCCTCTGGGTTTTCTTTTATATTTATTTATTTATTGCCATGATCTTCATGAATATATGGGATTCCTTCCTTCCTTCCTTCCTTCCTTCCTTCCTTCCTTCCTTCCTTCTTTCCTTCCTTTCTCTCTCTCTTTCTTTCTTTCTTTCTTTCTTTCTTTCTTTCTTTCTTTCTTTCTTTCTTTCTTTCTTTCTTTCTTTCTTTCTTTCTTTCTTTCTTTTTCTTTCTTTCTTTCTCTTTTTTTTTGAGACAGAGTCTCGCTCTGTCACCCAGCCTGGAGTGCAGTGGTACAATCTTGGCTCACTGCAACCTCTGCCTCCGAGGTTCAAGCAATTCTCCTGTCTCCGCCTCCTGAGTTGCTGGAAATACAGACACACGCCACCACGCCTGGCTAATTTTTGTATTTTAGTAGAGACGGAGTTTCACGATGTTGGCTAGGCTGGTCTCGAACTCTTGACCTCAGGTGATCTGCCCACCTTGGTCTCCCACAGTGCTGGAATTACAGGCATGAGCCACCGCACCTGGCCCACATGGGTTTTCATTTCATTTATTCAGTAAGTATTTATTTAGTGCCTCCTATGTGTCAGAGTTTTCCTTATGGTTAAGCCAAACAGGGAAGAGAGCTGCTAACACTGGCCATATTTGATTTCCTTTCAAGTGAATAAATTCCCAAAGGAGTTGGCAGTTTAGACTTGATTTTTTTTGTGGCAGCTGCCAGTGGCAAGGGAACAAAAGCCCACTGGTGAAAGACAGAAGTAACTGCTTGGGTTCAGGAAAAGATGCAAGTTTATGGACCAACAACATTAAAAAGCCAAAATTATTTATCCAGTTATGCAATATTTTTAGGTATAAAGTAACACGAAATTATAATTTCGATAGAACACTTTTGTGCTGTCAAAATAGTAATGCAGCTGGGCACAGTGGCTCACGCCTGTAATCCCAGCACTTTGAGAGGCTGAGATGAGCAGATCACTTGAGGTCAGGAGTTTGAGACCAACCTGGCCAACATGGTGAAACCCTGTCTCTACTAAAAATACAAAAAATTAGCTGGGCATGGTGGTGCGTGCCTGTAATCCCAGATACTTGGGAGGCTGAGTCAGGAGGACTGCTTGAACCCAGGAGGCACAGGTTGCAGTGAGCCAAGATCGTGCCATTGCACTCCAGCCAGGGCAACAAGAGTGAAACTCCATCTCAAAACACACACACACACACACAAACAAAATAGTAATGGATTTGAAAATTCAAATATTATGATTATTAAATAGTTTAATATCTTCTATTTACCCTTTATCTCTAGTGTAGCAGCCAGCATGCTTTCTGTTAGAAATGACAGAAACTCAAAATAGTCTGAGCATAAAAGAGTTTATTGGCTTGTGTAACTGGTAAATTCAGGGTGTGACTGGTTTCAGGATGACAGATACAGGTTCTCAAATGAGCTTCTTAGGTCTTTCAGCTTAGTTTTTTTCATTGTTCTGGACTTACTCTCTTCTCTGTAGGTGGGCTTTTTCCACCTGGCAGGGGAATTACCAGATAATATTCCTCAGTTAACACCTGTCCCACCTCCATAATGCAAAAAGCAAAGCACTTTCTCCTCCATATCCAAATGTAAATCCTGGGCAAAACTCTAATTGCCCTGACTTGGGATGCATGCCCCTGTCTGGAACACTCGCTAAAGCCAGATAAATAAGACATTAGAATGTCTGGAATACCATGTGCCCACTACAGAGCAGGGTCCTGATTTAGAAAACCCATCAGAACCACATGATTGCATAGCTGTGAGACAGAAGCAGCTCCTCAAAGAAAGAAGAGCTTTGTGAACAAAAGCAAAAGACACTGCCCTTACTTTATTTTTATTTTTATTTTTTTGAGATAAGAGTCTCACTCTGTCGCCCAAGCTGGAGTGCAGTGGCACGATCTCAGCTCACTGCAACCTCCGGCTCCTGGGTTCAAGCCATTCTCCTGTCTTAGCCTCCTGAGTAGCTGGGACTACAGGCACATGCCACCATGCCCAGCTAATTTTTGTATTTTTGGTAAAAACGGGGTTTCACCATATTGTTTAGGCTGCTGGTCTCAAACTCCTCACCTCTGGTAATCCACCTGCCTTAGCCTCCTAAAGTGCTAGGATTACAGGTGTGAGTCACCGCGCCCAGTCTGCCCTTAGTTTTTGGTTCAGCCATGTTCCCCTGAGTTTTTTTTTTTTTTTTTTTTGAGAGGGAGTCTCACTCTGTCGCCCAGGCTGGAGGGCAGTGGCGCAGTCTCGGCTCACTGCAACCTCTGCCTCCCGAGTTTAAGTGATTCTCCTGCCTCAGCCTGCCGAATAGCTGGGATTACAGGCGCCTGCCACCAAGCTTGGCTAATACTTTGTATTTTAATAGAGACGGGGTTTCACTGTGTTACCCACGCTGGTCTCAAACTCCTGAGCTCAGGCAATCCACCCTCCTCAACCTCCCAAAGTGCTAGGATTACAGGCGTGAGCCACCGCGTCCAGCCTGTTCCCCCAGGTTTTTGAGTAATCTGGTTATATTTCCAGCTCAGTGGTTCTTAAACATGAACACATATTAGAATCATCTAGGCTGTTAAAATGCCAATTGCTGGGACCCACCACAGAGTTTCTGATTCAGTAGGACTGTTTCCAGGTGGTGCCAAGGCTGCTGGTCTGAGGACTATACTTTGAAAACTGCTGTTACAGGATTTTATTTTTAAAATTACCGGCCGGGCACGGTGGCTCAAGCCTGTAATCCCAGCACTTTGGGAGGCCGAGACGGGCGGATCACGAGGTCAGGAGATCGAGACCATCCTGGCTAACATGGTGAAACCCCGTCTCTACTAAAAATACAAAAACTAGCTGGGCGAGGTGGCGGGCGCCTGTAGTCTCAGCTACTGGGGAGGCTGAGGCAGGAGAATGGCGTAAACCCGGGAGGCGGAGCTTGCAGTGAGCTGAGATCTGGCCACTGCACTCCAGTCCGGGCGACAGAGCAAGACTCCGCCTCAAAAAAAAAAACAAAAAAAAACAAAAACAAAAAAAAAACAAAAAAAATAAAATTACCAAAGAACTTCTTATTCAAATGAACACCAGTCCTGGATACATTTCACAGGTAAATGCTTTCAAATCTTCAAGGAACATGTCATGTTGATTAACTTTGTGGTCTTGGGTAAGTTACTTAACCACCCTGTCAGTGTTTTTTTTTTTCTTGTGTAGATGGAAATAATGATACTTACATAGTTGTTGCAGAGATTAGATGAATCAATGTACATAACATACCTGGAAGAGTTCCTGGTACATCGTATTTACAAATATTTGCAAGTATTTATTTAACTTATTTATTTTTTTGAGATAGGTTCTGGCTCTGTTGCCCAGGCTGGAGTGCAGCGGTGCAATCTCAGCTCATTGCAACCTCCACTTCCCGGGCTCAAGCCATCCTCCCACCTCAGCCTCCTGAGTAGCTGGGACTACAGGCACGCGCCATCACTCCCAGCTAATTTTTTTGTATTTTTTATAGAGACAAGGTTTTGCCATGTTGCGCAAACTGATCTTTTTTTTTTTTTTTTTTTTTTGAGACAGAGTCTTGCTCTGTCGCCCGGACTGGAGTGCAGTGGCCGGATCTTAGCTCACCGCAAGCTCCGCCTCCCGGGTTTACGCCATTCTCCTGCCTCAGCCTCCCGAGTAGCTGAGACTACAGGCACCCGCCACCTCGCCCAGCTAGTTTTTGTATTTTTAGTAGAGACGGGGTTTCACCGTTTAGCCAGGATGGTGTCAATCTCCTGACCTCGTGATCCGCCGTCTCGGCCTCCCAAAGTGCTGGGATTACAGGCTTGAGCCACCGCGCCCGGCCACAAACTGATCTTAAACTCCTAAGTCCAAGCAATCTGCCAGCCTCATCCTCCCAAAAGGCTGGGATGATGCGCATGAACCACCACGCCCAGACTCCAAGTATTTAAACTGTTCCAGAGAACAGAGAGGGAGAAAATCATCCAAACTATTTACAATGGAATCAAAATTTAGATACTAAATCCTGAAAAGGATTATATATGCCAATCTCACTTAAAAATTATTCATGAAAAATTCTAAATACTGGCAAATAGAATGCAGCTGTATATTAAAAGAATACAGTAACACCACCAAATGAATTTTATTCCAAGAATGGGAGGATGGCTGAACATTAGGAAATCTATAAATGTAGTTACTTTACTAATCAATCTGATGCAAAGAATAATATTATCATTTCAAATACTGAAAAGGTAATCAACATTGACTCCCGGTGAAATTTTTAAGGAAAAATAGAATAGATGGGGAGTAGACATTTGTGGTTTCTATTCTTGCCTACTTAGCATCAGCACGCTATTCTGGAGTAGAGGGTTTGTATGAATCTTCGTAGAATGGGCTCCCACTGGAAAGCCAGGCACTTACTTTTCCTGACCCTGGGTGCCACAGTGCTGGTTCTGGCCCAAACTTGGCTAACCAGAGACCCTTCCCTGGGACTCTGAGTCAGGAGCCGGTAATGTACAGAAGTAGGGTGAGTTAGAATCCAGTCTGGTGGTGGCAGCAGTACCAGTGTTCAGGGTCTGCAGGGGCAGCAAGAGGCATCTCAACTTGACTCCTCCTGAGGCATAGTTTTGGCTGAAGTCTACTTTTTTTTCTTTTGGAAGAGATCAAATTTTATTTTATTTTAAAAAGATTAATATGGGCCAGGCATGGTGGCTCACGCCTGTAATCCCAGCACTTTGGGAAGCCGAGGTGTGTGGATCTCTTGAGGCCAGGAGTTGGAGACCAGTCTGGCCACCAAGGCGAAACCCCATCTCTACTAAAAAACACAAATATTAGCCAGGCATGGTAGTACGGGCCTGTAAGCCCAGCTACTCGGGAGGCTGTGGCAGGAGAATTGCTTGAACCCAGGAGATGGAGTTTGGAGGTTGCAGTGGGTTGAGATAGCACCACTGCACCAAAGACTGGGCTACAGAGTGAGACTCTGTCTCAAAATAAATAAATAAATAATAAATTAGTATGAATGTATCTTGTTAAGGTGGAAAAAAGCATTCTAGACAGAGGAAATAGAATGCGTTAGGTTTATTGTGATCACCTAAGGGATAAAACTAGAAACAGTATATAGATGCTATAGGAGGTCAAAGAAAATTGGCAACACCATTACTAGCATTTAGACAGACAGAGGTTGGATGGGTGGCCACTTGTAGAAACATTAAAGCACAGACTTCCATATCAGATAGGTACTTGGAGAGGATGAATTCATGATATTTGCAATATCTGAGATGTCTTACTGGATGCTTCCCAGTCCAGGGAACACACAAAACTCCCAAATGCCAACAAAGTCTTAATCTGTTGCCCAGGCTGGAGTGCAATGGCATGATCTTGGCTCACTGCAACCTCTGCCACCTGGGTTCAAGCTGTTCTCCCACCTCAGCCTCCCGAGTAGCTGGGATTACAGGTGCGTACCACGACACCCAGCTAATTTTTGTACTTTTCATAGTGATGGAGTTTCTTCATGTTGGCCTGGATGGTCTCAAACTCCTGGCCTCAGGTGATCCACCCACCTTGGCCTCCCAAAGTGCTGAGATTACAGGCATGAGCTACTGTGCCCAGCCTGAAATCAATAATTTTTATTAGAATAAGATGAATCTCTTCTTGATCTGATTTTATTTTATTATTATTATTATTTTTAAGAGATGAGGACCGGGTGCAGTGGCTCAAGCCTGTAATCCCAGCACTTTGAGAGGCCAAGACGGGCAGATCACGAGGTCAGGAGATCGAGACCATCCTGGCCAATACGGTGAAACTCCGTCTCTACTAAAAAAATACAAAAGGCCGGGCGCGGTGGCTCAAGCCTGTAATCCCAGCACTTTGGGAGGCCGAGACGGGCGGATCACGAGGTCAGGAGATCGAGACCATCCTGACTAACACGGTGAAACCCCGTCTCTACTAAAAATACAAAAACTAGCTGGGCGCCTGTAGTCTCAGCTACTCGGGAGGCTGAGGCAGGAGAATGGCGTAAGCCCGGGAGGCGGAGCTTGCAGTGAGCTGAGACCTGGCCACTGCACTCCAGTCCGGGCGACAGAGCAAGACTCCGCCTCAAAAAAATAAATAAATAAATAAATTAAAAAAAAAATACAAAAATACAAAAAACCAGCCGGGCGAGGTGGCGGGCGCTTGTAGTCCCATCTACTCGGGAGGCTGAGGCAGGAGAATGGCATAAACCCAGGAGGCGGAGCTTGCAGTGAGCTGAGATCCGGCCACTGCACTCCAGCCCAGGCGACAGAGCGAGACTCTGTCTCAAAAAAAAAAAGAGATGAGGCTTTACCATGTTGGCTAACCTGGTCTAGAACTCCTGGCCTCAGGTAATCTACCTGCCTTGACCTCCCAAAATGCTGGAATTACAGGTGTGAGCCACCACGCCCAGCCCTGACCTGATTTTAAAAGTGTGTGTCTGGGCCGGGCATGGTGGCTCACACTTTAGCACTTTGGGAGGCCAAGGTGGGTGGATCACCTGAGGTCAAGAGTTTGAGAGCAGCCTGACCAACATGGCAAAACCTGGTCTCTACTAAAAATATAAAATTAACAGGGTGTGGTGGTGCACACCTGCAATCCCAGCCACTTGAGAGGCTGAGGCAGAAGAATCACTTGAACCCAGGAGGCAGAGGTTGCAGTGAGCTGAGATGGCACCATTGCACTCCAGCCTGGGCAACAAGAGTAAAATTCCATGTCAAGAAAAAAAAAAAAAAGGTGTGTCTCAGCCAGGTGCGGTGGCTCACACCTATAATCCTAGCACTTTGGGAGGTTGAGGCAGGCAGATTGCTTGAGCTGAGGAGTTTGAGACCAGCCTGGGCAACATGGCGAAGCCCCATCTCCACCAAAAAAAAAAAAAAAAAAAAAAAAAAAAACTTAGCCAGGCATGGTGGCACATGCCCATAATCCTAGCTGCTCAGGAGGCTGAGGCAGGAGGATCGATTGAGTCTAGGAGATCAAGGCTGCAGTGAGTTGTGATCATGCCACTGCACTCCGGCTGGGGTGACAGAGCAAGATACTGTCTGGAAAAAAAAAAAAAAAAAGAAGTGCGTATCTCAAACCAACCAAGGGGCAACATTATATTTAACGGGGAAATGCCAGAAACGTTCCCCAGAAACATTCCCATTATTACCAGCAAACAAGACAAGGGTGAGCTCCATGATCATCTCCCACAGGAGTCTATAGATTTTTTTCTTTTTTGTTGGGGGAGAATGTGGCAGGAAACAACTTTTATTTCACTAAAACCTTGTGAATACAAACATGAGCAAAGTAAGTTGAGTGGCCAGAAAAATGCCTGAATCAAGTCAAGGAGAATTTACCATAAACCTAGTCAAAGGAGCTGCAGCAGAACTTGATAATATATCTGAAAGAGTTGAACACATGATCATAGGCTTGTCTCAGTGGTTTATTTCTGGGGATCCAGTTTAAGAAAACAATCAGGCTGGGAACAAAGACTTGTATGTAAAGGGAAGAAAATTTGCACCTGGCCTCAATAGAGGACAAGCAGTCTCTTAAGTAGGAAGCTGTTTTATTTTTCTTCTTCTCCTACTTCCCTCCTCATTCTCTCCTATTCCCTTCTTTTTTTTTTTTTTTTTTTTTTGAGGCAGAGTCTCGCTCTTTTGCCTGGGCTGGAGTGCAGTGGCCGGATCTCAGCTCACTGCAAGCTCCGCCTTCCGGGTTTACGCCATTCTCCTGCCTCAGCCTCCCGAGTAGCTGAGACTACAGGCGCCCGCCAACTCACCCGGCTAGTTTTTTGTATTTTTAGTAGAGACGGGGTTTCACCGTGTTAGCCAGGATGATCTCGATCTCCTGACCTCGTGATCCACCCGTCTCGGCCTCCCAAAGTGCTGGGATTACAGGCTTGAGCCACCGCGCCCGGCTCCTATTCCCTTCTTTCTCCTCTTCCTCTTTTTCTTTCTCCTCCTCCTTTCTCTCCCGTTCCCCAATATCTGCTTTTATTTTATTTTATTTTATTTTATATTTTTAAGACAGAATCTCGCTCTGTCACCCAGGCTGGTATACAGGGCACGATCTTGGCTTACTGCAACCTCTGCCGTCCAGGTTCAAACAATTCTCCTGGCTCAGCCTCCCAAGTAGCTGGGATTACAGGTACGCACCACCATGCCCGGCTAATTTTTGTATTTTTAGTAGAGACAGGTTTCTCCATGTTGGCCAGGCTGCTCTCGAACTCCAGACCTCAGGTGATCCGCCTGCCTCGACCTCCCAAAGTGCTGGGATTACATGCATGAACCATTGCACCTGGCCCCCTGCTTTTAATTTTGTCATACCTTAATATGCCCTTTGATTATAAGAAAGAAGGTCCTGGGTCAGCCCTGGGATAGGTTGGGAAAAAGTTAGGTAAGTGCCTCTGAATAACAAATGGAGGCCGGACGCGGTGGCTCACGCCCGTAATCCCAACACTTTGGGAGGCTGAGGCGGGTGGATCACGAGGTCAGGAGATAGAGACCATCCTGGCTAACACGGTGAAACCCCGTCTCTACTAAAAATACAAAAAATTAGCCAGGCGTGGTGGCGGGTGCCTGTAGTCACAGCTACTCAGGAGGCTGAGGCAGGAGAATGGTGTGAACCTGGGAGGCAGAGCTTGCAGTGTGCCAAGATAGTACACTGCACTCCAGCCTGGGCGACAGAGCGAGACTCCGTCTCAACAACAACAACAAAAAACAAACAAAAAAACCCATAAAACACAAATGGGAATTTTCAGATTGTGCTTTGACATGTCAAGTGGTGGAGGCCCTTGAACTAAGAATCAAGAGAAGATTGGAGAAAACCTCTCAGGATGGGAAGGTGGACCCCAGTATCATGGAAGCAACTGGGAGCTTTGGCAAGGGATAAAAAACAGCAAGTTCCCTGTGGCCGAGAAAGATTCATGAACTGGAGGGCCAGTGATGATTGATCAGCCCTATTTTTTTTTTTTCTTTGCAAGCAATTAAATTCTAGTTTCCCCAGAATTTCTATGAAAATCTATAGCACATAAAAGCCTAAAGATGGTGATGTCTAGAGCTTGTGCTCATGTTGGAAGTGAAAGGTGGGGGAAATAGGCACACAAAAAGACCATTTGGAGAAGACCTGAAAACATGAGTAGAAGAAATTGATGCTGAGGTGACAGAGACCATCCTGGAGAACTTCTGGATGAGTGCTGGGCTTCCTGTACTTATGTGGGGTCACAACATATGTATTTTCTTAGGATGGTGAAGAAAAAGGTAATCCAGAAGGCCAGGGAATTTAGGAACATTCCAATTACTTTTGTGCGAGGGTGCTTAGGGCCACATTATTTATATCCAGAATATCTACCCTCAGAAGGACCTGAAACTCTATTATCCAATTCAGAATTCTCAAACTCACTGTCTGCCCCAGCTGGGGGAGGCAGAAAGAGCTGGTCCAGTCCTAGCTCCAGGCCCCTTCTGGCCTACCCACTTTCTTCTCCAACTGTCAGCTCTTTCCTGGCCATGGAACAGACAAGTGTGCATCTGTGGGAACTTCTCATCCATGTGTCCAAACTCCACCTGAATTCCTGCCCACCCCTTGGACCCAGAAGCAAGCTCATCAGCGGTGTGGTCCATTCTCGGGAGAATGGACAAGGGAGGGGCTCCATGAATGTCCAGAAAGTGAGCTTCTTATGGCAATTTGGTAGAAAATTCCAGGGTATCCAGAACACCCTTGAAGGGTAAACTGGACTACAGGGCCTTGAAAATGCTTTGCTCAGCTGGGCACGGTGGCTCATGCCTGTAATCCCAGCACTTTGGGAGGCTGAGGTGGGTGGATTGCCTGAGCTCAGGAGTTCAAGACCAGCCTGGGCAACATGGCAAAACCCCATCTCAATTAAAAAAAAATACAAAAAATTAGCCAGGTGTGGTGGTGCATGCCTGTAATCCCAGCTACTCAGGAAGCCGAGGCACGAGAATTGCTTGAACCCGGGTGGCAGAGGCTGCATCGAGCTGAGATTGCACCACTGCACTCCAGCCTGGGCAACAGAAGGAGACACACACACGCGCGCTCACACACACACACACACAAAGAAAGAAAGAAAATGCTTTCCTCTTTGGGACGGGGCATGGACTTTGGGAGGAAGTCTCATTCAAGAAGTGGATCAAATCCAAAAGAGCTTCATAAGATAACCTTAGCCTTGTTTTCCCTGTGATTTCAGAAGTCTTGTTAAGGTACAAGGATATTTGAGGACACATATACTCAAATATACATGTCCCCCCATATACCTTAGGGACATATATACTAGAATTTAGCTTGCTGTGTGGGGCACTGGCTGTGTGATTGGGTCTGTGAAAGCAAATAAGGAGGGTATTAGCCTAAGGGTATCTGGAACTGGAACATTTCTTGTAGCTAACAAAACAAAATAAAAACCAAAGTGAGGCTTAGGCAGTCACAAACAGTTAACCAGCTGATTGGTCATACAACTCGGGACCTCCCATGGGAACATACCCAAATAAGGCAAATGCTCCATCACACCATGCCCAAATATGGCAAACATCTAGCTGAAATCAATCAGGTAATTTCTTCACTTTGTTTCAGTGTTAGTTGCTCATACTGCTGGAACAGACCTCTTCTGGTTTTGCCCAATTCATAAATCTTTCTTTGATCAAGTAAACTCTATTAAATTTAATGTGTCTAAAGGTTTTCTTTTTTCCTTCTTCTTCTTCTTTTTTTTTTTTTTTTGGAGACAGAGTCTTGCTCTGTTGCCCAGGTTGGAGTGTAGTGGTACAATCTCAGACTCATTGCAATTCACCTGCCTCCTGGGTTCAAGCAATTCTCCTGCCTTAGCCTCCTGAGTAGCTGGGACTACAGGCATGTGCCACCACACTTGGCTAATTTTTTGTATTTTTAGTAGAGACAGGGTTTCACCATGTTGGTCAGGCTGGTCTTCAACTCCTGACCTTGTGATGCGCCTGCCTCAGCCTCCCGAAGTGCTGGGATTACAGGTGTGAGCCACCACACCCAGCCGGTTTTCTTTTGACAAATCTAAAAGACTCTCCAATTAGAAGTTCAAGCCGTGTGACTGACCAGACCATAGTGGGCATTTCTCCTCCCTCTGGCTGCAGGGACAGCAGCATGGGGGGGGTTCCTTCTTTTTTTTTTTTTTTTTTTTTTGAGACAGAGTCTTGCTCTGTGGCCCAGGCTGGAGTGCAGTGGCCGGATCTCAGCTCACTACAAGCTCTGCCTCCCAGGCCCACGCCATTCTTCTGCCTCAGCCTCCCGAGTAGCTGGGACTACAGGCGCCCACCACCTCGCCCGACTAGTTTTTTGTATTTTTTAGTAGAGACGGGGTTTCACCGTGTTAGCCAGGATGGTCTCAATCTCCTGACCTCGTGATCCGCCCATCTCGGCCTCCCAAAGTGCTGGGATTACAGGCTTGAGCCACTGCGCCCGGCCACTGGGTTCCTTCTTTAGAGCAACCATCTCTGGATGTGGATGTCCCCAGGGCAAAAGCAAGGGGCATGATGGGAATGAGGTACACAGAGGCTGAGCATCTGAGTTTGGGCTCTGGCATAAGCAAGCAGGAATTCCCCTGAAATGAAGAAGTGCTTTGGGTGATTCCTAACATATTAGGGGAGATGGCCCAAGGGATATACACTGAACTTGCTGATAATCTCAGGATATTCAAGCGGAAGGCATTGCTTGCACCTCAAATTATCATACGAGACACCTCCATTATTATTATTATTATTTTATTTTATTATTATTATTTTTCTAGATGGAGTCTCACTCTGTTGCCCAGGCTAGAGTGCAGTGGTGTGATCTCAGCTCACTACAACCTCCGCCTCCAGGATTCAAGTGATTCTTGTGTCTCAGCCTCCTGAGCAGCTGGGATTACAGATGTGTGCCACCATACCCAGTTAATTTTTGTATTTTTAGTAGAGATGGGGTTTCACCGTGTTGGCCAGGCTGGTCTTCAACTCCTGACCTCGGGTGATCTGCCCTCATCAGCCTCCCAAAGTGCTGGGATTACAGGTGTGAAGCACTGCACCCAGCCACCTCCATTACATTTTAAGGAGACTAGAATATTTACACTATTGCTCTGAAATCCTAAAATCTTCACATTGGACATTAGGGATGACTTTAAAAATCATCTCATTAAAGTCACACCTTATGTTTAAATTTCCTTGCCAAGGGTCATCCAGCCTGTTTCAACAGATTTGGAGACTGGGATTCACTATTTTCTGTAGCATCTCATTTTATGTTTGGAAAACATTAATAAAATGATATTTTGAAAATTAAACCTGGCCGGGCACCATGGCTCATGCCTTAATCCCAGCACTTTGGGAGGCCGATGAGGGTGGATCACCTGAGGTCAGGAGTTTGAGAGCAGCCTGGCCAATGTGGCCAAACTTTGTGTCTACTAAAAATTACAAAAATTAGCTGGGTGTGGTGGCATGTGCCTGTAATCCCAGCTACTTGGGAAGCTGAGGCATGAGAACTGCTTGAACCCAGGAGGCAGAAGTTGCAGTGAGCTGAGATCCCACCACTGCACTCCAGCCTGAGCAACAGAGCAGACTCCATCTCCAAAAAACAAGAAAAATGAAAAAAAAAAAAAAAGAAAGAAAGATAATTAAACCTAAATTTGTCCCTGTAATGTGCCCCCTTTGGTCTAGGTTCTAGATCCTGAGGCAATGCAGGCTAAGTCTAGTCTGTTTCCCACAAAATACCCTTCACAAATGGAAAGACAGCCAGCATAACTGAGATGTCTCTTTTCAAAGCTCTTCAGGTTAGTTTTTTCAACTGTTCCTTGTTTGACATGTGTCAAGGCCCTTCCGTCTCCTGATTTCTCTCAGTGAGCATTTTGAAGTGTTTTTTGGGAGGTTTTTTTTTTCTTTTCTTTTTTTGAGTTAGGGTCTCACCGTGTCACCCAGGCTAGAGTGTGGTGGCACAATCTCGGTTCACTGCAACCTCTGCTTCCCGGGCTCCAGTGTTTCTCAGGCCTCAGCATCCTGAGTAGCTGGGACTAGAGGTGCGAGCCACCAATGCCAGCTAATTTTTTGTATTTTTGTAGACAAGGTTTCACCATGTTGCCCAGGCTGGTCTCAAACTCTTGGGCTCAAAGCAGTCTACCCACCTCAGCCTCCCAAAGTGCTGGGGTTACAGACATGAGCCACTGTGTCTGGCCTGAAGTTATATCTTTTTAAAAATAGTTATCTGGGTCAGACACGATGGCTCACACCTGTAATCCCAGCACTTTGGGAGGCTGAGATGGGCGGATCACCTGAGGTTGGGAGTTCCAGACCAGCCTGACCAACATGGAGAAACCCTGTCTTTACTAAAAGTACAAAAATTCGCCAGGCATGGTGGTGCGTGCCTGTAATCCCAGCCACTCCGGGGGCTGAGCAGGAGAATCCCTTAAACCCGGGAGGTAGAGGTTCCAGTGAGCCAAGCACTGCACTCCAGCCTGGGCAACAAGAGCAAAACTCTGTCTCCAAAAAATAAAAAAATAAAAATAGTTATCTATATTTAGAATTGAATATCATGCTTCTCAGTGGGGAGAGAGTGACTATCACGTATATTTTTCTATCAATACTGACTAATATCATATTGACCTTTTTTTCGTTCTTTCTTTTTTGGTGGAGACCTCAAAATGGGCGTAGACAGATAGAACTGCTGGCTACATTCCCTAAATTATTTTCGCATGAAGTATTGCTAAGCCTGGCTTTTGCTTTGCTCAGGGCAGCTGCTATGCTGTAGTGAGACTCAGATGCCCTTAAGGGGCATTTGTCCATTCAATATTATTAAATCCATGTTTCGATTCAAGACAATTTAATGTTTTCAGTCACACATTGTATCTTTTCACAAAGGAATGATTAAGTATCTTAAAATGTCAGAGGGTGTGCCTGATTCTCTAAAGTTTGTTTTGTTTTGTTTTGTTTTTGTTTGTTTTTTTTGAGATGGAGTCTGGCTCTTGCCACCCAGATTGGAGTGCAATGGCACAACCTGAGCCCACTGCAACTTCTGCCTCCCGGGTTCCAGTGATTCTCCTGACTCAGCCTCCCGAGTAGCTGGGATTATAGGCATGTGCCACCATGCCCAGCTAATTTTTTGTATTTTTATTAGAGATGGGATTTCACCATGTTGACCAGGCTAGTCTTGAACTGCTGACTTCAGGTGATCCACCCACCTCGGCTTGCCAAAGTTCTGGGATTACAGGCATGAACCACCACACCCGGCTTAAAGTTTTAATAAATATGCTTTGTTCTGCAAATGTGGAAGAAGCATAAAGATTATAGGCATTTTTTAATTTTCACTTAAAACTCAGATTCAATTTCCAGGTATCATTACTCTTTGAATTCTGAAGACTTAATGGATTCTTAGGAAAATATAGTGTTAAATCTAAAGACTAATTTTTGAAGATTGTCAGGAAAATTCCTTTTTTTTTTCTTTTTTGAAACGGAGTTTCGCTCTCGTTATCTAGGCTGGAGTGCAATGGCGCGATCTCAGCTCACTCCAACCTCCATCTCCCGGGTTCAAGCTATTCACCTGCCTCAGCCTCCCAAGTAGCTGAGATTACAGGCATGCGCCACCACACCCAGCTAATTTTTGTAGGTTTAGTAGAGTTGGGGTTTCACCATGTTGACCAGGTTGGTCTCAAACTCCTGACCTCAGGTGATCTACCTGCCTTGGCCTCCCAAAGTGCTGGGATTACAGGCATGAGCCACCACGCCAGGCCAGGAAATTACTTTTATCATCACAAAGATTAAGCCTTTTTTTTTTGAGACGGAGTCTTGCTCTGCCGCCCAGGCTGGAGTGCAGTGGCCGGCTCTCAGCTCACTGCAAGCTCCACCTCCCGGGTTCACACCATTCTCCTGTCTCAGCCTCCCGAGTAGCTGGGACTACAGGCGCCCGCCACGTCGCCCGGCTAGTTTTTTGTATTTTTTAGTAGAGACGGTGTTTCACCGTATTAGCCAGGATGGTCTCGATCTCCTGACCTTGTGATCCGCCCGTCTCGGCCTCCCAAAGTGCTGGGATTACAGCCTTGAGCCACCGCGCCCGGCGATTAAGCCTTAAAATATAAAATTACAATTCACTTTTTAGTCTTTAAGAGTTCAAAAAAAGATTAACATTAAAGCAAGTGTTAGCGATGTTTAGAAAAATTTATAGGATGTTTCAAAGCACTAAATCATTGCCCTGTTGTCTAAGTTTGGCTTAGGTAAGCACTTGCAACCTCAGAAATCAATGCTATGCACGAAAAGCATTAGATCTAAGATTACAGTGCTTGGAATTGCCAGTGCTTTTTATCTCGCATGGGATGAGGAATTTGTCAAGTTCTTACAAATACGTGGGTTTCTTAAAAAAAAAAAAAAAAAAATTTGGGTAATTAAAAAAAATCTTACAATTAATTCAGCGGAAATTAGTTTGTTAGCCCAAAACAAATTACTTCATACTTCATCATTCTTTGGAATTGACAATGTTCTAAATCACATTTGGACTCGAGCTGGTTGTAACCTTATCCAACATGTAATGCTAAAAAGGGAAGAATAAGAAATATTTTCAGCCAACTTTGGTGGTTATATACCTGAATTTTTTTTTTTTTTTTTTTTTTAGGTAATGAAATAAATTTTTTTAAAAACTTAATAATAAGCATAAAACTAACGGTATAAAGTAGTCACCTTGTAAAAAGACACGTTTCACTCACCAGTGTACACATGGACAAGTCGGTATCTAGGACTGGCCCGTCCTATCCTCCTTAACTGGGGGCCAGGGTCCTGGGCGGAATTTCTGAAGGTAGAATTTGCAGAGATTGGCAGTGTTTTGTGCAATGTGAACTGAGAAGTGAATGTGGCCCTCCTCCATCCTTTCCTGCCCTTACGTTCTGCTTTCTACTGATGGCCCAACCCCAGTTGTGATCGCAACGGAAGATGTCTCACCCCGTAGCCCTGCTTAGTGGGAGATGGCACCCAGCTTCTGTCTGGCCCAGTCTTGCTCTGGTGAGAGCTGTCAGGCTAGGGAAGGGCCAGCTGAGTACGAAGAGCTGGCGGGTAGGGAAGTGGAAAAAGCTTTGCTGGGAAAGGGGGTTGCCGTTTCTGATAGACAAGCAATGTGCGGTATGCTAACTGCTCTGTGAGTGGGATAGGGGAGTCGCCAGACAAGTACAATTAGCAAGGCACCTCAGCGGAGCAATGGACCGCCCTCTCATACACAGAGACTGAACAGCCTCTGGGAGCTGACCTCCACTGACACGAGGTTTCCTTGTTCCTGACAAACACCGATGCTCTGTCTCTGCTCATGTCTTTCTGTGTGTTCTCTCCTCTCTTTCTCTTCTTAGCGCCAGTGGAATGTTAATTTGGTCTGGGGTAGCAGGAAATACTGTAAATTTGTATCTGAATATTCCTGTCTTCATCTAGACCAGTGCCTTTCTACATACCAATAATGGAATCTTTCCCCCAAGCAAAGAACAGCTCACCTCTAGCTTACTTTGAAGCTTTCTATAACCAATTTATTGACTTTAGAGAGAATGGCCGTGAATAACCTGTAATTAATAACAAACCAGACTGGGCGCGGTGGCTCATGCCTGTAATCCCAACACTTTGGGAGGCTGAGGTGGGCGGATCACCTGAGGTTAGGAGTTTGAGACCATCCTGGCCAACATGGTGAAACTCCGTCTCTACTAAAAATACAAAATTAGCCGGGCATGGTGGTGGGCACCTATAATCCCAGCTACTTGGGAGCCGGAGGCAGGAGAATTGCTTGCACCCAAGGAGGCCAAGGTTGCAGTGAGCCAAGATTGTGCTGCTGCACTCCAAAACCTTAAAGAAGGCACAAAAATACAAAGAAAAATAACGAAAAAGTTGACTTAGTTTTAAAATTCGGCCGGGCGCGGTGGCTCAAGCCTGTAATCCCAGCACTTTGGGAGGCCGAGACGGGCGGATCATGAGGTCAGGAGATCGAGACCATCCTGGCTAACACGGTGAAACCCTGTCTCTACTAAAATACAAAAAATTAGCCGGGCGTGTTGGCGGGCGCCTGTAGTCCCAGCTACTCGGGAGGCTGAGGCAGGAGAATGGCGTGAACCCGGGAGGCAGAGCTTGCAGTGAGCTGAGATCAGGCCACTGCACTCCAGCCTGGGCGACACAGCGAGACTCTGTCTCAAAAAAAAAAATAATAATAAAATTCGGCTCAATAGAAAGAATCAAATACAAACTTAAAAGACAAACCACGGACTTGAAGAAAGTGTTGCAATATACTTTTAATTTTATTTTATTACTTTATTTTATTTTATTTTATTTTATTTTATTGAGTTTCGCTCTTGTTGTCCAGGCTGGAGTGTCTTGGCTCACCACAACCTCTGCCTCCCGGGTTCAAGCAGTTCTCCTGCCTCAGCCTCCTAAGTGGCTGGGATTACAGGCATGTGCCACCACACCTGGCTAATTTTGCATTTTTAGTAGAGACAGGGTTACTCCATGTTGATCAGGCTGGTCTTGAACTCCCGACCTCAGGTGATCTGCCCACCTCGGCCTCCCAAAGTGCTGGGATTACAGCCGTGAGCCACCATGCCCGGCCAATACATTTTATGAAGGATTAATATCCAGAATATTTATATTGATAAACAGTGACAAAAAAGACAAAAGATGAGCAAATAATGAGGACAGGCAATTGTCAGGAGGGAAAACTTGAATGGCCAGTACAGATATGAAAAATGCTCACCCTCATTAGCATTTGGGGAAGGGTTTTTTTTTTTTTGAGGTGGAGTCTCACTCTATCGCCCAGGCTGGAGTGCAGTGGCGCCATCTCGGCTCACTGCAAGCTCCGCCTCCCGGGTTCATGCCATTCTCCTGCCTCAGCCTCCCAAGCAGTTGGGACTACAGGTGCCCTCCACCACGGCAGGCTAATTTTTTGTATTTTCAGTAGAGACGGGGTTTCACCCTGGTAGCCAGGATGGTCTCTATCTCCTGACCTCGTGATTCGCTTGCCTCGGCCTCCCAAAGTGCTGGGATTACAAGCGTGAGCCACCGCTCCCGGCCGGGGAAGTGTATTTTAAACCCACAAGAATGCTGCAACTTAATGACAAACCACTGCTACAGCGTGCAAGTTTGTGTGGTCCTTGCAAAAAAAACTACTTATTTAAAACAACAACAACAAAACACACATACACACGTATACCATTCCACATCAATCAGATGGGCATGTGTTATATAACACTAAGCACTGGTGGAGATGTGGGACATGGAAATTCTAGACAAAACTTTGCACAATGTGGGCTGGGCGCGGTGGCTCACGCCTGTAATTCCAGCACTTTGGGAGGCCAAGGTGCGGATCACGAGGTCAGGAGTTTGAGACCAGCCTGGCCAACATAGTGAAACCACATCTCTACTAAAAATACAAAAATTAGCTGGGAGTGGTGGCAGGGGCCTGTAATCCCAGCTACTCAGGAGGCCGAGGCATGAGAATTGCTTGAACCTGGGAGGCGGAGGCTGCAGTGAGCCAAGATCGCATTGCTGTACTCCAGCCTGGGTGACAGAGCAAGACTTGGTCTGAAAACAAAACAAAACAAAAAAAACCTTTCCAGAATGCTTTCCCAGCCGAGCACGGTAGCTCACACCTGTAATCCCAGTACTTTGGGAGGCTGAAGCAGGATGATGACTTGAGCCCAGGAGTTTGAGATCAGCCTGGGCAACATAGTGAGACCCTATCTCTACAAAAACAACCAAACAAAACAAACCCCCAAATCACCCAGAATGCTACCACATCTATAAATGTCAATTTAAATAATGTCCCTAGTTTAATTTTACGACTGCATACAGGGAAAATCTCAATTTCTCAAATGGTGCCTTACAGCTACTAAACCATTTTCATCATTTCCAACAAAGCCCAATGACCTATCTCATAAATCAACTGATTTTTCCAAAGAACCACAATGTTATGCTCTCCGGTAGAAAATGACCTTTTTATCTTTCATCAGAGAACAGACAGAAACTTTAGAGTCACCATTCAAAGTTGTTTTCCTTATACCAACAAACCAAAAAAAAAAAAAAAAAAAAAAAAAAAAAACAGAGAGATGTAAGTCTTGGTATTGCAGAAGAACACACAATAATAAGTAAAATGTATTAATTGCTACATGAGATGAATAAGAGAAATTGCTCTTGGATGCCCATCCAAACAACACTTTATTCACAGAGCCTGGGGGGTTGCTATGATTTTAATGTATGTGTCCCTAACACCCTAACAAATTCATATGTTGGAACCTAATACCCAATGTGATAGAATTAAGAGGTGGCACCCTTTTGGGAAGTGATTAAGTCATGAACTCTCCACCATCGTGAATGGGTTTAGTGCCGTGATAAAAGAGGTTGAAGGGAGCTCCCTAGTCCCTTCTTTTTTTCTTTTTTCTTTTCTTTTTTTTTTTTTTGAGATGGGGTCTCTGGCTGTTGCCCAAGCTGGAGTGCACTGGCGTGATCTCAGCTCACTTCAACCTCCGCCTGCAAGGTTGAGGTGATTGTCCCACCTCAGCCTCCCAAATAGCTGGGATTGATTACATGTGCCCGACACCATGCCCAGCTAATTTTTGTATTTTTAGTAGAGATGGGGTTTCGCCCTGTTGGCCAGGCTGGTCTTGCTTGAACTCCTGACCTCAGGTGATCTGCCTGCCTCGGCCTCCCAAGGTGCTGGGATTACAGGCATGAGCCACCATGCCCGGCCCCTAGATCCTTTTGCCCTTCTGCCATGTGGACACAGCAACCAGGTGCCATGTTAGAGGCAGAAACCAGATCCTTACCAGACATCAAATCTGCTAGCACCTTAATCTTAGACCTTCTAGTCCACAGAACTGTGACCAATAAATGTCTGTTCTTTATAAATTACCCAGTTCCAAGTATTTTCTTATGGCAGCACAAAT
The DNA here is from genome assembly GCF_002776525.5 of Piliocolobus tephrosceles. Lineage (NCBI taxonomy): Eukaryota > Metazoa > Chordata > Mammalia > Primates > Cercopithecidae > Piliocolobus > Piliocolobus tephrosceles. The sequence continues at coordinate 163,134,590 of NC_045437.1, forward strand.
GGACTAAGACAGTGGTCAACAGTACACCTTTAGGAATTGATTCAGAAATGAATGTGAAAGTTGTAAATATAACAAAGTTGAAACTACTAAATACATCTAAAAACATGTTTCATAAAGTTGTAAATATAACAAATTAAAATACTAAATATATCTAAAAACATGCTTCATAAACAGGCACATCCTGCTCTTCCATGCTGAATCGTGCTGGCTGTTGAGGGAAAAGGCATTCATATGCAGTTTTGAAATGAGGAACAAGATCAAACCATTTCTATGACTTCCATGGGTTGGTCAATTAGAGTATCTCAATGATATATTCAACTCATGTACATCCTCAGTTAACCACTTCTGGTTAAAAATGGCAGAATATCTAGTGCTGAGGTGATCACATATCATAACTCATTATGAAGAAAATCTGTGGGCTGGGCATGGTGGCTCACACCTGTAACCCGCATTTTGGGAGGCCAAGGCAGGCAGATCATCTGAGGTCAGGAGTTCGAGACCAGCCTGACCAATATGATGAAACTCCGTCTCTACTAAAAATATAAAAATTAGCCAAGTGTGATGGCATGTGCCTGTAATCCCAGCTACTCGGGAGGCTGAGACAGTAGAATCGCTTGAACCCAGGAGGCAGAGGTTGCAGTGAGCTGAGATGGCACCATTGCACTCCAGCTTGGGCAGCAAGAGTGAAACTCCTTCTCAAAAAAAAAAAAAAAAAAAAAAAAAAAAATGGAAGAAAATCTATAATGGAAATAATTTGGTCATCAAAATTTATCTCTTTCCCTACACTTAATTTTCTTCACCAGTCAGAGAAAGAAATCAAGGTATTACTCTCTGCATTTTAAGACCACATTATCATGCTCTAACTGAACATGAAAAATTATTTTTTGCAGCTAATTCTCTCAAGTTGTATATATAGTCTGAAATTCAAAATATGGAATCCATGTTTATTTAGCGTATCAGCATTGGAGGTGTCTTTCAATGAAAAAACACTTTCTAATTTTTGTGTCTGTGCCTTATATTAGTGTGGTCCCAAAATGTGATCTCTCTGGGGCTTTGTGAGAAATGCAGATTCTTGGGCCTCACCCACACCTACTGGATCAGGAACTCTGGGAGTGAATCCTGGCAATCTGTGTTTATGAAGCCTTTCAGGTGATTCTTTGAAAATATCTAGAATTAGCATAGCTGTCCACCGCTAGCTTTTTCACAATGAGCTACAATTGTGCAATACAGATATTTTCTTTAGTAGAAATAGAGTTTTGTTGTTGTTGTTGTTTTGAGACGAAGTCTTGTTTCTGTCACCCAGGCCTGGAGTGCAATGGCGCAATCTCGGCTCACTGCAACCTCTGCCTCCCAGGTTCAAGCAATTCTCCTGCCTCAGCCTCCCAAGTGGCTGGGATTACAGGTGCCCACCGCCATGCCTGCCTAATTTTTGTATTTTTAGTGGAGATGGGATTTCACCATATTGGCCATGTTGGTCTTGAACTCCTGACCTCAGGTTATCCACCCATCTCAGCCTCCCAAAATGCTAGGATTACAGGCGTGAGCCACCAGGCCAACCAATTTTTCAATATTTTAATATGTAAATCAGTGGTCATGGCTGCATTATAACAGTGCACCTGCATATGAATCTCTGAGAATCTTGTCAAAAATGCAGATCCTGATCTCGTATTTGTGGAAAGGGTGGAGATTCTGCAGGTCTAACAAGCTTCCAGGTGGAGCAGATACTGCTGGTCCTTGGGCCACACTTCGAGTAGCAGTGAGGCACTAACATATGTAAAGAAGGAGTCAGATCCTTGAAGCTACTTGTAATCAATAGGATTGGATTTAAGAGAAGAAGATCAGAGGATATTCCGTCCAAGAAAAATGAAATAGCGGGGACGAATGTGATTTATGTTTGTAGATGGTAAAAGAAAAGAAAGTAGGGATAATATGCTAAGACAGTGCACTGGAGGAAATGAGAAGGTGTGATGTTGTTACAAATGAGCAATGGAATTGTGTTAATTCAGCCCATTAGGGCTGTCAGGTTTCCAAAAGTACTTTGCAGAACACTTTCATGCCATTACATAACTTCAACATTACAACAAGTGACACAATGGGATACCTATGATATGTCATCAGTGATAAAATGTGTTCTAAGAGGGAAATAATGAATCACTACTAATAGTTCCTTTTCCAGTTTTTAAATTATTTTATTTTATTTATTTATTTTTTTTGAGATGGAGTCTTGCTCTTGTTGCCCAGGCTGGAGTGCAATGGTACGATCTCGGCTCACCACAACCTCCACCTCCCAGGTTCAAGCGAATCTCCTGCCTCAGTCTCCCTAGTAGCTGGGATTACAGGTACGTGCTACCACGCCCGCATAATTTTGTAGTTTTAGTAGAGACAGGATTTCTCCATGTTGATCAGGCTGGTCTCGAACTCCTGACCTCAGGTGATCCGCCAGCCTTGGCCTCCCAAAGTGCTGGGATTACAGGCATGAGCCACCATGTCTGGTGACCTCCTGGGTTTCAAGCAATTCTTCTGCCTCAGCTTCCTGAGTAGCTGGGATTACAGGCATGTGCCACCATGCCTGGCTAATTTTTGTATTTTTAGTAAAAACAGGTTTCACCATCTTGGTCAGGCTGGTCTGGACCTCCTGACCTCAAGTGATCTTCCAGCCTTGGCCTCCCAAAGTGCTGGGATTGCAGGCATGAACCACTGTGCCCGGCCTCCAGTTGATTTACTATCAATTTTTTAGAACTGTAAGCATATTCACATAGGGAGGAAGTTCAGAGTTAGTAAATCAATTATTTAGAGACAAGTCTTCAATTCATTTCCTTATTCATAACCACCTTTTCCTAAATTACAGAGGTTTGGGGAGTAACTTGTGAAAAACAACAAAATGCTTTTTATTACTTAAATCTATCAAATTATCATTGATTTATATTTGAAGTGGGTTCATTATGGTGGATCACTGGAAAGTGATGCAACATGAGGCTAATTCTTTGTCGTGTGAGAATTTCCACACACTGAGGGAGGTCTAGCATTCCTAGTTGCCATTCATTAAATGCTAGTGTTGCATTCTCCAATCACTGTGAGGGATAAGAAGATCTCTACAAATTTCCAAAACACACTTCAGGATGGGGTAGAACCCTGTTGACCATCACTGTATAAATCATCAACTACACTAGACTAAACTCTAGATTTTAAAGATTTGATGCAATTTCCAAACATCTGACTTGAAAGTACACATTTAACATTTCAAAGCAATAAATGCTTCACAACTGTCTCATAATCCAAACTTTCATGCAGATAGGTCAGGCCCTGGAAAAATTTGACGTATTCACTTGGGGTTTATCACTAAAAACCTCAGGTACTTGGGTCACCGATGAACTCTGTAATTTCTTCCCTTACCAACTGGAAATACAGCAGCAACAGCCTCTATTCTTGTAACTTGTTTTATCCAAGCATAGGCTTCTCTTACTCTCTTTTCTTTTTTTTTTTTTTGAGACGGAGTCTCACTCTGTCGCCCAGGCTGGAGTGCAATGGCACAATCTCGGCTCACTGCAAGCTCCGCCTCCAGGATTCACGCCATTCTCCTGCCTCAGCCTCCGGAGTAGCTGGGACTACAGGCGCCCGCCACCTCGCCCGGCTAGTTTTTTTGTATTTTTTAGTAGAGACGGGGATTCACCGTGTCTGCCAGGATGGTCTCGATCTCCTGACCTCGTGATCCGCCCGTCTCGGCCTCCCAAAGTGCTGGGATTACAGGCTTGAGCCACCGCACCCGGCCTTCTCTTACTCTCTTTTCTAAGCACAACCTGAGAACACTGTTCAAATCTACTTCATTTGCAGGATTTGGTAGCATTTCTTATGGAAGATGGAACCATATTTTGTATCATAATTTTCATGCTTAATTAACCTATCCTGAATGAGGTAATTTCAGGGGACCATCTGTTCAGAGAATAACTGGATGAACACTTCAGAGAAAATACACAAAAAGGGTTAGTGATGTGGTAATCAAAACAATAAGATATACAAGAACATGTTTGGTTAATTTGGAAGTTCTCATTCACACACTTCTTTTACCATAACATCTGTATAAAATTATGTGATGTGTGTGTATCGGGCCTTGTAATTTGCAAAACTACAGTTTTGCCAACAGTTCAATAAACTCTGGCTTATTTGTCCATGAAAATAAATTTGATCCTGAAACCAGTATCTAGATGGATTAGTAGCATCAATAAATTAACTCTTCATATTATGAAAAAAATATTCTGCACTAAGTTTCTAGGTTCACAAGATGCTCTTTTAATATAAGCTAAAGCCGTGTATTTTTGCAATGCCTGCCATGATCATGCTTCAGTTTATTCCAAACATTAAGGCAAAGGGGTCAAATGTTACTTGTTTGCTGAATCTGATTTTAAGACATCTACCTGTGTACTGTGATATGTAGAATACAATTTGGAAAACGACCAAAAAATATTAACAGTGATTGTCTCTGGAAGCTGGTTACATATAATCTTTATTTCGTTCTTTATATTTTTCTGGATTTTTTCTAAAAATTTTTCAATGACTATGTCTTACTTTTATAATCACAATCAGAAAAAAAAAAAAAAAGTAATGGGCCAGGCACAGTGGCTCATGCCTGCAATTCCAGCACTTTGGAAGGCCGAGGCAGGTGGATCACCTCAGGTCAGGAGTTCCAGATCATCCTTGCCAACGTGGCACAACCTGTCTCTACTAAAATACAAAATATTAGCTGGGCGTGGTGATGCCTGCCTCTAATTCCAGCTATTCAGGGGGAGGCTGAGGCACAAGAATTGCTTGAACCTGGGAGGCAGAGGTTGCAGTGATTCTATATTGTCCTACTGCACTCCAGCCTGGGCAACAGAGCAAGACTCTGCCTCCAAAAATACATATTAAAAAAAAAAAAATTAGCCACACATTGTGGCCAACATAGCAAAACACCATCTCTACTAAAAATACAAAAAATTAACTGGGCATGGTGGTGGTTGCCTGTAGTCCCAGCTACTTGGGGCTGAGGTGGGCTTGAGCCCAAGAGGCCGCAGTGAGCTGTTATTGCACCTCGGCACTCCAGCCAGGGTGACAGAACCAGACCTTGTTTCAAAAACAATTTTTTTAAGTAAAAGTTATTTTTAAAAAAGTAATGCAGCCTGGCAACATGGTGAAACCCCATCTCTACACAAAAATCCAAAAATTAGCTGGGCGTGGTGGTAAGTGCCTGTAATCCCAGTTGCTCAGGAGACTGAGGTAGGAGAATTGCTTGAATTGGGAGGCAGAGGTTGCAGTGAGCCGGGATTGCACTGTTGCACTGCAGCCTGGGTGACAGATCGAGACTCCATCTCAAGAAAAAAAAAAAAGAGTAATGCATCACTAGTAGAATGTTGACCAAAACTTGTTGTTTAAACATGTTTTACTGAATGGAAATAAATACCAATCTGTAACAACAAGTACTGAGAAAATAATGCATTGGAAAAACTAAAACCACAACGATGCCAAGCATTACCTGGGAAACTGGAAATTTCAGATGTTGGGAAAATAAAATATCTTGTAATAAAAACCATACTGCGGCCGGGCGCGGTGGCTCAAGCCTGTAATCCCAGCACTTGGGGAGGCCGAGACGGGTGGATCACGAGATCAGGAGATGGAGACCATCCTGACTAACGCGGTGAAACCCCGTCTCTACTAAAAAAAACACAAAAAACTAGCCGGGCGAGGTGGCGGGCACCTGTAGTCCCAGCTACTGGCGAGGCTGAGGCAGGAGAATGGCGTAAACCCGGGAGGCGGAGCTTGCAAGTAAACTGAGATCCGGCCACTGCACTCCAGCCTGGGCGACAGAGCAAGACTCCGTCTCAAAGAAAAAAAAAAAAAAAAACATACTGCAGTCTTTAAACAAATATTTTGCTATTAATAATTAAGTTTAGGCCGGGCGCGGTGGCTCACACCTGTAATCCCAGCACTTTGGGAGGCTGAGGCAGACAGATCACAAGGTCAGGAGATCATCTTGGCCAACACAGTGAAACCCTGTCTCTACTAAAATACAAAAAATTAGCCAGGCGTGGTGGCAGGTGCCTGTAATCCCAGCTATTTGGGAGGCTGAGGCAGGGGAATCACTTGAACCTGGGAGGTGGAGCTTGCAGTGAGCTTGCACTCCAGCCTGGTGACAGAGCAAGACTCCGTCTAAAAAAAAAAAAAAAAAAAGAATTAAGTTTAAAGTTAATTTTCTTTTCTTTCAAAAGACTTTGTGTCATGAAAGCACCTTAAATCTCTGTTTAAAAATCTTATTTAACATTGGTTAGATTATCTTTCAGGTAAGGGTACAATTTTTCTCTTTGGAGCTGTTTCTGAGGAATTCTTTTTGAGGTAGTTGTAAAAATTGTGGGTGAGTGATTGACCATAACCAGATGCCTCCAGGTCTCCATGGGTCTCAGAGGCCAGTAGGTTCACGCTGTGATTTTCACATGTGGATGAACTTTCCTACACACATACATTATATAGCAGCAGTTCTCAAAGTGTGATCCTGGGAAGCCTAAGCATTCCTGAGAACTTTTGGGGAGGATATATGAGGTCAAAATTATTTGTGTAATAATGTTAAGGCATTATTTGCCTTGTTTTACTCTCATTCTTAGACTAGTGCACCATGGAGTTTTCTGAAGGCCGCATTGTAGGGGATATTGCAAGAGAGAGAACGCAGAAGCAGGTGTGAGACTCCAGCTGCCTTCAGTTAAACTAAACATTAAAGAGCTTGTAAATCTGGCCACTTTTCTCCTTAAATTGTTTTTTGTTTTGATAAATTTAATAATTTTTAATTTTGGTTTTAATTTCTCTCTCTCTCTCTTTCCTTCTTTTGAAAGCGTCTAACTCTGTCACCCAAGCTGGAGTGCAGTGGTGCAATCACAGCTCACTGCAACCTCAAATTCCTGGGATCAAGCAATCCTCCTGCCTCAGCCTCCTAAGTAATTGAGACTACAGGCGAGAGCAACTGTGCTCGGCTAATTTTTTTTTTTTTTTTTTTTTTTTTTTTTTTTTAGTCAGAGTCTCGCTCTGTTGCTCAGGCTGGAGTGTAATGGTGTAATTTTGGCTCACTGCAACCTCTGCCTTCCAAGTTCAAGGGATTCTCCCTGCCTCAGCCTCCTGAGTAGCTGGGATTACAGGTGCCCACCACCACACCCGGCTAATTTTTTTATTTTTAGTACAGACAGGGTTTTATCATGTTGGTCAGGCTGGTCTCAAACTTCTGCCCTCAGGTGATCCACCCACCTCGGCCTCCCAAAGTGCTGGGGTTACAGATGTGAGCCACCGCGCCTGGCCACTAGGCTAATTTTTTTTTTTTTTTTGAGATGGAGTCTTGCTCTATTGCCCAGGCTGGAGTGCAGTGGCACAATGTCGGTTCACTGCAAGCTCTGGTTCCCAGGTTCACACCATTCTCCTGCCTCAGCCTCCCAAATAGCTGGGACTACAGGTGCCCGCCACCACGCCCGGCTAATTTTTTGTACTTTTTAGTATTTTTTGTATTTTTTAGGGTTTCACGGCATGTTAGCCAGGATGGTCTTGATATCCTGATCTCGTGATCCGCCCACCTTCGGCCTCCAAAAATGCTGGGATTACAGGCGTTAGCCACCGTGCCCTGCCTTCGGCTGAGTTTTTATGGGGGAGACAAGGACTCAATATTTTGCCCAGGTTGGTCTTGAACTCCTAGGCTCAAGTGATCCTAATGCCTTGGTCTATCAAAGTGCTAGGATCACAGGCATGAGCCACCACACCCAGTTGGTTCTAATTTCTAATGTAGTAGATATCAATAGATACAAGTCACTTGAACATAAACTCCTTTGAGGTCCTCAATAAACCTGTTTTTTTTTTTTTGAGACGGAGTCTTACTCTGTCACCCAGGCTGGAGTGCAGTGGTGCAATCTTGGCTTACTGCAACTTCTGCCTCCTGAATTCAAGCAATTCTCCTGTCTCAGCCTCTGAGTAACTGGGATTACAGGCCCACACCACCACGCCCAGCTAATTTTTGTATTTTTAATAGAGACGGGGTTTTGCCTTGTTGGCCAGGCTGGTCTCAAACCTCTGACCTCAGGTGATCTGCCTACCTCGGCCTCCCAAAGTGGTAGGATTACAGGTGTGAGCCACCACACCCTGCCCTCAATAATTTTTAAGAATGTAAATTGTTCCAAAGAGCAAAGCATTTGAGAAGCACTGTTTGTTAGTATAATCTCTCTGAACTCAGCATAGAGGGCTTAATAAGTGAACGTCATTGTTAGAAATGATTTAGAAATGATCATCAAGCAGTGTTTTGTTCATTGAAGAAACAGACCAGTGTAGAATGGGTACATATTCCTACACCTCTAACCCACCCCAGGTGCACACATGAATGCATAAATTATTTTAGTGGGGGAAATTTACATGCCAGTACATGGGACCCTGCCATGGAAAGAGTATGTCTTCACTCTCACAAGTGCTGAGAAGCACTAAGCTTTCTTTTGTCATGTTTTTCATGGCTACAGTTATTAGCCTAGACTGTCATCAATGAAATGCTTTGTGCAGGAAATTGTAGTGGCAGAAATAGCAAATCATGAACCAACACAGACACTAATGTGTGAACAAATTGAGGCTTGATGCTCCGACTAATTGTATCAATACAAAAGAGATTCATCATTTGAACATGTAGTGGTCTTCATTTTTTCTTCAATGACACAATTCAGGGAGATGACAGAGTATAAGTATGTGTACTTAGATACATGAATTTCTTTCTTTTTTTTTGGGGGGGGGGTGGAGTCTTGCTCGTCAATCTCGGCTCACTGCAAGCTCCGCCTCCCGGGTTCACGCCATTCTCCTGCCTCAGCCTCCTGAGTAGCTGGGACTACAGGCACCCGCCACCTCGCCTGGCTAGTTTTTTGTATTTTTAGTAGAGACGGAATTTCACCGTTTTAGCCAGGATGGTCTCGATCTTCTGACCTCGTGATCCGCCTGTCTCGGCCTCCCAAAGTGCTGGGATTACAGGCTTGAGCCACTGTGTCCAGCCAGATACATGAATTTCTTACATTTTCTTTGTGGAAATTTTAAAATATGTATAAAAGTAGAGAGTATAGCACCTTAAACTCCATGTGTTTGTTATCAGCTTCAACCAGTTACTATTATGTTACCAATATTGTTTCATCTATCCCTCCCACCACCCCTCTTTTTAGATGAAATTTGAAAAACGAATTTCAGACATTATATTATTTCACTCAGAAATGCTTTAACATGGATTGCTAATAGATAAGGACGTCAAAATTATATGTAGTACAATGGATGATAATTTCTTGGTATCATCTAATACCCAGTCTGTGTTTGAATTTCCCTGATTGCCTTAAAAATATTCATTTGCAGTGGGGATTTTTATTATTTATTTATTTATCTTTGTTTTGTTTTTCTGAGAGACAGGGTCTTACTCTATCACCCAGGCTGGAGTGCAGTGGCACGATCTTGGCTCACTGCAACCTCCACCTCCTAGGTTCGAGCGATTCTCTGCCTCAGCCTCCCAAGTAGCTGGGACCACAGGTGTGTTCCATTATGCCTATAATTTTTAAATTTTTTGTAGAGATGGGGGTCTCCCTCTGTTGTTCGGGCTGGTCTCAAACTCCTGTGCTCAAGCGATCTTCCTGCCTTAGCCTCCCAAAAGTGCTGGGATCACAGGCATAAGCCAGGTCACCAGACCTGCAGTGGGTTTTTGGTGGGGTTTTTTGGTGTCTGTTTTTGCCCCAGGATTAAGTAAGTTTCACTATTTCCTTTGTCTCTTAAATCTCATTTGTGACTAGGCGTGGTGGCTTATGCCTGTAATCCCAGCACTTTCCGAGGCCAAGGTGGGTGGATCACGAGGTCAGGAGTTCAAGACCAGCTTGGCCAACATGGTGAAACCCCATCTCTACTAAAAGTAAAAAAAATAGCCCAGCATGGTGGTGTGCACCTGTAGTCCCAGCTACTTGAGAGCCTGAGGCAGAGAATCATTGGAACTGGGGAGGCGGAGGTTGCAGTGAGCTGAGATCGTGCCACAGCATGCCAGCCTGGGTGACAGAGCAAGACTCATCCCCCCCCCAAAAAAAAAAGTCATTTGTTTGTTGAAGAATCTAGGTAACATGTGAATTATTAAACTTTATAAATAAGGAAGTTAAAGAGCACAAAGATACCAAACTCCTTTTATTTATTTATTTATTTATTTATTTATTTATTTATTTATTTATTTGTTTGTTTTTGAGACGGAGTCACACTCTGCCGCCCAGGCTGGAGTGCAGTGGCCGGATCTCAGCTCACTGCAAGCTCCGCCTCCTGGGTTTACACCATTCTCCTGCCTCAGCCTCCCGAGTAGCTGGGACTACAGGCGCCCGCCACGTTGGCCGGCTAGTTTTTTTTTTTTTTTTTGTATTTTTAGTAGAGACGGGGTTTCACCGTGTTAGCCAGGATGGTCTCGATCTCCTGACCTCGTGATCCGCCCATCTCGGCCTCCCAAAGTGCTGGGATTACAGGCTTGAGCCACCGCGCCCGGCCCAGAGTAATCTATTTAAATAAAAGAAGGTTACCAGCCCCCAAAGACAATTTCAAAGGAGGGCTTTCAGTGCCAGCCTTCTATAATTTCAGAGTAGAGTACTGGCTCCTTGCCCACCACACACAAGCTATTCTATTTTATTTTTCTTTTTTTATTGAAATAGAATTTTGCTCTTGTCCCCCAGGCTGGAGTGCAATGGGGCGATCTTGGCTCACTGCAACCTCTGCCTCCTGGTTTCAAGTGATTCTCCTGCCTCAGCCTCCCAAGTAGCTGGGATTGCAGGTATGTGCTGCCATGCCTGGTTAATTTTTGTATTTGTAGTAGAGACAGGGTTTCACCATGTTAGCCAGGCTGGTCTCCAACTCCTGACCTCAAGTGATTCGCCCACCTCGGCCTTCCAAAGTGCTAGGATTGCAGGTGTGAGGCACCACACCCGGCCTCTATTTTATTTTTCAACAAACTTGAAGGTACTCTGCCCGGATCTTCTTCAGGGCTCAGAAACCTCTATCTCTGCTGTGGGGAATGTCAGTGAGTGAACCATGTGAAGCTACCTTTCCCAAGGCCTTCCCAGAGGTCAGCCCTAGGCCAATGATGAGCTGCAGCGGTTGGGGGCACAAAGTCCTGCGGTTTTTCTTTTCTTCTTTTTTTTTTTTTTTTTTTTGAGACGAAGTCTCACTCTGTCACCAGGCTGGAGTGCAGTGGTGCAATCTTGGCTCACTGCAACCTCTGCCTCTCAGGTTCAAGTGATTCTTCTGCCTCAGTCTCCCCAGTAGCTGGGACCACAGGCTTGCGCCACCACGCCCGGCTAATTTTTTGTATTTTTAGTAGAGATGGGGTTTCACCATGTTGACCAGGATAGTCTTGATCTCTCGACCTCGTGATCCACTCGCCTCAGCCTCCCAAAGTGCTGGGATTACAGGTGTGAGCCACCGTACCTGGCCAGTCCTGTTTTTCTTACCTCAATTTGCTATGACGCTGAAGGACCATCCCAACTCTAGAGCTCATCACAGAACTATAGAACAGGCTGAGGCCTCAGCTGCAACTGCACTGTGGGTTTCTAAGGCCTCTGGTCTCAGCCAGGCCCAGGAAGGGAGCCCAGCTGGACAGGCAGCAGGACCCATGACTCCCAGTGCCCAAGAACCAAGGGCAGCAGGTGGATAGCCTTGACCAAGACGTTTCCTGAAAGATGGTCAGGCCAGGGTACTCCAAGGGTATATAGCTCTTCCCTCAATCCACCCCCCAGTAAATAAGCACAAAACCTGGCCACTGCAATCTTAGGCCCCAGGGATTCCCTGACAGGCCATAGAGAACTTCCAGAGCCCTGGGGACAGCTGCACTGGCCCCACATTAAAAAAAGAAAAAGTGCTGCCTTCCTCACTTCCTGCAGGTGTTATCTCCAGAGAGCACTCTCCAACAAACCTGCACTCATTTCTATCTCAGAGTCTGATTCCCACAAACTCAAGCTAAAATACTTGGTTTAAAAAAAAAAAGTCTCCTTCCACTCTTATTCTCCAGCCACGCAGTTTCTTTCCAGAATCAATGATATTTATCAGTTTGCCATATATACTTGCAGAGATATTCCATGTAGTTACAAACACATATGCATGGTATCTGTCTCTCTCATTTTTATACAAATGATAGGTTACTACACAAATCATTCTGCACTTTGCCTTTTTCTTTTAATCATGCATCTTGTAAAGCTGCCTCATTATTTTAAATGGACATTTATAATATATGTCTCACAAGTTATTTGGGCGTTACTCTATTATTATTGTGTATTAAGTTGTTTCCAATCTTTTGCTATTAATACTATACTATTTACATACTATAATCTTGTGTATGTGTTGTCCCGACCCGCAGGACAGTCGAACGGACCCTGGAAGGGGGAGTGGAAATGGAGGAGACAAGAAAACACGAGAAATGGAGACAAGACAAATAGCCTGAGCAAGTCTCGTTTAATAATGGTGGTGCGATGCCTTCTATAGGCTGGCAGAGGAAGAGGTTGGGCCAGGGCGGTGACGGTGGGGAGGGGGGCCGGGTATTCTCAAATTACAATTGCGCATGCGCCCTGGGTTTGTAATTTTCCCGGGCACGGGATCGCACCTGCGCCCTAGGCTGCATATCTTCCTGGGCGGGAAAAATGTTTGCGCGCGCGGGAAAGGTTGGCGCGCGCAGGAAAAGTTTAGACGCACGCGGGAAAAGCTTTAGGCGCGCGCGGGAACAGTTTATAATGAAGAACCCGGAAATGTGCCATTTTGTCTTCTGCTTCACGGAGATCAAGCAACAGAGGTCGGCTAACTCCGGGCCTCATGGCTCCGGACAATGTGTCGTTTCAGAAGTATGTGATCACATCTCTAACCTACATAGCTAGAAGCAGAATTGCTTGGTCAAAGAATATGTCCTTTTTTTTTTTTTATAATTTATTATTTTTTATTTTTTTTGAGACGGAGTCTTGCTCTGTTGCCCAGGCTGGAGTGGAGTGTTGCGATCTCGGCTCACTGCAAGCTCCACCTCCCGGGTTCACTCCATTCTCCTGCCTCAGCCTCCCGAGTAGCTGGGACTACAGGCGCCCACCACCAGGCCCGGCTAATTTTTTTGTATTTTTAGTAGAGACGGGGTTTCACTGTGTTAGCCAGGATGGTCTCGATCTCTTGACCTCTTAATCTGCCCTCCTCGGCCTCCCAAAGTGCTGGGATTACAGGCTTGAGCCACCCTGCCCGGCCAGAATATGTGTCTTTAAAACAGTAATAGGTGTTGTTGCTAAATTACCTTCCCTGGAGGCTATTTCCCTATACCCTAGCCAATGCCCTGAGTTATTTATCATTTTTTCCCTAAGGGTCAAAGCATGATAATCTTTTTTATCTTTATCAGAGAAAGGATATTGTCTAATTATAGCTTTAACTTGCTATTTTGAATGACATTGAATGTCATGTTTAAAAGGCATTCATAGTTGTTTTGTGTGTTTGCATGCATATGTAAACTGTTTATTCAAATCCATTGTTCATTTCTCCATGGAATTGTTGCTATTGCTTCTTACTGATTTGTAGGAACTCTTTTTTTTTTTTTTTTTTTTTTTTTTTTTTTTTTTTTTTTTTTTTTTTGAGGCGGAGTCTTGCTCTGTCGCCCGGACTGGAGTGCAGTGGCCGGATCTCAGCTCACTGCAAGCTCCGCCTCCTGGGTTTATGCCATTCTCCTGCCTCAGCCTCCCGAGTAGCTGGGACTACAAGCGCCCGCCACCTCGCCCGGCTAGTTTTTGTATTTTTAGTAGAGACAGGGTTTCACCGTGTTAGCCAGGATGGTCTCGATCTCCTGACCTCGTGATCCGCCCGTCTCGGCCTCCCAAAGTGCTGGGATTACAGGCTTGAGCCACCGCGCCCGGCCGGAACTCTTTACATATTAGGAAACCTAGTATTATAATACGAACTGCAACAGTTTTTTCAGTTTGTCATCTTTATTTATTTTTATTTATTTATTTTTTGAGATGGAGTTTCACTCTTGTTGCCCAGGCTGGAGTGCAATGGCACAGTCTTGGCTCACCACAATCTCTGCCTCCCAGGTTCAAGCCATTCTCCTGCCTCAGCCTCCTGAATGTCTGGGATTACAGACATGCACCACCACGCCCAGCTAATTTTGTATTTTTAGTAGAGACAGGGTTTCTCTATGTTGGTCAGGCTGGTCTCCAACTCCCAACCTCAGGTGATCCGCCCGCCTCAGTCTCTCAAAGTGCTGGGATTACAGGCATGAGCCACCATGATTGACTATCATCTTTATTTAGACTTTGCTTATGGTAGTTTTTGCCAGGGTAATTTTTATTTATTTATTTATTTATTTATTTTGAGACTGAGTCTCGCTCTGTTGCCCAGGCTGGAGTGCAGTGGTGCGATCTCGGGTCACTGCAAGCTCCGCCTCCCGGGTTCACGCCATTGTCCTGCCTCAGTCTCCCAAGTAGCTGGGACTACAGGCACCCGCCAACCACACCCGGCTAATTTTTTTTTTTTTTTTTTGTATTTTTAGTAGAGACAAGGTTTCACTCTGTTAGCCAGGATGGTATTGATCTCCTGACCTCATGATCTGCCTGCCTCGGCCTCCCAAAGTGCTGGGATTACAGGTAATTTAATATATCAATCTTCTACAGTTTCTAGGATTTGCATTATAAGAGTACCAAGGGAAAAGGGCTTTGAGGTTAAATCTAAAATGTGCTAGAAAGAATTGTTCTTTTTTTTTTTTTCTGCAAGACAGGATCTCACTCTGTTGCTCAGGCTGGAGTGCAGTGGCACGATCTCGGCTCACTACAACCTCCACCTCCCAGGTTCAAGAGATTCTCCTGTCTCAGCCTCCCAAGTAGCTGTGATTACAGGTGCACACCAGCACACCCAGCTAATTTTTGTATTTTTAGTAGAGACAGGGTTTCGCCATGTTGGCCAGGCTGGTCTTGAACTCCTGACCTTAAGTGATCCTCCTGCCTCGGCCTCCCAAAGTGCTGGGATTATAGGTGTGAGCCACCACACCTGGCCTAGGAAGGACTATTTTAATGAAAATGTTGAATAAGATTAGGACTATTTTAAGTTATCACTGATAATGTAATAAAAATCTGTCTTCCTTCCACCCCACCTTCCAACACTTGCTCCTCTTATAGTCTACCACATTGTGGTAAATGCCGACTTCATCCTCCTGGTTGATAAAGGATAACTAAAATTATCCTTGGCTCTTACCTTTCTCTCACATCCTGTATTTGATCCATCAGTGGATCTTGTCAGCTCTACCTTTAAAATATCTCTAGGGCTGGGTGCGGTGGCTCAAGTCTGTAGTCCCAGCACTTTGGGAGGCCGAGACGGGCGGATCACGAGGTCAGGAGATCGTAGACCATCCTGGCTAACACGGTGAAACCCCGTCTCTACTAAAAAACACAAAAAAACTAGCTGGACGAGGTGGCGGGCGCCTGTAGTCCCAGCTACTCAGGAGGCTGAGGCAGGAGAATGGCGTAAACCCAGGAGGCAGAGCTTGCAGTGAGCTGAGATCCGGCCACTGCACTCCAGCCTAGGCGACAGAGCGAGACTCCGTCTCCAAAAAAAAAAAAAAAAATCTCTAGAGTCTGACTTCTTTTCACAACCTTGCCCACCACCCTGGTCTAAGTCACCATCACAGATTATTGTAGAGGCTTTTAAATGATTTTTCCTGTTTCTATCCTGGTCTTTCCACAGTTTACTCTCAGAAAGTCAGAGAGAATCTTTTTTTTTTTTTTTTTTCTTTTTCTGAGATGGAGTCTCACTCTGTTACCCAGGCTGGAGTGCAGTGACACGATCTTGGCTCACTGTAACCCCCGCCTCCCGGGTTTCACTCATGTGCCTGTGAAGAGACCACCAAACAGGCTTTGTGTGAGCAGTAAAGCTTTTTAATCACCTGGGTGCAGGCCAGCTGAGTCTGAAAAGAGAGTCAGTGAAGGGAGATAGGGGTGGGGCTGTTTTATAGGATTTGGGTAGGTAAAGGAAAATTACAGTCAAAGGGGGTTGTTCTCCGGCGGGCAGGGGTGGGGGTCACAAGGTGCTCACTGGGGGAGCTTTTGAGCCAGGATGAGCCAGGAAAAGGATTTCACAAGGTAATGTCATCACTTAAGGCAGGAACCGGCCATCTGTATGTGTACGTGGAGGTCACAGGGGATATGATGGCTTAGCTTTGGCTCAGAGGCCTGACATTCCTGTCTTCTTACATTAATAAGAAAAATAAAATAGTGTAGAAGTATTGGGGCAGCGAAAATTTTTGGGGGGTGGTATGGAGCGATAATGGGCGATGTTTCTCAGGGCTGCTTCAAGTGGGAGTAGGGGAGGTGAGGAAACCTAGAGTGGGAGAGATTAAGCTGAAGGAAGATTTTGTGGTAAGAGGCGATACTGTCAGGTTGTTAGAAGGAGCAGTTGTCATATAGAATGATTGGTGACGGCCTGGATGCGGTTTTGTGTGAATTGAAAAGCTAAACGGAAGACACAAGGTCTGAATAAGAGAAGGAGAAAAAACAGGTATTAAAGGACTAAGAATTGGGAGGACCTAGGACATCTAATTAGAGAGAGCCTAAGGGGGTTCAGTGTAAACACTTGCTTGGTTGGTGAGTTTTTAGGCTTTAAGTTTTTGGGGTGCAGTTCAAGTTGGGCGGGTATCTGGAATGAGACTGGGACCTAATAAAAAGGAGTGTCCACACAGGACCTCAAATGGGCTGTAACCTGTAGCATTCCGAGGACAGGCCTGAATTCCGAGAAAATGGTAAAAGTATTTCTAGTCCTTTTTAAGTTGGTGACTGAGCTTGGTGAGGTGTGTTTTTTAAAGGACCATTAGTCCGTTCTACCTCTCCTGAAGATTGAGGATGGTAAAGGATATAAAGGTTTCACTGAATACCAAGAGCCTGAAAAGATTGCTTGGGTGATTTGACTAGTAAACGCCAGTCTGCTATCGGACTGTATAGAGGTAGGAAGGCCAAACCAAGGAATTATGTCTGACAGCAGGGAAGAAATGACCGAAGTGGCCTTCTCAGACCCTGTAGGAAAGGCCTCTACCCATCCAGTGAAAGTGTCTACCCAGACCAAGAGGTATTTTAGTTTCCTGACTTGAGGCATGTGAGCAAAGTCAATTTACCCATCCTGGGCGGGGGCAAAATCCTCAGCTTGATGTGTAGGGAAGGGAGGGGGCCTGAGAAGTTCCTGAGGAGTAGTAGACTAGCAGACGGAACACTGAGAAGTAATTTCCTTGAGGATGGATTTCTAGGATGGAAAGGAAATGAGAGGTTCTAAGAGACAGACTAGCAGCTTGTAACCTACATGGAAGAGGTTATGAAATGACAGAACAGAATGGGCCTGTGAGGCTGGAAGGAGATATTCTCCTTGGTCTAAGAACCATTTGCCTTGTGTGGGAAGAGATTGATAGGTGGAAGTTTCAGTGGGGGAGTTGGTGGGGGTGACCGATGTGAAGGAGAAAACAGCCATGAGGGATAGAAATTGGGAAGTTAGCTGCTTTTTTAGCTAACTTATCAGCATAAGCATTGTCCTGAGCGATGGGATATGATGCCTTTTGATGGCTACTTTTTTAGTTACCTTATCAGCATAAGCGTTGTCTTGAGCAATGGTGGGGGGAAGAAAATAGATTTTAGAAGTTCTGAGAACTGTAGAGAGTGAGTTGAGCATAGTTTGTGATTTTTAGGGCCTCTGACAGTATTAAAGCAGTGGCAGCTGCTGCACACAGACATGAAGGCTAGGCTAAAACAGTAAGGTCAAGTTGTTTGGACAGAAAGGCTATGGGACGTGGTCCCGGCTCTTGTGTAAGAATTCTGACTGCACTAACCATGCCTAGGAAGGAAAGGAGTTGTTGTTTTGTAGAAGGGATTGGGGTTTGGGAGATTAGCCGGACACGATCAGCAGGAAGAGCACGTGTGTTTTTATGAGAATTATGCTGAGATAGGTAGCAGATGAGGAAGAAATTTGGGCTTGATTGAAGTAATGGGGGCTGTCCGTGAGGCCTTGTGGCAGCACAGCCCAGGTAATTTGCTGAGCCTGATGGGTGTCTGGGTCAGTCCAAGTGAAAGCGAAGAGAGGCTGGGATGAAGGGTGCAAAGGAATAGTAAAGAAGGCATATCTGAGATCCAGAACAGAATAATGGGTTGTGGAGGGAGGTATTGAGGATAGGAGAGTATATGGGTTTGGCACCACGGGGTGGATAGGCAAATCAATTTGGCTGATAAGGTGCAGATCCTGAACTAACCTGTAAGCCTTGTCTGGTTTTAGGACAGGTAAAATGGGGGAATTATAAGGGGAGTTTGCAGGCTTTAAAAGGTCATGCTCTAACAGGTGAGTGATAACAGGCTTTAATCCCTTTAAATCGTGCTGTGGGATGGGACATTGGCATTGAGCAGGGTAAGGGTGATTAAGTTTTAATGAGATGGTAAGGGGTGAATGATCAGTCGCCAAGGAGGGAGAAGAGGTGTCCTATACTTGTGGGTTAAGGTGCGGGGGTACGAGGAGAGGATGTGAAGGAGACTTTGAACTGGGGGAGAAGGCAGCAATGAGGTGTGGCTGCAGCCTAGGAATAGTCAGGGAAGCAGATAATTTAATTAAAATGTCTTGGCCTGATAAGGGGACTGGGCAGGTGGGGATAACTAAAAAGGAGTGCATTAAAGAATGTTGTCGAAGTTGGCACCAGAGTTGGGGAGTTTTAAGAGGTTTAGAAATACCTCTTAAGGCCGGGCGCGGTGGCTCAAGCCTGTAATCCCAGCACTTTGGGAGGCCGAGACGGGCGGATCACGAGGTCAGGAGATCGAGACCATCCTGGCTAACACTGTGAAACCCCATCTCTACTAAAAAAAAAAAAATACAAAAAAAACTAGCCGGGCGAGGTGGCGGGCGCCTGTAATCCCAGCTACTCCGGAGGCTGAGGCAGGAGAATGGCGTAAACCCGGGAGGCAGAGCTTGTAGTGAGCTGAGATCCGGCCACTGCACTCCAGCCCGGGGACAGAGCGAGACTCCGTCTCAAAAAAAAAAAAAAAAAAAAAAAA
>NC_045437.1:163158644-163161491 GCF_002776525.5 Piliocolobus tephrosceles
AAAAAAAAAAAAAAAAAAAAAAAAAAAAGAACCAATTCTTGAGGGAACCTAGCAGAGCAAGAGAGAACTCACTCATTACTGTGAGGATGGCAGCAAGCCATTCATGAGGGATCTGCCCCCATGACCCAAACACTAGGACACACTCCGATATTGGGGATCAAATTTCTTTTTTTTTTTTTTGAGACGGAGTCTTGCTCTGTCGCCCAGGCTGGAGTGCAGTGGCCGGATCTCAGCTCACTGCAAGCTCCGCCTCCCGGGTTTACGCCATTCTCCCGCCTCAGCCTCCCGAGTAGCTGGGACTACAGGCGCCCGCCACCTCGCCCGGCTAGTTTTTTGTATTTTTAGTAGAGACGGGGTTTCACCGTGTTAGCCAGGATGGTCTCGATCTCCTGACCTAGCGATCCGCCCGTCTCGGCCTCCCAAAGTGCTGGGATTACAGGCTGAGCCACCGCGCCCGGCAGGGATCAAATTTCAACATGAGATTTGGAAAGGAAAAATATCCAAACTATATTAACCTCCTCTAGTGGGTTGATGCATTTTTCTGTAAGGAGATTTTGAAATCATTCCCCAGATCCTCAGCAGAGAAAGCCAGCAACACCTTAGGTCTCAGTTCTTAAGGAAATCACTGTTCCTTTTATACTGGTAATAGGAGTACACAGATTAAACACTGAAGAGCCAGGTTTGTGGTAAATTGAATAGAGCAAAATGCTTGACAAAGAGGGGGAAGAGATCATCTGTCTTTTCTGTCCCTTTAAAAGCCTTACAGGATGTCGTTGCTCAAACTGCAGCTGAGCACTAGAATTTGACAAAAACTTGCATGGCTGTTCAGCAAGGCATCATCCAACAGCTGCTACTGAATATAGTAGTCGCTCCAGCCTCTGAGGATTGCTCATTGTCCTCACTTGTGGGAAAGTCAGCCCAATGGAAACATGTGTATTACACAATGGGTGAAACGTAGGCAGCCCAGAAAAAGTCAGAGACCCAGATGCTTTCCAGTCCCTTCCTTGTCTACACTTGGCCTAGATTTTTTTTCTTTTCTTTTTTTTTTGGAGACTGAGTCTCGCTCTGTTGCCCAGGCTGGAGTGCAGTGGCAAGATCTCTGCTCACTGCAAGCTTCGCCTCTTGAGTTCACACCATTCTCCTGCGTCAGCCTCCCGAGTTGCTGGGATTACAGGTTAGCCTGCCACCACTCCCGGCTAATTGTATTTTTAGTAGAGACGGGGTTTCACCATGTTAGCCATGATGGTCTTGATCTCCTGACCTCATGATCTGCCCACCTCGGCCTCCCAAAGTGCTGGGATTACAGGCGTGAGCCACAGCGCCCGGCCTACTTGGCCTAGATTTCTTACACAAGCATCAAGAGATCAGTTAAATGCCCTATCAGGTACAAAAAAACCCCAAAGACCAAAACCCAAAAAACAAACAAACAAAAAAACTATGTGATTCAGAGAAACAGAATGTCAGAAGACTTTACATTTACGAGGAAAACAGATTTATCTGCGGTAGCTTCCGGAACTCTTTCTTTAATAATTTTGTGCCTTCCAAATGACTTTCTTTAAAAAAATGATTACTGCAACCAGAAAATAAGATGTTATTGGAACACAGCCATACCTATTTGTTTCTAAAGGAATTAAAACTTCAATAGCTTATAGCTTAATGTTGAATTCATTCTTGGCTTGGGCTATGCACCACTGATGTGGTGGTGGCCAGGTGCCCTGGAGTGTTTCTTGGTATTGCCAAACACAGCCATTTCCCACTGGACTTCCTTGGCCCCATTTTCCACTCCTCTGAAAGATAAGTCACCTCCAATTACTGCCTTAATTGAATGGAATATTTGAGTCGATGTGATTATATCTAGCGCCAGAAGCAAAGAACCTAGTGTCTTTGATTTATCTCCAAATGTTGAATTCCAAAAATAAAAGATACTCAGTGATTAGTTTATTGTAAGTTGACTGCAAAATTTAATGCACTGAAGTTCTGTGCTCCCACTCCTCCCAGCCTATAAAGAACTCTTGCTGTATATTTCTTGAAGAAATATACTATAGATAATCATTAAATATCAGAGCTAGAAAGGCTCCTAGAGGTCCCATTGTCCTCTCTCACATTTCATCTTACAGTTGATAAAACTCAAGCTCAGAGAGGTAAAGTTACATTTTACCACCAGGTGCAATGGCTCACGCCTGTAATCCCAGAACTTTGGGAGGCTGAGGTGGCCAGATCACCTGAGGTCAGGAGTTTGAGACTAGTCTGGTCAATATGGTGAAACCTTGTCTCTACTAAAAATACAAAAATTAGCCTGGTGTGGTGGCAGGTGCCTGTAATTCCAGCTACTCAGGAGGCTGAGACACGAGAATCGCTTGAACCCAGGAGGCGGAGGTTGCAGTGAGCCAAGACTGCACAACTACACTCCAGCCTGGGTGACAGAGCAAGCAAGATTCTGTCTAAAAAAAAATAGTTACATTTTTACCAGACCCTATAACTCACTGGTAGAGGAGGCAGAACTGGAATCTAGTTCTTCTCGGCCGTGGGCTTTTGCGCTTTATCATGTTTACAGTAGAAAAGGTAAGTGACACTGTTAGCAATATCATCTTTATGCAGAATAACTCAAACAACTCAGTCATTTTTCAGAGGAAATGTACCAGAGAATCTGGATGAGAAGAAACCTTTGGAAACACACAGTTCAACTTTCTAGTACATCAGAATTCCATTAGAGTTCCTAGGTAGAGGGTGTACTAGTTAAATTAATATCCCTCTTGGGATATTTTTAAAAAACATCTCCCAGTCAGGCATGGTGGCTCACGCCTGTAACCCCAGCACTCTGGGAGGCCTAGGCGGGTGGATCACCTG
>NC_045437.1:163161501-163175902 GCF_002776525.5 Piliocolobus tephrosceles
GCCTGTAACCCCAGCACTCTGGGAGGCCTAGGCGGGTGGATCACCTGAGGTCGGGAGTTCAAGATCAGCCTGACCAACATGGAGAAACCCCGTCTCTACTAAAAATACCAAAAATTAGCCGGGTTTGGTGGCACATGCCTGTAATCCCAGCTACTCAGGAAGCTGAGATAGGAGAATTGCTCGAACCTGGGAGGCAGAGGTTGTGGTGAGCCAAGATCACACCATTGCACTTGGTGGCTAAACACAGTAGAAGTTTATTTCTCACTCACTTAACAGTACAGGTGTTCCTGACTGGTGGCAGCCTTCCATGTGGTGATTCAGGAACCCAGGCTCCTTTAATCTGGTGGCTGCCCCAGCTGTAGGGTTTCCACGTCCTCTGCAGGCGGGACAAAGGATGGAGAAAGAACAAGTAGAGAAGGCTTCTTAATCTTCTTGGTCTTGAGAGAATACATCTCATTTCCTCTCACATTCCATTGATGAGAGCCATCCACATGGCCCTGGCTAGTTGCAAACAGGCTGAAAAATGAAGTCTATGGCTGGATAGTGCCTCAGGGCACTGTGGAAGGGGAAGCACAAATGTTTGGTGAACCTTCCAGAAGCAAGGGGCTGGGCCGATCCCCCTGCATCCATCAGTCATTGACCCCAGATTATCTGTGGAGTGGGAAGTATGTTAATCTTTCAGTCATCTGTGGCTTAGGCAGCTCCCTTCAGCCAAATGCAAGTCTCTGGGGAGGAGCACATGTGTAAACCATTAAGAGCCAACACTGGCACACCAGCCTGTCTAGGGGGATTTACGAGGGCACCAACAGCATCTGCTACAGTCTACCCTTTGTGCTCTTCAGCCCCAAATGTTTCTCATGTTAATGTCAGTCCATCTGGCTGCAGGTTTTCTGGGATTCTGGCTGGTGCAATTTCTGGGACCTTATAAGAGGACGGCTAGTGGAACAAGCTTAACAACCCTGACTAGGCCGGGCGCGGTGGCTCAAGCCTGTAATCCCAGCACTTTGGGAGGCCGAGACGGGCGGATCATGAGGTCAGGAGATCGAGACCATCCTGGCTAACAAGGTGAAACCCCGTCTCTACTAAAAAATACAAAAAACTAGCCGGGCGAGGTGGCGGGCGCCTGTAGTCCCAGCTACTCCGGAGGCTGAGGCAGGAGAATGGCGTAAAACCCGGGAGGCGGAGCTTGCAGTGAGCTGAGATCTGGCCACTGCACTCCAGCCCAGGAGACACAGCAAGACTCCGTCTCAAAAAAAAAAAAATAAATAAAAAAAAAAAACAACCCTGACTGGTGCAGCTGGTCCTGAGACTATAATAAATATAATGTTGCCCAGGATGAATTGTTGCTCTTTGCAGAATGAAAGGGGTCTGATATAATCATTTTGCCACCAAGTAGTGGTTGGTTTTCTCAAGGGGCTGTACTGCCTGGAGGGCTCAGTTTTGCTCTTTGTTCCCATGGCTGGACACTCAGCAGCAACAGTAACTAGATCAGCATTGTTGAGAGGGAACCCATGCTGCTGAACTCACGCATAACCCACATTGCTGCTACCGCAGCTACTCTGCTCATAAACCACTGTGGAAGTGCTGGTGTGGCTGAGGATAGAAGCTAGCCGGCATCCACTAGGTGACTGCTTGTTAGAGCCTCATATGCAGTGCATGCTCTCTAGTGGACATTAGCTGGCATTTCTTGCCCACTCCCATCAACCTACTCACATGCTTCTTCTCCAAGCATTCTTTTGTTTGTTTGTTTTTGAGATGGAGTCTCGCTCTGCTGCCCAGATTGGAGTGCAGTGGCGCAATCTTGGCTTGCTGTGACCTCTGCCTCCCGGGTTCAACCAATTCTCCTGCCTCAGCTTCCAAGGGGCTGGAATTACAGGTGTGTGCCACCATGTCCAGCTAATTTGATATTTTTAGTAGAGACAGGGTTTCACCATGTTGGCCAGACTAGTCTCAAACTCCTGACCTCAGGTGATCCACCTGCCTCGGCCTCCCAAAGTGCTGGAATTACAGGCATGAGCCACCGTGTCCAGCCTCTCCAGGCATTCTTTATAATTTTTTTCAGTCCTGTTCCTTCCAAGCCGGCAGACCACTTGCCACTGACCATAAACCAAGTATCCCCACCTTTTGCTGGGTGATGTTCCTCTCCACACATAGTAGATAACCAGGAACCCCCACCCCCTGAATTTCTGGCCGTTGAGAGAATTTGCCTCCATCATTATCTTTCAGCCCAAATGGGCCGTAGAGCAGCAACAGTCTCTTTTCTGCCTATAGCAACATACCAAGGCCAGGATTTTTCTTTCTCTATCAGATGGTCCTAGTGAAGCCTCATGAAACTATAGGTATGAGCCAAAGGAAAAATGTTTGTGTAAGATTAGTGGGTGATATGTCAGCCTGGACTACTGACATCAGTTTGTACAGATTATTTGTGCCTTCTGGACCTACCTGATCCCAGTTTCAGAGGTACTGTTTCCACCTTATGATGGAATGCACTGGCGTCCTCGAGTTTATGACTTGGTAGGTCGTAATAGGCAGCTAATTCTAATTGCATGATCATTGGATGTCTCATAATCAGTCTCTTCCAGGTCCCAATAGTATGTGAGAAGCTGGGATTTTTTGTTTGTTTGTTTGTGAGGCAGGGTCTCACTTTGTTGCCTGAGTTGGAGTGGCCTGATCTTGGCTTACTGCAACCTCTGCCTCCCCAGGCTCAAGCAATTCTCATGCCTCAGCCACCCAAGTAGCTGAGACTATAGGCCCATGCCACCCAGCTAATTTTTTTTTTTTTTTTTTTTTTGAGATGGAGTCTTGCTCTGTTACCCAGGCTGGAGTGCAGTGGCGTGATCTTGGCTCACTGCAAGCTCTGGCTCCTGGGTTCACACCATTCTCCTGCCTCAGCCTCCCAAGTAGCTGGGACTACAGGCGCCCGCCACAACGCCCAGCTAATTTTTTGTATTTTTAGTAGAGACGGGGTTTCACCATGTTAGCCAGGATGGTCTCGATCTCCTGACCTTGTGATCTGCTGGCCTCGGCTTCCCAAAGTGCTGGAATTACAGGCGTGAGCCACCGTGCCCGGCCACCCCCGGCTAATTTTTTGTACTTTTAGTATAGATGAGGTTTTGCTATGTTGGCTAGGCTGGTCTTGAACCCCTGAGCTCAAGCGATCCACTCACCTTGGCCTCCCAAAGTTCTGGGATTACAGGCATGAGCCACCACGCCAGAGCTGGTTTTTGTTGTTGTTGTTGTTGCTTTTTTGTTGTTGTTTGTTTGTTTTGTTTGAGATGGAACCTCACTGTGTCACACAGGCTGGAGTGCAGTGGCACAATCTTGGTTCACTGCAAGATCCGTCTCCTGGGATCAAGTGATTCTCCTACCTCAGCCTCCAGAGTAGATGGGGATTACAGGTGTGCAACACCACACCCAACTAATTTTTGTATTTTTAGTGGAAATGGGGTTTTGTCACGTTGGCGAGGCTGGTCTCAACCTCCTGACCTCAAGTGATCTGCCTGCCTCAGCCTCTCAAAGTGCTAGGATTACAGGCATGAGCCACCGCGCCTGGCCCAGAAGCTGTTTTTTGAATGGTATATAGTTTTGTTGCTAGTGGCTTGGCCTTGCCCCAGAACCCTTCTAGTCTGCCCTGAGATTCTCATATTTGAGCTTTTACACTGCATCTTTATCTACCACAGATACATCTAGTACCTTAGAATCTCCTTGGTCATATGGCCCAAGTGACAATGTTTCTTGCAGTGCAAACTGGATCTACTGCAGAGCCTCTTTCTGCTCTGGGTTTCACTTAAAATAGTAACTTTAAGGCTGGATGTGGTGGCTCACTCCTGTAATCCCAGCACTTTGGGAGGCCGAGGCAAGCAGATCACCTGAGGTTAGGAGTTTGAGACGAACCTGGCCAACATGGTAAAACCCCGTCTCTACTAAAAATACAAAAATTAGGTGGGTGTGGTGGTGGACACCTGTAATTCCAGCTACTTGGGAGGCTGAGGCAGGAGAATTGCTTGAACCCAGGAGGTGGAGGTTGCAGTGAGCCAAGATTGCATCATTGCGCTCCAGCCTGGGCGACAAGAGTGAGACTCCATCTCAAAATAAATATAAAAATAAAAATAAAGAAATAAACTGGTAACCCTCATCATCATCTAACAAATGAATCAAGGCAGTGTTCCCCCAAATGTGATGTATACCTCCAATATGCATAGTGGTCTACCATGCTCTGTGCTTTTTTCTTAGTGGTAGGAGTTGGAAGGTACAGTAGCTTGTTCTTTACCATAGAGGACATTTCCTGGCATGCCTCAGAACACTGGACCCCTGTAAATGTCACCATTGCATGTGGCAGAATCCTTTAAGGGCTTATCTTCTACCTTCTGAAGTGCACGTCTTATCAGCAACCCAGGGTACTTCTTAGGTTCACTTACCATATCAACATAACTGCTAAATATGAAATTCGGTAGAATGACCACATGATCTGGGTCCCTTTGGACTGCACTGTGATGGAGAATAGGAGTGTTAACATAGTCCTGACACAAAGTCATGAATATATTCAATTACATTAATTTATATTTATATAGTTGCCAGTCCAATAGCTACACACCACATATCAAAATCAATGTTAATCTGTTCTAGTAAAAATACTACTTCCAGTCCAAGAGCTTTAATTGGGGCTACTATTTGTTGAGTTTTGTAGTCCATGTCATCTGGCACAATTCTTTTGATTTTTGCAGAAACCAAGTTATTGAATTAAATGGGGATATGTGAGAATCATTGTCTCTGCATCCCTTAATCCTTGAGGATGGCACTAATGTTTACTAGTACACCTAGGATACAATATTGTCTTCATGATATCGTCATTTATTTACTTCAGTGTTTTGTTTTGTTTTGAGACAGGGTCTCACCCTGTCACCCAGGCAAGGGTGCAGGGGCACAATCACGGCTCACTGCAGCTTTGATCTCCCTGGCTCAAGTGATCCTCCCACCTCAGGCTCCTGACTAGCTGGGACTGTAGGCATGCACCACCACATCCAGCGAATTTTTGTATTTTTTTGTGAAGGTGGGGTTTTACCATGTTGCCCAGACTGGTCTCAAACTCTTGGGCTCAAGCAGTCCTCCTGCCTTGGCCTCACAAAAGGCTGGGATTACAGGCGTGAACCATCTCGTCCAGCCCATCTTCAGTTTTTAAATTTTTTATTTTGAAAGAATTACAGACTCACAAGAAGTTGAAAAAATAGTACAGCGGTCCTGCATGCCCAGGTTTTCCCTGCTTTCTCCATACACTCAAATGCCAGGGCCATTCCACAGTTTAACACAATTCGAACTACACTTCGTCCCCAGTGAACTACAGGTGAACATGTTAGCAACTGCATCACCAGTCATTCCCACCACCAATGATGGGGTTCTCACTGCCATCTAGTGGACGAGTGATCCAATGTCCCAATCTAGATCTAGTCAGTTTCCTAGGCCCACTTCTATCACTGCCTTTAGATTATGTTCCCCGGTGGGCAGAAACTGAGGCAGGAATTCTTGCTTCAGTGATTTTAAGAAGAAACCTGGGAGTAAAACAGTAGAAGACACCAGGGAAAAAGTTAGGCAAAATGACTTCAGAAGTTTAGCCTCCCGGCCAGGCACAATGACTCACACATGTAATCCCAGCACTTTGGGAGCCAAAAGTGGGTGGATCACTTGAGATCAGGAGTTCAAGACAGCCTGGACAGCATGGTGAAACCCCGTCTCTACTACAAATACAAAAATTAGCCGGGCATGGTGCTGTGTGCCTGTAATCTCAGCTACTGGGAGGCTGAGGCAGGAGAATCACTTGAACCTGGGGGGCAGGAAGTTGCATTGAGCTGATATCATACCACTACACTCCAACCTGGGCAACAGAATGGTGAGACTCTGCCTTAAAAAAAAAAAAAAAAAAATAATAATAATAATAATAATAAAGGAAGTTTAGCCTCCACCTGATCCCATAGCAAGCTCTCAGCTGTTAATTGTACCGCAGAAGTTGTCCCACCCAGAGGTGAGAAGGCTGCTATATCCCTCCATCAGTGAGTCTTTGGCTCTGGTTCCTCCAAGAGGAGGATGTAACCTCTCAGCCATCATCTCCAGGACCACTTCTAGGGGAGGAGGCTCCTCTCGGCCAACAACAATCCTCTGTGAAAGGACAATGGCCTGAGCCATTAGCAGCCAAGGCCCATAGCAGCTAGAGGATGAATGCACAGCCTGGCGAGGGGGCATGGGCAGGGCACCCAGCAGCATCTGCTCTACCTCCCCGAGGAGATGGCATTCAATTTTAAAACTGAATAATGTGGCTGGGCAAGGTAGCTCACACCTGTAATCCCAGCACTTTGGGAGGCCGAGATAGGCAGATCACTTGAGGCCAGGAGTTTGAGACCAGCCTGGCCAACATGGTGAAACCCTGTCTCTACTAAAAATACAAAAATCAGCCAGGCGTGGTGGTACACACCTGTAATCCCAGCTACTCCAGAGGCTGAGGCACGAGGATTGTTTGAATCTGGGAGGCAGAGGTTGCAGTGAACCGAGATTGCACCACTGCCCTCCAGCCTGGGTGACAGAGTGAGACTCCTTCTCAAAAAAAAAGAAAAGAAAAGAAAAGAGAAAACTGGGCTGACTCTTTCTGGACTCAGCCTGCCTGCACCCAGGTGATTAAAAAGTTTTATTGGCCACACAAAGCCTGTTTGGTGTTCTCTTCACACAGATGCGCGTGACATTTGGTGCTGAAAACCTGGGACAGGAGGACTACTTCAGGAGACCAGCCCACTGTCCTCGCCCTCACTCTGTGAGGAGATCCACCTATGACCTCGGGTCCTCACACCCACTAGCCCAAGGAACATCTCACCAATTTCAAATCGGGTAAGCGGTCTTTTCACTAAGCTTCCACCCTCCATTACCCCTTCTTCTCTCAAGAACTTAAACTAAAATGCCTTATTTTCTTCTGCAGTACCGCTTGGCCCCAATACAAACTTGACAGTAGTTCCAAGTGGCCAGAGAATGGCACTTTCGACTTGTCTATCCTACAAGATATAGATAATTTTTGTTGAAAAATGGGCAAATGGTCTGAGGTGCCTGATGTCTGGGCATTCTTTTACACATTGGTCCCTCCCTAGTCTCTGCTCCCAATGTGACTCATCCCAAGTCTTTCTTCTTTCTCTCCTGTCTGTTCCTTCAGTCTCCACCCCAAGCTCTGGGTCCTTTGAATCCTCCTTTTCTACACTCGTCTGACCTCTCCCCTCCTCCCCAGGCTGCTCCTCACCAGGCCGCGCCAGGTCCCAATTCTTCCTTGGTCTCTGCTCCTCCACACTGTAATGCTTCTATCACCTCCCCTCCTCACACCCGTCTGGCTTACAGCTTCGTTCCGGGACTAGCCCTCCTTCAACAATTTCCTCTTGGAAAGGTGGCTGGAGCTGAAGGCATAGTTAAGGTTAATGCTCCTTTTTCTTTAGCCGACCTCTCCCGGATCAGTTAGCTTTTAGGCTCTTTTTCATCAAATATAAAAACCCAGCCCAGTTCATGGCCCATTTGGCAACAACCCTTAAACACTTTACCGCCCTAGACCCAGAGAGGCCAGAGGGCCATTTTATTCTCAATATGCTTTTTATTACCCAATCCCCTCCCAACATTAGAAAAAACCCCAAAAATTGGATTCTGGCCCTCAAACCCTACAACAGAACTTAATTAACCTCGCCTTCATGGTGCACAATAATAGAGAAGAGGCAGCCAAGTGACAGTGCATCTCTGAGTTACAGCTACTGGCCTCCGCTGTAAGACAACCCACAACCACATCTCCAGCAACAAAAACTTCAGAACATCCAAGCACAGCTCCCAGCGGCTCCTTCAAAACCTCCTCATGGACCTTGCTTCAAATGCCAAAAGCCTGGCCACTGGGCCTCAGAATGCCCACAGCCCGGTATTCCTCCTAAGCCATGCCCTGTCTGTGTGGGCCCCTACCGGAGGTCGGACTGTGCGACTCACATTGACGCCACTCCTAAAGCTCCTGGAGCCCAAACCCAACGTTCCTTGGCTGACACCTTCCCATATCTCTTCAGTTTAGTGGCTGAAGACTGACACTGCCCGATCACCTCTGAGGTCCTCCGGACCATCACGGATGCTGAGCTTCGGGTAACTCTTACAGTGGAGGCTAAGTTCATCCCTGTTTAATTGATATGGGGGCTATCCACTCCAGATTACCTTCTTTTCAAGGGCCTGTTTCCCTTGCCTCCATAACTGTTGTGGGTATTGACAGCCAGGCTGCTAGACCACTTAAAACTCCCCAACTCTGGTGCCAACTTGGACAACATTCTTTCATGCACTCCTTTTTAGTTATCCCCACCTGCCCAGTCCCCTTATTAGGTCAAGACAGTTTAACTAAATGATCTGCTTCCCTGACTATTCCTAGGCTACAGCCACACCTCATTGCCACCTTTTTGCCCAGTTCAAAGCCTCCTTCACATCCTCCCCTTGTATCTCCCCACCTGAATCCACAAATATAGGACACCTCTACTCCCTCCTTGGTGACCAGTCATGCACCCCTTACCATCCCATTAGTACCTAATCGCCCTTACCCCGCTCAATGCCAGTGTCTCATCCCACAGCACCCTTTAAAGGATTAAAGCCTGTTATCACTTGCCTGTTACAGCATGGCCTTTAAAAGCCTATAAACTCTCCTTATGACTCCTCCATTTTACCTGTCCAAAAACCAGACAAGCCTTACAGGTTAGTTCAGGATCTGCACCTTATCAACCAAATTGTCTTGTCTATCCACCCCGTGGTGCCAAACCCGTACACGCTCCTATCCTCAATACCTCCCTCCACAACCCATTATTCTGTTCCAGATAAACCTAACTGACCCTGTAAATCCTAAATCATTTCCTCACTCCCCTTTCCATTCCTTAAAAAACAGCCCTAAAAGCTAGCTCTTCATAACTCATCCCAACATTTTTCATTACATACAGCCAAAGTGCAGGGCTGTGTGGTGAGAATTCTTACACAAGAGCCAGTATCGCACCCTGTAGCCTTTCTGTCCAAACAACTTGACCTCACTCTTTTAGCCTAGCCCTCGTGTCTGCGTGTGGTGGCTGCCGCTGCTTTAAAACTCTTAGAGACCCTCAAAATCACAAACTATGCTCAACACTCTCTGTACAGTTCTCATAACTTCCAAAATCTATTTTCTTCCTCACACCTGACGCACATACTTTCTGCCCTCCAGCTCCTTCAGCTGTACTCACTCTTTGTTGAATCTCCCACAGTTACCATTGTTCCTGGCCCAGACTTTAGTCTGGCCTCCCGCATCATTCCTGATACCACACCTGACCCCCATGACTGTATCTCTCTGATCCACCTGACATTCACTCCATTTCCCCATATTTCCTTCTTTCCTGTTCCTTACCCTGATCACACTTGGTTTATGGATGGCAGTTTCACCAGGCCTAATCGCCACTCACCAGCAAAGGCAGTCTATGCTATAATATCTTCCTCATCTATCATTGAGGCTACTGCTCTGTGCCACTTCACTACCTCTCAGCAAGCCGAACTCATTGCCTTAACTCAGGCCTTCGTTCTTGCAAAGGGACTATGCATCACTGTTTATACTGACTCTAAATATGCCTTCCATGTCCTGCACCACCATGCTGTTATATGGGCAGAAAGAGGTTTCCTCACTACACAAGGGTCCTCCATCATATATGCCTCTTTAATAAAAACTCATCTCAAGGCCACTTTACTTCCAAAGGAAGCTGGAGTCATTCACTGCAAGGGCCACTAAAAGGCATCAGATCCCATCACTCAGGGCAACACTTATGCTGATAAGGTGGCTAGACAAGCAGCTAGCGTTCCAACATCTATCCCCCATGGCCAGTTTTTCTCCTTTTCATCGGTTACTCCCACCTACTTCCCCAATGAAACTTCCACCTATCAATGTCTTCCCACACAAGCAAATGGTTCTTGGACCAAGGAGAATATCTCCTTCCAGCCTCACAGGCCCATTCTGTTCTGTCATCATTTCATAACCTCTTCCCTGTAGTTACAAGCCGTTAGCCTGCCTCTTAGAACCTCCCATTTCCTTTCCATTGTGGAAATCCATCCTCAAGGACATCACTTCTCAGTGTTCCATTGCTATTCTACTACTCCTCAGGGATTGTTCAGGCCCCCTCCCTTCCCTACACATCAAGCTCGGTGATTTGCCCCTGCCCAGGACTGACAAATTGACTTTACTCACATGCCACGAGTCAGGAAACTAAAATACCTCTTGGTCTGGGTAGACACTTTCACTGGATGGGTAGAGGCCTTTCCCACAGGGTCTGAGAAGACCACCAGGATCATTTCTTCTCTTCTGTCAGACAATTCCTCAGTTTGGCCTTCCCACCTCTATACAGTCCAATAACAGACCAGCCTTTATTAGTCAAGTCTCAGGTAGTCTCCCAGGCCCTGGACATTCAATGGAAACTTCATGCTGCTTATCACCCTCAATCCCCAGGAAAGGTAGAAAGAACTAATGGTCTTTTAAAGACACACCTCACCAAGCTCAGCCTCCAACTTAAAAAGGACTAGACAGTACTTTTATCACTGCCCTTCTCAGAATTCAGGCCTGTCCTCGGGATACTACAGGGTACAGCCCATTTGAGCTCCTGTATGGATGCTCCTTTTTATTAGGCCCCAGTCTCATTCCAGACACCAGCCCTCTAGGTGCTTATCTTCCAGTCCTCCAGCAAGCTAGACAGGAAATTTGCCAAGCTGCTAATCTTCTTTTGCCTACCGCAGATTCCCAGCCATATGAAGACACCCTAGCTGGTCGATCAGTTCTTGTTAAGAATCTGACCCCTCAAACTCTACAACCTCAGTGGACTGGACCCCACTTAGTCATCTATAGTACCCCAATGGCTGTTCGTCTGCAGAACCACCCCATTAGGTTCATCATTCCAGAGTAAAGCTGTGCCCATCAGACAGACAACCTGATTTCTCCTCTTCCTCCTGGAAGTCACAAGTACTCTCTCCTACTTCCCTTAAACTCACCTTCATTCCTAAAGGATAATAGTAACACTTATGAGCCTAATACATCCTTTCATTTTTATTAGGTCTCTTCTTCCTTACCCTACTCTTTACAACAGGACTTTACACAGTCACCCCCACTACTTGAACTGTACCCCAAAAACTTGTCATCCCTACTATCTTATGTCTAGTCATACTCCTATTCACCATTCTCAACTACTTGTATATGCCCTGCCCTTCTTTACACTGCCAGTTTACACTTTTCCTCCAAACCACCGTAGTGGATATCTCCTGGTACTATCCCCAATCTGCCACTCTTGACTCCCTCTTGGAGTGGATGGATGATCTGTGCTGACAGGGCACCCTCCAATACTTTCACCCTGATGAAGTCCTGTTCTTTACTTTTATACTCACTCTTATTCTCGTTCCCGTTCTTATGCCACCCTCTACCTCTCCCCAGCTATCTCCACCACACTATCAATCGCACTCTCTCCTAACCGTTTCTAATCCTTCTTTAACAAACAATTGCTGGCTTTGCAGTTCTCTTTCCTCCAAAATTACTGAGGCTCTGACTTACTCACTCCTTTAAAAAAAGGGGACTCTGTATAATTTTAAACGAAGAGTGTTGTTTTTACCTAAACCAATCTGGTCTTGTATATGACAACATAAAAAAAACCTCAAGGATAAAGCCCAAAAACTTGCCGGCCAAGCAAATAATTATGCTGAACCCCCTTGGACACTCTCTAATTGGATGTCCTGGGTACTCCCAATTCTTAGTCCTTTAATACCTATTTTTCTCCTTCTTTTATTTGGACCTTGTGTCTTTTATTTAGTTTCTCAGTTCATAAAAAACCACATCTAGGCAATCACCAATCATTCTATATGACAAATGCTCCTTCAAACAACCCCACAATATCACCCTTTACCCCCAAATCTTTCTTCAGTTTAATCTCTCCCACTCTAGGGTCCCACGCTGCCCCTAATCTCGCTTGAAGCAGCCCTGAGAAACATTGCCCATTCTCTCTCCATACCATAGCCAAACATTTTTGCTGCCCCAACACTTCATCACCATTTTGTTTTGTTTTTCTTATTAATATAAGAAGACAGGAATGTCAGGCCTCTGAGCCCAAGCTAAGCCATCATGTCCCCTGTGACCTGCACTTATACATCCAGATGGCCTGAAGCAAGTGAAGAACCACAAAAGATGACATTCCACCATTGTGATCTGTTCCTGCCCCACCCTAACTGATCAATTGACCTTATGACAATATAGCCTCTCCGCCCTTGTGATAATGCACTTTGTGATATTCCCACACCCTTAAGAAGGTCCTTTATAATATTCTCCTTACCCTTGAGAATGTACTTTGTGAGATCCACCCCCTGCCTACAAAAAATTGCTCCTAACTCCACCGCCTATCCCAAGCCTGTAAGAACTAATGATAATTCCACCACCCTTTGCTGACTCTCTTTTTGGACTCAGCCCGCCTGCACCCAGGTGATTAAAAAGCTTTATTGCTCAAAAAAAAGAAAAAACTGAATGATGCCAGGCATGGTGGCTTACACTTGTAATCCCAGAACATTGGGAGGTTGAGGTGGGAGGATCACTTGAGCCTGGGAGGTCGAGGCTGCAGTGACAGCCCGGGTGACAGAGTAAGACCCTGCCATAGATAGATAGATAGATAAAAAGAAAGAGGCAGCCATGTGAAAATCTCAGGAAGAACTTTCCAGGTCATTCTGAGATGGGGACAAACTCACTATACTGGAAGTACAGGAGGAAGGCCAACATCAGTGGAATGTGGTGAAGGAGAGGAAACAGGGAGAAACTAGGCTTGTAAATCTTATTATTATTTTTTTTTTTTTGGAGACAGGAGTCTCACTACATTGTCCAAGCTGGTCTCGAACTCCTGGGCTCAAGCAATCTAATCACATCAGGTTCCCAAGTAGCTGGGATGACAGGTGCATGCCCAGCTGTGAGTTTTTGAATCCAAGAGGGTGGCATGAGATAATTGCAGTAGCTGGCTTTTATTCTGACTACTGCTTCCTCAGGGCACTTTATGTCTCCAAAGCAGGTTGATAAAGTTATTTATTTTCTAAATAAATAAGTAATACATGTTGGGAATTGCTTTTTTAAAAAGATAAATAAGAGTCATAGTATTAATTTGATTTGCACTAAGACACGAGAAATTTGAGTTGGTGACATGATTAGATATGTCATTCCTGCTTTGATTAAAAATGCACACCCACACATCAGTTCATGGCTCATTCTAAATGTATCAATTCTTAAATATTGCCACTCTCATGAGTCTTTAGAAGGTAACAAAGCATGCCGGGCGCGGTGGCTCAAGCCTGTAATCCCAGCACTTTGGGAGGCCGAGACGGGCGGATCACGAGGTCAGGAGATCGAGACCATCCTGGCTAATACGGTGAAACCCCGTCTCTAATAGAAAATACAAAAAACTAGCCGGGCGACGAGGCGGGCGCCTGTAGTCCCAGCTACTCGGGAGGCTGAGACAGGAGAATGGCGTGAACCCGGGAGGTGGAGCTTGCAGTGAGCTGAGATCCGGCCACTGCACTCCAGCCTGGGCGGCAGAGCAAGACTCCGTCTCAAAAAAAAAAAAAAAAAGAAGGTAACAAAGCAAGTCCAGTCTTGACCTTGGGTGCATTGTCTATTCCCTCCTAATTAGGCTGTACTTAAGTGAAGCATTTCCAAAGGGGAAAACAGATTAGTCATACTAAATGCTTCCTTAAACAACTTCACCATAAAAGAAAGCTCCCGGGGCCGGGCGCGGTGGCTCAAGCCTGTAATCCCAGCACTTTGGGAGGCCGAGACGGGCGGATCACGAGGTCAGGAGATCGAGACCA
This sequence comes from Piliocolobus tephrosceles, assembly GCF_002776525.5. NCBI lineage: Eukaryota > Metazoa > Chordata > Mammalia > Primates > Cercopithecidae > Piliocolobus > Piliocolobus tephrosceles. The sequence continues at coordinate 163,175,365 of NC_045437.1, forward strand.
TCCTGGCTAACCCGGTGAAACCCCGTCTCTACTAAAAAATACAAAAAACTAGCCGGGCGAGGTGGCGGGCGCCTGTAGTCCCAGCTACTCCGGAGGCTGAGGCAGGAGAATGGCGTAAACCTGGGAGGCGGAGCTTGCAGTGAGCTGAGATCCGGCCACTGCACTCCAGCCCAGGAGACAGAGCCAGACTCCGTCTCAAAAAAAAAAAAAAAAAAAAAAAAAAAAAAAAAAAAAAAAAAAAAAAGAAAGCTCCCGCCAGTGGTGGCTCATGCCTGTAATCCAGCATTTTGGGATACTGGGGCAGGCGGATCACCTGAGGTTGGGAGTTTGAAACCAGCCTGACCAACGTGGAGAAACCCCGTCTCTACTAAAGATACAAAAATTAGCCGGGCATGGTGGCACATGCCTGTAATCCCAGCTACTAGGGAGGCTGAGGTAGGAGAATTGCTTGAACCCAGGAGGTGGAGGTTGCAGTGAGCCAAGATCGCGCCATTGCACTCCAACCTGGGCAATAAGAGTGAAACTCCGTCTCAAAAAA
>NC_045437.1:163180902-163197603 GCF_002776525.5 Piliocolobus tephrosceles
TTTTTTTTTTTTTTTTTTTGTATTTTTTAGTAGAGAGGGGGTTTCACCGTGTTAGCCAGGATGGTCTCGATCTCCTGACCTCGTGATCCGCCCATCTCAGCCTCCCAAAGTGCTTGGATTACAGACTTGAGCCACCATGCCTGGCCTAAAATAACTCTCTTTAATACTGCCTTCCTGATCTCCTTTATAAAGATAACTCCTAAGTGCAATTCACCTCTTCCACTGTGGGTCAAAGCCGTGTCCATGTGCCCAGTTCTCCACTGTGTACTTCATTCACTCCAACATAAAATGTCGCGAGCAGCCCCTTTTTCTCCATTAACGCAGCTTTGATGTGAATCTGGCACTTCTCACCTGGATGTGTTTCCAAACAAACGTCTCTTTGTCTCCAATTCATCCTTTGAAGTATTGCTAGATTAATTTTTGTCAAATCCTGTTCTGATCATGAACATCCCCTCTATCCACAGTAATCTGTGTCAATCACTTGTTTGGGGATTTAAAGTTTTTTACAGGATGGATCACATTTCTTATCTAACAGTATCTTTTTTTATTCTCCAACAGAAACCTGTTTTACCCAGGAGGTTTTCACCTTCCCATAAATACAGTGGGTTTTTTTACTTCCTCAGTGCCTCTATTCGTAATTTTTCCTCGTGTAGAAAGTCCACTGCAGTTTTAATTTCCTCAAATCCTTTTCTTTTTAACAGAGATGGGTTTTCACTATGTTGCCCAGGTTGGCCCTGAACACCTGGACTCAAGTGATCCTCCCGCTTTGGCCTTCTGAGTAGCTGGAACTACAGGCCTATGCCACCATGCCCAGCTCTCATCTCCTCAAATCCTGTGCCCTCTTGGAACCCACTCTGACCCTTGGCTCACAAAAACCTCTCTCTCCTCTGACAGGTAGCACCAGTCAAAGACTTCTTGCCTGTAAACACTTAGGATAAAATGTACAAGCGATTGCTTGAAAACACTATGACATAAGCATCAGCTTTGTCTTCCAGTACCAGAATGACAACGAACCTTCCTGTACTTGAAAATAATTCTTCAACTCCCCAGAAACACCAAAGGATGAACACTTTTATAATCCTGACCAAAAAGGAAACAAAGGAAGGAAGGAAGGAAGGAAGGAAGGGAGGGAGGGAGGGAGGGAGGGAGGGAGGGAAAGAGAGAGAGAAAGAAAGAAGGAAAGAAAGAAAGAAAGAGAAAGGAAGAAGGAAGGAGGGGAAAAGAAAGAAAGATGAAAGAAAGGAAGGAAGGAAGGAAAGAAAGAAAGAAAGAAAGAAAGAAAGAAAGAAAGAAAGAAAGAAAGAAAGAAAGAGAAAGAAAGAGAGAGAGAAAGAGAAAGGAAACAAAGAAAGAGAGGGAAAGAAAACAAAGGAAGAAAAAAAGAAAGAAGGCTGGGCGCGGTGGCTCACGCCTGTAATCCTAGCACTTTGGGAGGCCGAGGCGGGCTGTTCCTAAGGTCAAGAGACCAAGAGCATCCTGGCCAACATGGTGAAACCCTGTCTCTACTAAAAATACAAAAATTAGCGGGGCATGGTGGCGGGTGCCTGTAGTTCCAGTTACTTGGGAGGCTGCGGCAAGAGAATTGCTAGAACCTGGGAGGCAGAGGTTACAGTGGGCCAAGATGGCGCCACTGCACTCCAGCCTGCGCAACAGAGCGAGACTTCAGAAAAGAAAAAAAAAAAAAAAAAAAAAAAAAAAAAAAAAAAAAAAAAAAAGGCCAGGCGCGGTGGCTCAAGCCTGTAATCCCAGCACTTTGGGAGGCCGAGACGGGCGGATCACGAGGTCAGGAGATGGAGACCATCCTGGTTAACACGGTGAAACCCCGTCTCTACTAAAAAAAAAATACAAAAAAAACTAGCCGGGCGAGTTGGCGGCGCCTGTGGTCCCAGCTACTCGGGAGGCTGAGGCAGGAGAATGGCGTGAACCCGGGAGGCGGAGCTTGCAGTGAGCTGAGATCCAGCCACTGAGATCCAGCCACTGCACTCCAGCCTGGGCGACAGAGCGAGACTCCGTCTCAAAAAAAAAAAAAAAAAAAAAAAGAAAAGAAAAAAAGACAGAAAGAAAGGGAGAGAGAGAGAAAGGCCAGGTGCGCTGGCTCACACTTGTAATCCCAGCACTTTGGGAGGCTGAGGTGGGTGGATTACCTGAGGCCGGGAGTTTGAGAGCAGCCTGGCCAACATGGTGAAACCCTGTCTCCACTAAAAATACAAAAAATTAGGGGCATACAGTGACCTCGGGCAGCGGGTCGCCTCAGCCGGGCATGGCGACACGGAGCCCGGCCGCAGCAGCGCCTCTGCTCCGCGGGATCTGCCGGCTTCCACTTCATCATTGGGTGTTTGCCACCCAGACTGAGGGGGACCTCAGAGTGACCCAAATTCTCAAAGTGTCCGTGAGCTACAGCTATCAAAGTCACTGACATTTCAGGAGTTGTGGGACGATGTATGAAATTAAAATTGAATCAGAAGAATTTAAGGAGAAGAGAACTAGCCAGCAACACCAGATGGTTAATCAGGCACTAAAAGAAGAAATCAAAAGGATGCATGGATTGCAGATATTTACCTCTGTCCCCAAACTCTGACCACGCCCTAGTTGCATAGATGCTGCTGCTTAAGACCTTGGATGAACTTGACTGACCTCATTCTTCCCTAAGCATTCCCCCCAAAATTTATATATTTTGCTCATATACATTTCCATATTATAATTATAAAAGATGTATAACCTATTTAGATGTTAATTAAAGGAAACAAACAACTGAAAAGAATACAAAAAATTAGCTGAGCGTTGTGGCACATACCTGTAGTCCCCGCTACTTGAGAGGTGAGGCAGGAGAACTGCTTGAGCCGGGATGCAGAGGTTGCAGTGAGCTGAGATTGTGCCACTGCACTCCAGCCTGGTTAATGAAGCAAGACTCTGTCTCAAAAAATTAATTAATTAATTAATTAAAAGTACGTTATGCTGAGTGAGAAAACCCAGTCTCAAAGGTTATATGCCTTATGATTTCATATTACATTTCTGAAGTGGCAAAATTACAGTAACTAAGAACAGATCAGAAGTGGCCAGAGAGGCCAGGCGTGGTGGCTCATGCCTGTAATCCCAGCACTTTGGGAGGCCAAGGTGGGCAGATCACCTGAGGTCAGGAATTCGAGACCAGCCTAACATGGCAAAACCCCGTTTCTACTAAAAGTACAAAATTAGCTGGGTATGGTGGCGCGCACCTGTAGTCCCAGCTATTCAGAACGCTGAGGCAGGAAAATCGCTTGAGCTCAGGAGATGGAGGTTGCAGTGAGCCGAGGTCGTGCCATTGCACTCCAGCCTGGGTGACGGAGGGAGACTCCATCTCAAAAAAAAAAAAAAAAAAAAGACAGGGCACAGTGGCTCACGCTTATAATCCCAGCACTTTGGGAGGCCGAGGCGGGTGGATCACCTGAGGTCGGGAGTTCAAGGCCATCCTTGCTAACACGGTGAAACCCTATCTCTACTAAAAATCAAAAAAATTAGCCAGGTGTGGTGGCACGCGCCTGTAGTCCCAGCTACTCAGGACGCTGAGGCAGAATAATCACTTGAACCTGGGAGGCGGAGGTTGCAGTGAGCTGAGATCACACCACTGCACTCCAGCTTGGGCAATAGAGTGAGACTCTGTCTCAAAAAGAAAAAAAAATATTAAAGGAAAAAAGTGTGTGTGTGTGTGGGGGGGGGGGGGGGGGAAGGTGGGGGTGGGTGTCCATGGGAGAGAGAGAGAGAGAGTTAAAAAAAATTCCAAACACTCCAGACAGAAGACAGTATCTTTTTCTCCTCCTGGTGATCTTTAGGAAAAAAAAAAAGAAAACTGATTTCAAAGCCTTTGCTAATTCTTCATGCTGCTGATGGTAGAGACTAGGTATAAATGGCTGTTTTGTTTTGCTAAGTAAAGCATCTCAAAGAATTTTCTTGTTGGTGCAAAGATCTGGAGAGCCCAAATTATTTTCTTCATTGTGTGCAGGAGTCATCTTAGAACATTTATTTTATTTTATTATTTTTTTTGAGACGGAGTCTCGCTCTGTCGCCCAGGCTGGAGTGCAGTGGCCGGATCTCAGCTCACTGCAAGCTCCACCTCCCAGGTTTACGCCATTCTCCTGCCTCAGCCTCCTGTGTAGCTGAGACTACAGGCGCCCGCCTCCTCGCCCAGCTAGTTTTTTGTATTTTTAGTAGAGACAGGGTTTCACTGTGTTAGCCAGGATGGTCTCGATCTCCTGACCTCGTGATCCGCCTGTCTCGGCCTCCCAAAGTGCTGGGATTACAGGCTTGAGCCACCGCGCCCGGCCAGAAAATTATTTTTGTGTTTGGGAAAAATGTTTGTTGTTCTTAGTTTGGATTTGAACTTCATCATCGTTGAGAATTATTGCTCATCTGTGCTTGGGGTGTGTGTGTGTGTGTGTGTGTGTGTGTGTGTGTGTGATTTGTCCAAGGCCTATCCCTAGGAGACGAGAAGTCCCTAGAGAAAATAAAGAGGCATGCTTTTCCCTCACACTGCCAGAGAACAAAGAGGATGCTCTCTTTTGTTAAATGCCTGTTTGTCTGTTTCCCATTTGAAAGATTGGAGCCTGGCCAACATGGCAAAATCCTATCTCTATCAGAAAAATACAAAAATTAGGCCAGGCGTGGTGGCTCACACTTGTAATCCCAGCACTTTGGGAGGCAGAGGCGGGTGGATCACTTGAGATCAGGCGTTCGAGACAAGCCTGGCCAACATGGTGAAACTCTGTCTCTACTAAAAATAAAAAATAAAAAATAAAAAAAATTAGGCCAGACGTGGTGGTGTGCACCTGTAATTCCAGCTACTCTGGAGGCTGAGGCAGAAAAATCACTTGAACCTGCGAGGCAGGGGTTGCAGTGAGCCGAGATCGTGCCACTGTACACTCCAGCCTGGGTGACAGAGTGAGAGTCCATTTCTAAAAAACAAAACAAAACAACAAAAATTAGCTGAGCGTGGTGGCACACGCCTGTAGTCCCAGCTAATCAGGAGGCTGAAACGGGAAAATCGGTTGAACCTGGGAGGAAGAGTTTGCAGTGAGCCAAGATTGTGCCACTGCACTCCAGCGTGGGCAACAGAGTGAGACCCCATTTCCAAAAAAAAAAAAAAAATTGGATTGTTTATTTTTTCTTATTGATTTAAAGGGGTGTTTTATATATTCTGAATGGGAGACTTTAGATTTATGTATTTCACACGTCTTCTATCAGTCTATGGCCTTTTTTCACTCCTTTAATCGAATCTTATGATGAAGATAAATTTTTAATTTCAATGAACTTCAACTTTTCAATCTTTTCTTTATGGTTAGTGCTTTTGCATGAAGTCTAAACAATCTTTTTGCTAACCTTAAAGTATTTATATAACAGTTGCCTCAGCCGGGCATGGTGGCTCACATCTGAAATCCCAGCATTTTGGGAGGACAGGGCTGGAATTTGATGCCAGGAATTCGAGAGCAGCCTGGCCAACATAGTGAAACCCCATTTCTGCTAAAAATACAAAAATTAGCCGGGTGTGGTGGCGCACACCTGTAATCGCAGCTACTTGTGGGGCTGAGGCACGAGAATCGCTTGAACCTGGGAGGCGGAGGCTGCAGTGAGCCGAGATCATGCCACTGCACTCCAGCCTGGGCGACAAAGAGAGACTCTGTTTCCAAAACAAAAACAGTTGCCTCTATTGACTCAGGATATACTCTCTCTGACCTACCAGCCTTTGGGTTCAGTACTGAGGACTCAGCACTCTGTATCTGGTCGTGGAGAATGATTCTTCTCTCTGTTTATAGATCATTTTGTTTTCAAAAGCTAGGCCTAAAAGCTTTCAGAAAGGAGCAGTAATCAAAATCATTGATGCACTGTTCAGCACTAGTATTCATCAATCAGAATGAACACTGGTCATAAGCAGCCTGTACTAGTGAAATAGCGACATCATCGACCTTGCTTATAGGAAATGAAAGTCATTTACCCGTGATCCAATTTCTTTAACTCTGCCTCAGCTATGTGGGCTGTGGCTGTGACTACTGTAAACAAAAAGTATCTGAGACAGGTCTCAATCAATTTAGAAACTTATTTTGTCAAAGTTAAGGACAGGCCTGGAAGAAATAAACATGAAATCACAGAAACAGTCTGTGGTCTGTGCCTTTCTCCAAAGATGATTTTGAGGGCTTCAATATTTAAAGGAGAAAAATGGGCTGGAGGGGAAAGAGGAAGTGTGTGGCAGTCCACATGTTGCAGGAGAAAAGGAGCAGGGAGGGTAATAGTCAATTATGTATTCATCTCACTCTAAGTAAATCATAAATCAGCACTTTACATAAAAGAAGGTGAACACAGAGTAGCTACCTACAGAGAGATTTAACCTTTTATCTGTAGCTATCTGCTGAGGAACAAAAGGAAATGCAATTTCTATTTATTTATTTATTTATTTATTTATTTATTTATTGAGACAGGGTCTCGCTCTGTCACCTAGGCTGGGATGCAGTGGTGCAATCTTGGCTCACTGCAACCTCCACCTCCTGGGTTCAAGGAATTCTTCTGCCTCAGTTTCCTGAGTAGCGAGGATTACAGGTGTGCAGCACCACCTCCACCTAAAGGAAAGGCAACTTCTTTTTTTTTAGACAGGGTCTCACTCCATCACCCAGGCTAGATGCAGTGGTGTGATCTCGGCTTACTGCAACCTCCGTGTCCTGGGTTCAAGTGATTCTCCTGCCTCAACCTCCCAAGTAGCTGGAATTACAGGGGCCTGCCATCGTGCCTGGCTATTTTTTTTTTTTTTTTTTTTTTTTTTGAGATGGAGTCTCGCTCTGTCGCCCAGGCTGGAGTGCAGTGGCCGGATCTCAGCTCACTGCAAGCCCCGCCTCCCAGGTTCACGCCATTCTCCTGCCTCAGCCTCCCGAGTAGTTGGGACTACAGGCGCCGGCCACCTTGCCCGGCTAGTTTTTTTTGTATTTTTCAGTAGAGACGGGGTTTCACCGTGTTAGCCAGGATGGTCTCGATCTGCTGACCTCGTGATCCGCCCGTCTCGGCCTCCCAAAGTGCTGGGATTACAGGCTTGAGCCACCGCGCCCGGCTTTTTTTTTTTTTTAAAGACAGAGTTTGGCTTTTGTCGCCCAGGCTGGAGTGCAATGGCGCAATCTCTGCTCACTGCAATCTCTGCCTCCCAGGTTCAAGGGATTCTCCTGCGTCAGCCTCCCAAGTAGCTGGGATTCCAGGCCCATGCCACCACGCTTGGCTAGTTTTTGTGTTTTTAGTAGAGATGGGGTTTCACCATGTTGGCCAGGCTGGTCTCAAACTCCTGACCTCAGGAGATCCACCCACCTCAGCCTCCCAAGTACTGGGATTACAGGCATGAGTCACTGTGCCTGGTCTAAGAATGCTATTTTCTGAAATGGAAAATGTATATTTATATTAGATCGGGAGCTCAGTCCTCAAGTAGGTTCAAAGCTCTTTCTTTGTGTTTTTGTTTTCTTGTTTTTTAAGAGACTTTTCTCCAAAAATAAGAAAAAAGAAAAAAGTTGAGAAAAAAAGAAAAAAAGTTAAAGAAACAAAAAGGAAAAAAAGAGTTAAACTTTTCTCCTAGTTAAAATGGCCAAGTAAAATGGCTAAGCTAGAAAAAATAGCTAAGAAGTCCAGAGTTCATTGTTAACACTGACAAATCATTTACAATGAAGATTCATCTGTTTTTTGGGAGGAGTTTGGGGGGACAGTGTCTCACTCTGTCACCCAGGCTGGAGTGCAGTGGTGCAATTATGGCTCACTGCAGCCTCCAACTCCTTGGCTCAAGCTATCTTCCTACCTCAGTCTCCCAAGTAGCTGGAAGTACAGGTGCGTGCCACCACACCAAGTTAATTTGTGTGGGAGGGTTTTTTTTTTTTTTTTTTTTCCAGTTTTGGTTTTGGTTAGAGACGGGGTTTCACCATGTTGCCCAGCATGGTCTCGAACTCTGAGCTCAAGAGATTCTCCCACTTCAGCCTCCCAAAGTGCTGGGATTATAGGTGAAGATGCACCTTTATAATGGAGATGTTAACATAATGTTAAGCAACAATGGAGGCAAAGTTACACAAGGGACATCCATGCATTCTTCCATGGTTATTTTCCTGGAAGATAAAGTATTGCTCGGCAATCATTCATTAAGAAGACAACGGGCCGGGCGCGGTGGCTCAAGCCTGTAATCCCAGCACTTTGGGAGGCCGAGACGGGCGGATCACTAGGTCAGGAGATCGAGACCATCCTGGCTAACACGGTGAAACCCCGTCTCTACTAAAAATACAAAAACTAGCCGGGCGAGGTGGCGGGCGCCTGTGGTCTCAGCTACTCGGGAGGCTGAGGCAGGAGAATGGCGTAAACCCAGGAGGCGGAGCTTGCAGTGAGCTGAGATCCGGCCACTGCACTCCAGTCCGGGCAACAGAGCAAGACTCCGCCTCAAAAAAAAAAAAAAAAAAAAAAAAAGAAGACAACGGCTGGGCACAGTGGCTCACAGCTGTAATCGCAGCACTTCGAGAGACTGAGGCATGTGGATTGCTTGAGCTCAGGAATTCAAGACCTGCCTGGGAAATATGGCAAAAACATGTCTTTACAAAAAATACAAAAATTAGCCAGGTGTTGTGGGTGTGTGTCTGCCATCCCAGCTACTTGGGAAATTGAGGTGGGAGGACAGTTTGAGCCCAGGAGGTCAAAGCTGCAGTGAGCTGTGATTGCTCTACTGCACTCCTGCCTGGGTGACAAAAAAAAAAAAAGAAAGGCTCTGCGCAGTGGCTCACGTCTGTAATCCCAGCACTTTGGGAGGCTGAGGCAGGCAGATCATGAGGTCAGGAGACCAAGACCATTCTGGCCAACATGGTGGAACCCCTGTCTACTGAAAATACAAAAATTAGCTGGGTGTGGTGGCGCATGCCTGTAATCCCTGCTATTCGGGAGGCTGAGGCAGGAGAATTGCTTGAACCAGGGAGTCAGAGGTTGCAGTGAGCCGAGATCGCACCATAGCACTCCAGTCTGGTGAGAGCAAGACTCCGTCCCAAAAAAAGAGAGAGAGGAAAAAAAAAAAAGGAATAAGATAATGGTGCTTAATATTTAAAATTTTATCAAGATTAATTCATTATCTTTAAAATTATGTCCTTAAGCCATCCAATTGCAAAATGCTGCTAGCACACCCAATAAAGAAATGGAGTTAGAGAGATAGAATATTCCTTTCCTGGCTGGGCATGGTGGCTCACGCCTGTAATCCCAGCACTTTGAAAGGCCAAGGTTGGTGGCCTCGAGGTCAGGAGTTCGAGACCAGCGTGCCCAATGTGGTGAAACTCCACTGATACTAAAAAAATACAAAAAATTAGCCGAGTGGTGGTGGCATGCGCCTGTAATTCCAGCTACTCAGGAGGCTGAGGCAGGAGGATCGCTTGAGCCTGGGAGGTGGAGATTGCAGTGAGCTGAGATTGTACCACTGTACTCCAGCCCTGTACTCCAGCTTGGTTGACAGAGTGAAACACTGTCTCAAAAAAAAAAAAAAAAATTCCTTTCCTAAAGGTTTTCATGGGAACCTAAGGAATATTGACTATAAACCCATTATATTTTGGTCCCACAATTTCATAATTTAGAATTTACTGACTAATAAAATGAAGAAAGAGGAAAATGAACATTTCCAAAATCCATCAAAATGAAATGTTACACCAAAGCATGTAAAGCCCTTTAAATGCCTGTGTGGACAGGTTGGGGATTGGACCTTAAGAGTCAGGGGTGATGCAAAGCTCCACAGGGATCCCAGCATCAGCTTCTGGGCTCGTCTTTGTCTTTCATATCAGCCATTCAATTAATGGTCATTGCAGATCTGCTCTGTGTGAAGCACTGTGGTAAAAGTGAGGGGAGATACCAAGAGGATGAAGGCACGGTCTCAGTCCTTAAGAAGATTTATACAGGCAGAATAGTGATAGAAAGCACTACCGAAGCCCAGCAAAAGAGAGGATTATTTCCAACATGACAGATGTGAGAGGGAAAACTTCATGGACGAAATGCAGTTGAACTGGGCTTTGAATGGCTGGAAGGTCAGCATATGGTTATATCCAGCAAGTCTGAAAAACAAAAGAGCTAAATCCAAGACAAAGCACAGGCTAGGTATGAGGACTTTGAAGGAAGTTGTTGCTGAGAAAGGAGTGTGAGTGCAAGCATATGTGGGGGCGGTGGAGGTGGCATGAGCATCCTACAGTAAGATGCAGCTGTACTAATGAAGATTGACTGGAGTTGGATGGTGATGGTCTGTATAGAACATTATGTTGTGGATGTTTGAATCATTAATGAGTTTTTTGGTAATAAAATATGCATAACATAAAATGTATCATTTTACCCATTTTTGAGCGTACAGTTCAGTGTCACTAAGTATATTCACATTGTTGTGGAATCACCACCACCATCCATCCACAGAACATTTCATGAATGGCTTTTTTTTGTTTTGACAGTCTTCTTCTGTCACCCAAGCTGGAGTGCAGTGGCAATCTCGGCTCACTGCAACCTCCATCTCCCGAGTTCAAGCAATTCTCGCGCCCCAGCCTCCCGAGTAGCTGGGACCACAAGTCCGCACCACCACGCCCCGCTAATTTTTTGTATTTTTAATAGAGATGGGGTTTCACCATGTTGGCCAAGCTGGTCTCAAACTCCTGACCTCAAATGATCCATCCAAGTCGGCCTCCCAAAGTCCTGGGATTACAGGCGTGAGCCACTGCGCCCGGCCTATGAATGGCTTTTGAACAGGAAGATGAAGGGACCACAGGTGACTACATCATTCTAGCAGCAGCATACAGAATTAACAGAACTGTCCCAATTTATTTATGGGAAAGGTGAGAGAGGAGGCAGGGGATGAACAAAGAGGTTATTATAAGACACTTGGTGCCAAGAGAGTAGTTCCCACAATGAAAGTTAAAGAAGGGACAGCTATGCTAGGTGTGGTGGCGTGTGCCTGTAGTCACTGCTTGGAGGTTGCAGTGAGCTCAGATCGCACCACTGTACTCCGACCTGGGGGACAGAGTGAGACCCTGTCTCAAATAAACAAAACAAAACAGAAAACCCACCATCACCACCACAAAATAAAAACAATATTGTGAATTAGCTATCAGTATCCCCATTTTCAAGAGGAGAAACTGAGGATGAGGCATGTGGTGTATGGAGCATGCTTAAAGTTGCACAGTAAGTGATGGAGTGAAAACTCAAATACTGGCCTGGTGCGGTGGCTCACGCCTGCAATCCTAACACTTTGGGAGGCCAAGGCAGGCAGATCATCTGAGGCCAGGAGTTTGAGACCAGCCTGGTCAACATGGTGAAACCCTGTCTCTACTGAAAATACAAAATAAATTAGCTGGGCATGGTGGTGCACACCTGTAAACTCAGCTACTTGGGAGACTGAGGCAGGAGAATCACCTGAACCCGGGAGACAGAGGTTGCAGTGAGCTGAGATCGCACTACTGCAGTCCAGCCTGGCTGACAGAGCAAGATTCCCTCTGAAAAACAAACAAACAAACAAACAAAAACAACAAACACAAAAAACCCTCAAATCCTAGTTGGTCTAACTCCCAAGTTGATGCTTTGAAGTACTGTACTAATGGTTTTTAGTTTGTCCCTGGAAAAGTTTGGTTTTCCTGTTTAAACGTATTCTCTCTTGTTTTCTCTTTTTCTACTTTCAAATTTTTACATATCAGATAAAATTCTCTGTGGCTCAGTAAAGTGCTAGGTACTAATGAGAATAGTCCAAAGTGTGTAAGTTCCCATTTGTTGATAAAATATTCCATTTGAAATCTTGTTAGTGATAGATGTTTATGTATAACTTCTATAATATCATAATGTCTCTAGGAAATATAATATCATATTTCTAAAGAAAAAGTTTTCCCTTAGTACAAAAGAGCAAAACAAAACAAACAAAAACCCCAAAACAATTTATCAGAAAGGCTTTGTTTTTTCTTAAGCGACGCAACACCGACCTCTTCTGGTCAGAAAGCAGAAGTATTAGGCAAATTGAATTTGGAAAAATCAGGGTGGAAAAGTCAGGTTAAGGAGAAAATAGACGAGGAAACAGATTTCGCAGAAGACTTGACATTTATCTTGGATTTGAAACTCTGACAGAACAGAGGGAGAGTGCTTCCACATGAGGAGCAGTGTGTGCAAAGCAAAAATTGTTCTTTCTTCTCTGATGAAATACATCTGCTGTAGATATTCTTTTCTTTTTTTTCTCTTTATTTTATTTTATTTTTTTTGAGACAAGGACTTACTCTGTCACCCAGGCTGGAGTGCGGTGGTGCAATCACATCTCACTGTAGCCTCGACCTCTCAGGCTTTAGTGATCCTCCCACCGCAGCTTCTGGAGTAGCTGGGAAGACAGGAGTGCACCACGACACCCAGCTAATTTTTGTATTTGTTGTAGAGACAGAGTTTTGTTATGTTACCCAGGTTAATCTCGAACTCCTGGGCTCGAGCAATCCCCTTGCTTTAGCCTCCCAAGGTATTGGGATTACAGGTGTGAGCTATTGCCCAGCCCAGCCATGCTGTTGATACTTTTTAAAGGTATAAGGATATAAATAAGAATCATTCATAACTCCACCATGCAGAAATAATACCGGAAATATTTGGATGCACTGACTTTGGTTTCTGGTCATATACGTTATTTTTGTCCACAAAACTAGGTAAATCTCAACTTACTCAGTATTCTATCACACACATGTTCCCACATTCTAAAAAGGAGAAAAAGATGTTTTCTGAAAGACAAGCTTCTATCAGTAAATCATGTTAAAGAGCTCCTGGGGTGCAAGATATCTGTTCATAGAGGGTGTAGCCCCTTCAGGATGTCCTGCAACCTTCCCATTCCTCATTCCTAGGGAATTTATTTGGTCTCAGTAATTACCTTGGATTTTGAATTCTAGTTGAGTGGTATAAACATAAGAAATACCTCAAAATTTTACTCAAAGACCTTGCTGGAAATTATCCCATCACCAGCTAAATCTACCTTTGTTTTCAGTGGAAGATAAAATAATGGAAATTTTTTTTTTTTTTTTTTTGAGACGGAGTTTCCCTCATTGACTAGGCTGGAGAGCAATGGTACGATTTCGGCTCACTGCAACCTCCGCTTCCTGGGTTCAAACAATTATCCTGCCTCAGCCTCCCAAGTAGCTGGGATTACAGGGTTTCTCCATGTTGGTCAGGCTGGTCTCAAACTCCCGACCTCAGGTGATCTGCCTGCCTCGGCCTCCCAAAGTGCTGGGATTACAGGTATGAGCCACCGCGCCTGGCCCTGGAAAGATTCTTAGTAGACACAGAGTGCTGATAATGCTTCCTCTTAAAGAAAAGTGGGTTAATTGGCTCTGGCATATTTTAGTGGTAAGGTAGTGTTAGGGGATTATAGGAAGTAAAAATCTACGTATCCTAAATAGCTTTTAGAAATTCAGGACTACCAGCTTTTTGTTCCTTACATGTGATGTATAAAATAACTCCTCTATGAGGTACTCCCAGTTATTTCTTGAGTCTTGGACTGAATTGGGTGACAGAATGGCATAGTTATGTAAATTATAGCTCACTGTTTATCTTTTCTCATATACTTTTACTTAGGTTTCCGTACTTGCCAAATAAGAAGACAGAATTAGTTTAATATTTCTTCTAATTCTTTGGTCTGTACTTATGTTCTCTATGTTACACGAGTCTGTGTGAAAAGAGTCCACCAATAGGCTTTGTTTGAGCAACAGGGCTGTTTATTTCCCTTGGGTGCAAGTGGGCTGAGTCCAAAAAGATAGTCAATATAAGTATTGACATGCAGTCCTTTTGGAAGAATGAGGCAATGAGTTCGGCTTGCTGAGAGGTAGTGGAGTGGGGCAGAGTGGTAGCCTCAAGGATAGACACGGAAGATACTATAGCATAGCCTGCCTTTGCTGGTGAGTGGCCATTAGGCCTGGTGGAACTGCCATCGATAAACCAAGTGTGATCAGGGTGAGGAACGGGAAAGAAGGAAATATGTGGAAATGGAGTGAATGTCAGGTGGATCAGAGAGATACAGTCATGGGGGTCAGGTGTGGTATCAGGAATAATATGGGAGGCCGGATTGAAGTCCGGGCCAGGAACAATGGTAACTGTGGGAGACTCAACAAAGAGTGAGTACAGCTGAAGGAGCCGGGGAGCAGAAAGTATGTGCGTCAGGTGTGAAGAAGAAAATAGATTTTGGAAGTTATGAGAACTGTAGAGAGTGAGTTGAGCATCGTTTGTGATTTTGAGGGCCTCTGAAAGTATTAGAGCTGCGGCAGCCGCCGCACGCAAACACGAGGGCTAGGCTAAAAGAATAAGGTCAAGGTGTTTGGACGAAAAGGCTACAGGAAGCGGTTCCGGTGCTTCTGTAAGAAATCCAACCGCACACTCTAGAGAACATGAATATCTAGATGAACTTGAACACAGGGCTTCTCCTCTCCCATTTCTAGTCAGAGGGCTGTCTTCGCAGGATGTCAGTATTTCTCATCCTTCCCCCTACCTGTTTCTCAGGCTAAGCACCAGACAAGTGTTACCAGGAGGTGGGGACTCTCTTCTACCCTGCTCCAACCCATGGGATAGAATCTCTCTACATTGGGCACAGAGCCACCAAGAATGTTGAGGCTCCAGTTACACTTGCCCAGGTTGTAAGGTGGTGGTTCCATGCTGGGAGAAGCAAGATAAGAAGACCCAATTACACTGTCCTCCCACTCCACTGAGTGCTCAGCTCCTGGAATAGGTGTGTCATGTGGAGAGATTTGTGCCTTTTTTTTTTTTTTGAGACTGAGTTTCACTCTTGCTGCCAGGCTGGAGTACAACTCCCAGGTTCAAGTGATTCTCCTGCCTCAGCCTCCTGAGTAGCTGGGATTACAGGCTTGCACCACCTCGCCCGGCTAAATTTGTATTTTTAGTAGAGACGGGGTTTCTCCATGTTAGTCAGGCTGATCTCAAACTCCCGACCTCAGGTGATCCAGTCGCCTCGGCCTCCCAAAGTGGGAGGCGTCAGCCACCACGCCTGGCCTATGTGCCTTTTTAAAAATCATCCCAAACGCCACAGCCATGGCTTGGAGATTTTCCCTAAGGGGAGAAGCAGGCCATAACACACCTATTTTCTTCCCAGAGGACGTGACTTCTTTGCAAAAGTGTTTGGAGAAGCTTAAGCCTAAGGTTGCTCTCCAACACAAGGGAGGTTGTCATGAAAGGCAATCGAAAGGAGATTGGTAGACTCATTGGAGATATAAACTGTAGGCTGGCTAGTTTGACTGAGAGAACCAGGCAAAGAGATAGCTGGAAGAATCCTTCTGGAGTAAGAACAAATCTCATTGACCTTGAGAACTATCCCTTCAAAAGAGTCCAAAGCTGTGGTGGCTCATGCCTGTAATCCCAGCACTTTGGGAGACCAAGGTGGTGGCCAAGTGATCACTTGAAGTCAGGAGTTCAAGACCAGCCTGGACAACATGGCGAAACTATCTCTACTAAAAATATAAAAATTAGCCAGGTGTGGTGGTGTGTGACTGTAATCCCAGCTACCCTAGAGGCTGTGGCACGAGAATAGCTGGAACCCAGGAGGTGGAGGCTGCAGGGAGCTAAGACTGACAAAAAGAAAAGAACCCAAATGTAATGGGATTAGTCTTTGGAGCAATTCATTCCTTAGGGTGTTGTTGAAAACAATAGAGCAATCAGCTGCAATTAGTGGAGCTTAACAGCTGGGTGGAGTCAGGAAAATAAATATTGAAGAGAGTTCTGCCAAAACCACTGTCATCAGAGGGTCACTGGGCATACCCAAGGCTGAGAGCCTGAGAAACAACATCAGAGGTTTAACACTGCAGGTGGATGTGGGGGTGGGAATGGGGGTGGGGAGAGATTATACTTCACTAAAATTATCCAGCCAATCACTAAACAAACAAGCAAATAAGAACAAAATGCACTAGAGTTGGGTGGGACTGGAAGGAATTAGTACCCAAAGCTGCAACAATATATTTTCTAAAATATCCATTTTCCAAGAAAAAATTTTGAGACATGCAAAAAAAGAGAGAAGTATAATCCATTCACCAGTAAAAAAAAAAAAAAAAAAAAAAAAGGCAAGTAAGAGAAATGACCAGTTTTGTTTTGTTTTGTTTATTGAGATGGGGGGGTCTCACTATGTTGCCCAGGCTGGTCTTGAACTTCTGAGCTCCAGCAATCCTCCCTCAGCCTCCCAAAGTTCTTGGATTACAGGTGTGAGCCATTGTGCCTGGCTGAGCTGTCAGTTTTAACAAAGCATTCAAAGAAACCATTATAAATATGTGCAAATAACTAAAGAAAACTATGATTAAAGAAGTAGTTCCACCAGCCTGGGCAACATAGCAAGACCTTGTCTCTACAAATAAATAAATGAAAATTTAAAAAAATTAGTAGGCCAGGTGTGGTGGCTCACGCCTACAATCCAAGCACTTTGGGAGGCCGAGGCAGGTGGATCACCTGAGGTCAGGAGTTCAAGACCAGCCTGGCCAACACGGTGAACCGCATCTCAACTAAAAATACAAAAAAATTAGCTGGGTGTGTTGGTGGGCACCTGTAGTCCTACCTACTTTGGGAGGCTGAGGCAGGAGAATCGCTTGAACCTGGGAGGCAGAGGTCACAGTGAGCCAATATTGTGCCACTGCACTCCAGCCTGGGTGACGAGAGAGAAACTGTCTCAAAAAAATTAAAAAAAAAAAAAAAAAAAAAAAAAAAAAAAAAAAA
>NC_045437.1:163197703-163205696 GCF_002776525.5 Piliocolobus tephrosceles
AAAAAAAAAAAAAAAAAAAAAAAAAAAAAAAAAAAAAAAAAAAACAACAAATTTGGTGTGGTGGCATGTGCCTGTAGTCTCAGCTGCTCGGGAGGCTGAGGCAGGGGGAGTGCTGGAGCCTGGGAGGTGGAAGCTGCAGTGAGCCATGATCTTACTACTGGACTCCAGCTTGGGTGACAGAGCAGGACCCTGTCATGAAAGAAAAGGAAAGGAAAAGAAAAGAAGGAAGGAAGGAGAGAGAGAGAGAAAAGAAAATAAAAAAAATAAAATAAAATGAATTTTCAGCTTGCTGAACATGTGGAGGTGCTGAGAGGGTGGTGCACCTGAAGAGAGCATAGGTGCTCTCTGCTCCTTTCTCCATATCTTGCCTTATGCATATCTTCCACCTGGCTGTGCTTAAACTGTATCCTTTTATAATAAAAATAAAAAAGAAGTAGTAAAGGAAGATATGAGAAAAATGTTGCATTAAATAGAGAATAACAGTAAAGAGATAGAAACTATAAAGAGACAAATGGATATTCTGGAGTTGAAAAGTATAACAACAAATTAAATATTAATTCACTAGGGGTTGGGGGTAGGGAGGAGGGGATTCAATAGTATCTTCAAACTGGCAGAATAAAAAAGTAGGGAATTTGAAGATAGATTAATAGGGCTTATGTAACATGAAGAACAAAAAGAAAATAGAATGAAGAAAAATTAACAGTCTTAGAGAAATCTGGGACACCACTAAGTTAATCAACACAGAAGTAATGGAAGCATGAAGGAGAGGGGAAAAAGAATGGAGCAGAAAAAAAATTGAACATATAATGGCTGAAGTCTTGCCAAATTTATTGAATGTTAACTGACATATCTAGAGTGCTCAATGAACTCTAAGTAGGATAAACACAAGTAGACCCACAAACAGAAACATCATAGGAAAAATGCTGAGACTCAGCAACAAAGAATAGCCAAAGAAAACAATGAGTCACTTACAAGGGAACCCCAATAACATTAACAGTTATCTTTTCAGCTGAAACAGTGGCAGCCAAAAGGCAGTGGAATAACATATTCCAAATGCTCTTAAGAAAAAAAAAAAAAAAAGAAGCAAAACTAAACCTGACAACCAAGAATCCTATATGCACCAGAACTTCTTTCAAAAATGATGGTGAAGCCGGGCGCGGTGGCTCAAGCCTGTAATCCCAGCACTTTGGGAGGCCGAGACGGGCGGATCACGGGGTCAGGAGATTGAGACCATCCTGGCTAACACGGTGAAACCCCGTTTCTACTAAAAAAATACAAAAAACTAGCCGGGCGAGGTGGTGGGCACCTGTAATCCCATCTACTCGGGAGGCTGAGGCAGGAGAATGGCTGTAAACCCGGGAGGTGGAGCTTGCAGTGAGCTGAGATCCGGCCACTGCACTCCAGCCTGGGCGACAGAGCGAGACTCCGTCTCAAAAAAAAAAAAAAAAAAAAAAAAAAAAAAAAAATGATGGTGAAATAAAGATTTCCCAGATTAACAAAAACTAAGACAATTCATTGCTAGTAGACATGCCTTAAAAAAAAAAAAAAAGTAAAGGAAGTTCTTCAGACTAAAAGAAATGGATCTCAGAAGGTAATGTGAATCTACACAAAGAGCAGTAGTGACTTATTTGGCTCTGGCTGCTGTAACAAAATACAGTAGACTGTGTGGCTTAAACAACATTCATTCATGTCTCACAGTTGTGGAATCTGGGAAGTCCAAGGTCAAGGTCCCAGAAGATGGAGTTCCTGGTGAGAGCCTTCTTCCTGGCTTGCAGATGGCCACTTTCTTGCTGTGTTATCACATGGTGAAGAGAGTAAGTGAGCTCTGGTCTCTTTCTCTTCTTATAAGGATATTAATCCCATCATGGGGCTCCACCCTCATGACTCCATCTAAACCTACTCACTTCCCAATACAATACTCACCTCCCAATACAATCCCATCAGGAGTTTAGGTTTCAACCTTTGAATCTGAGGGGACAAAAACATTCAGTACCTAACAACCAGTAAATGTAATTATGTAATTATTCAAGATAGTATAAATGCATATTTATTCTGCTTTCTTCTTTTAACTGATTTAAACAGCAATAGTATAAAATAATATGTATACACTGTATTTTGGGGCCTATAACCTAAACAAATATATTTGCCTGGATGGGTGCAGTGGCTCACGCCTGTAATTCCAGCACTTTGGGAGGTTGAAGAGGGTGGATCACCTGA
Organism: Piliocolobus tephrosceles; assembly: GCF_002776525.5. Lineage (NCBI taxonomy): Eukaryota > Metazoa > Chordata > Mammalia > Primates > Cercopithecidae > Piliocolobus > Piliocolobus tephrosceles. Next base: position 163,199,921 of record NC_045437.1, read on the forward strand.
GGTCAGGAGTTTGTGATTAGCCTTGCCAACATGGTGAAACCCTGTCTACTTAAAACACAAAAATTAGCGGGGCCTGATGGCACATGCCTGTAATCCCAGCTACTCAGGAGGCTGGGGCATGAGAATTGCTTTTTTTTTGAGGCGGAAGTCTCGCTCTGTCGCCCAGGCTGGAGTGCAGTGACACCATCTCGGCTCACTGCAAGCTCCGCCTCCCGGGTTCCCGCCATTCTCCTGCCTCAGCCTCCCGAGTAGCTGGGACTACAGGCGCCCGCCACCTCGCCCGGCTAGTTTTTTGTGTTGTTAGTAGAGACGGGGTTTCACCGTGTTAGCCAGGATGGTCTCGAACTCCTGACCTCGTGATCCGCCCGTCTCGGCCTCCCAAAGTGCTGGGATTACAGGCTTGAGCCACCGCGCCTAGCCGAGAATTGCTTGAACCTGGGAAGCAGAGGTTGCAGTGAGCCAAGATCGCAACACTACACTCCAGCCTGGGCGACAGAGTGAGACTTTGTCTAAAAAAAAAATTAAATTAAAAAATTTTAAAAAACAAGAAATATATTTGCCAATAACAGCCCAAAGGAGACGGATGGTGGCATAGCTGTTTTGGACTAAAGAAATGACTCCAGATGGTAACTCAAATCCATAGGAACAAATGAAGAGAGCCAGAAATGATAAGTAAGAAGGTTGATATAACAAAAGCTATAAATATATACTTGCTATCTTTCCTTCTTTCAGCTTCTTTAAAAGACATAAAATTATATAATGTAATGATTATACCAATGTACTGTTGTATTTGTAACATTTAAAAATGTAATATGTGTAACAGTAATAACACAAAAACCGGGGGGCAAGAAATAGAGCTATAATGAAGTAACGGGTCTATATCTCACTGAAATTAAATTAGTTGAAATCTGAGGTTGATAAATTAAGTTGCGTATGGCAAGCCTGAGAGCAACCACTAAAGAAATACTTCAAAAATATATATTAAAAAACTATTAAATAAATTAAAATGCTACTTTGAAAATATTCACTTAATGCAAAAGAAAGCAGTAAATGTAAATTGAGGAACAAAAAGGACATGAGGCATATAGAAAACACAGTAAAACTGCAAATGTAAATTCAACTTTTTTTTTTTTTTTTTTTTTGAGACGGAGTCTTGCTCTGTCACCCAGGCTGGAGTGCTGTGGCCGGATCTCAGCTCACTGCAAGCTCCGCCTCCCGGGTTCACGCCATTCTCCTGCCTCAGCCTCCTAGTAGCTGGGACTACAGGCGCCGCAACCTCGCCCGGCTAGTTTTTTGTAGTTTTTAGTAGAGACGGGGTTTCACTGTGTTAGCCAGGATGGTCTCGATCTCCTGACCTCGTGATCTGCCCGCCTCGGCCTCCCAAAGTGCTGGGATTACAGGCGTGAGCCACCGTGGCTGGTCTGCTTCACTAGTCAATTCTACCAAACATTTAAAGAAGAATTTATACCAATTCTTTTCACATTGTTTCAAAAAATAGGAAGGATATTTCCCAATTCATTCTATGGAGCCAGTATTACTGTGATAGCAAAGCTGCACAGAGCAGTATCCCTTTTGAATATGGATGTAAAAATCCTCAGCAAAATAATATCAAATCATATCCAGCAGCATATAAAAAGAATCACAAGCATACCTCATTTTCTTGTGTTTTGCAGACACTGTGTTTTTTACACATGGAAGATTTGTGGCAGCCCCACAAATTAAGTCATTGGTGCCATTTTTCTAACACCATGCACTCACTTCATGTTTCTGTGTCACATTTTGGAAATTCTAACAATTTTTCAAGCTTTTTCATTGTTATTATATCCATTGTAGTGATCTGTGATCAGTGATCTTTGAAGTTACTATTGGAATTGTTTGGGGCACCATAAGCTGCACCCGTAGAAGACAGAAACGTAATAGATAAATGTGGTGTGTGTTCTGACTGCTCCACTTCCTGGCCATTCCCCTATTCTTGTGCCTCTCCTTGGACTTCCCTATTCCCTGAGACACAACAATATTGAAATTAGTCCAATTAATAACCCTACGATGGCTTCTAAGTGTTCAAGAGAAAGGAAGTATCACACGTCTCCCACTTTAAATCTGTATTAGTTGGTTCTCGCTTTGCTATAAAGGAATACCTGAGACTGGGTAATTTATAAAGAAAAGAGGTTAAATGGGCTAACAGTTGTGCAGGCTGTAGAAGCATGGCGCCACCATTGCTTGGGGCAATGGCTTGTCTTGTTCCCCCAAGAAGGTAGGCCTCAGGGAGCTTTTACTCATGATGGAAGGCAAAGTGGGAGCAGGCACATCACAAGGCAAAAGCAGGGGCAAGAGAGAGTCAGGGTGAGGGGAAGTGCTACAAGCTTAAAGGACCACATCTCATGTGAACTCAGAGTGAACGCTCACTCATCGCCAAGGGGATGGCCCAAGCCATTCGTAAGGGATCTGCCTCCACGATCCACACACCTCCCATCAGGCCCCACCTCCTAGACTTGGGATTACATTTCAACATGAGATTTGGACGGGAACATACATTCAAACTGTACCAAAACTGAAAGCTAGAAATGGTTAAGCTTAGTGAAGAGACGTTGAAAGCCAAGATAGGCCAAAAGAAAGCCTCTTGCATCAAACAGCCAGGTTTTGAATGCAAAGGAAAAGTTCTTGAAGGAAATTAAAAGTGCTATTCCAGGGAATACATGAATGATATTAATAAGTCAAACAGTCATATCGCTGACATGGGGAAAGTTTTAGTGATCCATATAGAAGGTCAAACCAGCCACAAAATTCTCTCAAGCCAACGCCTAATCCAGAGCAAGCTGAGAGGTGAGGAAGCTGCAGAAGACTAGTCTGAAGCTAGCAGAGGTTGGCTCATGAGGTTTAAGAAGTTGAGTCTATAACACATAGAATTGGTGAGAGCAGGCATCTCTGTCTTGTTCCTGATCTTAGCAGGAAGTGATCCAGTCTTTCTTCACCATTAGTTATAATATTAGCTGTGGGTTTTTTGTTTTTGTTTTGTTTTGTTTGTTTTTAATTTTTTTGCTGTGGGTTTTTCATGGATGAGCTTTATCAGGTTAAGGAAGTTTCCTTTGATTCCTAGTTTTTATCATGAAGGAGTGTTAGATTTTGTTACACACTTGTTTAGTGTTTACTGAGATCATGTGGCTTTTGTGTTTTATTCTTTTGATATAGAGTGTTACATTAACTGATTCTTGGATATTAATCTATCCCTGCATTCCTGGGTTAAATCACATTTAGTCAGGATGTGACTTATACTTATACCTTATACATCCTGACTAAATGTAATTTAACCCAGAAATGCAGGGAGGGAGATATTGCACGTTCAGTTCCAGACCACTGGAAGTGCTCTGAATTAGGCTTTGGCTTAAGGGAATTTTGTGGCTGGCTTGATCTTCTATGAAGACCACTAAAACTTTCCCCATATCAGCAACATGACTGTGTCACTTAACATTCATGTATTCCCTGGAGTAGTACTTTTAATTTCCTTCACTGGAAGAATTGCAATAAAGCAAGTATTGCAATAAAGTGAATCACACAAATTTTTTTTGGTTTCCAAATGCATATAAAAGTTACATTTACAGCTGGGTGCGATGGGTCACGCCTGTAATCCCAGCACTTTGAGAGGCCAAGGCGGGCAGATCATGAGGTCAGGGGTTCGAGACCAGCTCGACCAACATGGTGAAACCTCATCTCTACTAAAAATACCAAAATTAGCCGGGCTTGGTGGCACACGCCTGTAATCCCAGCTACTCAGCAGGCTGAGGCAGGAGAATTGCTTGAACCTGGGAGGCGGAGGCTGCATTGAGCCTAGGTGGCACCACTGCACTCCAGCCTGGGTGAGAGAGCGAGACTCCATCTCAAAAAAAAAAAAAAAAAAAAAATTACATTTATGCTATACTGTAGTATACTAAGTGCGCAATAGCATTCTGTCTAAAAAATGTATGTATTTAAATCTTAAAATATTGCTTTTGTTTTGAGATGAGGCCTTGCTCTGTCGCCCAGGCTGGAGTGCAATGGCCTGATCTCGGCTCACTGCAACCTCTGCCTCCCGGGTTCAAGCAGTTCTCCTGTCTCAGCCTCCCGAGTAGCTGGGACTACAGGCGCCCGCCACCATGCTCGGCTAATTTTTTGTATTTTTAGTAGAGACGGGGTTTCACCGTGTTAGCCAGGATGGTCTCGACTCCTGACCTCGTTATCTGCCCACCTAGGCCTCCCACAGTGCTGGGATTACAGGCATGAGCCACCGCACCAGGCAATATTGTTTTTTAGAAAAGCTGCAGTATGCTGTGTTTCCACCTGTGAATAGCCACTGCACTCCAGCCTGTGCAGCATAGCAATCATTTGTCTTTAGGAAAATAAAACAAAAAGGCTGGGCATGGTGGTTCACGCCTGTAATCCCAACACTCTGGGAGGCCAAAGCGGGAGGATCAGCTGAGGTCAGGAGTTCAAGACCAGCCTGGCCAACGTGGTGAAACCCCATCTCTACTAAAAATACAAAATTTAGCCGGGCGTGGTGGCAGGTGCCTGTAGACCCAGCTCGGGAGGCTGAGGCAGGAGCATTGCTTGAACCTGGGAGGCGGAGGTTGCAGTGAGCCGTGATCGCACCACTGCACTCCAGCCTGGGTGACAGAGCGAGACTCCGTCTCAAAATAAATAAATACATAAACAAATAAGTAAAACAAATAACCTAACATTTAAAAAAAAACGTATTACTGGCTGGGCGCAGTGGCTCATGCCTGTAATCCCAGCACTTTAGGAGGCCATGGTGGATGGATTGCCTCAGCTCAAGGGTTCAAGACCAGTCTGGTCAACACGGTGAAATCCAGCCTGTACTAAAAATACAAAAAACTTAGCTGGGTATGGTGGTGTGAGTCTGTAGTCCCAGCTATATTACTAAATAGCTTTTCTGGTGAGAATATGCCAAGAACCTCAAGTCTGAACTGCTTTTTATCCAAGGCTGCCATCTCAATTATCTTTGATATGCTACAAAGCGCCTGGTCTAAGTTAAACAGAATTTATATGTGCCACGCAATATGAAGACGGCATACTGAGCATTTGTCACATTAAAAATAGCTGTGCTTGGCTGGGCCGCGGTGGCTCACGCCTGTAATCCCAGCACTTTGGGAGGCTGAGGCAGGCAGATCACGAGGTCAGGAGATGGAGACCATCCTGGCTAACACGGTAAAACCCCGTCTCTACTAAAAACACAAAAATGTAACCAGGTGTCCTGGCACACGCCTGTAGTCCCAGCTCCTTGGGAGGCTGAGGCAGGAGAATCGCTTGAACCCGGGAGGTGGAGGCTGCAATGAGCTGAGATCATGCCACTGCACTCCAGCTTGGGCGACAGAGTGAGACGCCGTCTCAAAAAACAAACAAAAACAAATGAAATAAAATAAAATAAAATAAAAGTTTTGCTCTGTTGCTCAGGCTGGTCTCTAAGTAATGGGCTCAAGCAATCCTTCCACATCAGCATCTGCAGTAGCTGGGACTACAAGCCCACATCACTGCACCTGGCTAGCCCTTTTTGAATATCCTATTTAGTGGCATTAAGTACATTCACCTTAGGCAACCATCCATCTCTAGAATTTTTCCATCATGCCAATCTGAAATTCTGTACATATTAAATGATAACTTCCCATTCCCTCCTCTCCCACAGACCCTGGTAACCACTATTCTTTTTCTTTTCTTTTCTTTCTTTTTCTTTTTTTCCCTCCTTCCTTCCTTCCTTCCTTCCTTCCTTCCTTCCTTCCTTCCTTCC
>NC_045437.1:163205706-163244145 GCF_002776525.5 Piliocolobus tephrosceles
TCCTTCCTTCCTTCCTTCCTTCCTTCCTTCCTTCCTTCCTTCCTTCCTTCCTTCCTTCCTTCCTTCCCTCCCTCCCTCCTTCCTTCCCTCCCTCCTTCCTTCCCTCCCTCCCTCCTTCCTTCCTTGCTTCCTTCCTTCCTTCTTTTCTTGACAGAGTTTTGCTGTTGTTGCCAAGGTTGTAGTGCAATGGCGCGATCTCGGCTCACCACAGCCTCCACCTCCCGGGTTCAAGCAATTCTCCTGCCTCAGTCTCCCAAGTAGATGGGATTACAGGCATGCAGCACCACACCTGGCTAATTTTGTATTTTTATTATTTATTTATTTATTTATTTATTTTGAGACGGAGTCTCGCTCTGTCACCCAGGCTGGAGCGCAGTGGCCGGATCTCAGCTCACTGTAAGCTCCGCCTCCAGGGTTCACGCCATTCTCCTGCCTCAGCCTCCTGAGTAGCTGGGACTACAGGCGCCCGCCATCTCGCCCAGCTAGTTTTTTTGTATTTTCAGTAGAGACGGGGTTTCACCGTGTTGGTCAGGCTGGTCTCGAACTCCCAACCTCAGTGATCCACCCACCTCGGCCTCCCAAAGGTGCTAGGATTACAGGTGTGAGCCACCGCGCCCAGCTATTCTTTCTTTCTTTATGAAGGTGACTATTTTAGGATCTCACATAAGAGGAATCCACACAATATTTATTCTTTTGTGTCTGGGTTGTTTCATTTAGTATGATGTTTTAATGTTCCTCCATGTTGTAGCATGTATCAGAATATCACTCCTTTTTGTGGGTAAATAATATTCCATTGTAGGTGTATACCACATTTTGTTTATCCATTCATCAATTGATGAACATTTGGGTTGTTTCTACATTTTTGCTCTTGTGAATAATGCTGCTATGAACACTGGTGTACAAATATCTGTTCACATTCTTGGTGTCAATTCTTTTGAGTATATTCTGAGAAGTGGAATTGCTGAATCACATGGTAATTCTACGTTTAATTTTCTGAGGAACTACCAGGCTGTCTTTTACAGTGGCTGCATCACTTTACATATGGTAGTTGTTGTGTAGCCAAATTATGTGAATAAATTATTTGCTGTAGGAAATTGGCACTTGGATACTCCAAACCAATACAGAAAATACATCTCTCTTAAGGAAGGAGACCACCACTATTCCTGCTGCCCTCCTCCCTCTACCTCGCGTAGTTCACAAGACGGGAGGAAAGAGAGAAAGAAAAAAGTTAGAAAGAAACAAAAATAAGATAAATAGCCAGACAACCTTGGCACCACCACCCGGCCCTAGCAGTTAAAAAAAGTAGTAATAGCCGGGCGCGGTGGCTCAAGCCTGTAATCCCAGCACTTTGGGAGGCCGAGACGGGTGGATCACGAGGTCAGGAGATCGAGACCATCCTGGCTAACATGGTGAAACCCCGTCTCTACTAAAAATACAAAAACTAGCTGGGCGAGGTGGCGGGCGCCTGTAGTCTCAGCTACTCGGGAGGCTGAGGCAGGAGAATGGCTAAACCCGGGAGGCGGAGCTTGCAGTGAGCTGAGATCCGGCCACTGCACTCCAGTCCAGGCGACAGAGCGAGACTCCGCCTCAAAAAAAAAAAAAAAAAAAAAAAAAAGTAGTAATAATAACATCAACCCCTGACCTAAACTACTTGTGTTATCTGTAAATTCCAGACACTGTATGAAAAAAGCATTGTAAAACTTTTTGTTCTGTTAGCTGATGCATGTAGCCCCTAGTCACGTTTCCCATGCTTGCTCAATCTATTACGACTCTTTCACGTGGACCCCTTAAAGTTGTAAGCCTTTAAAAAGGCCAAGAATTTCTTTTTCGGGGAGCTCGGCTCTTAAGATGCTAGTCTGCTGACGCTCCCGGCTGAATGAAAAAACCTCTTCCTTCTTTAATTCGGTGTCTGAGGAGTTTTGTCTGTGGCTCGTCCTGCTACACTCTCACTAAAATTGTTTGATGCATCAAAGAGTTTTCTGCCAAACACTTCTAATTACCATGGTGATTAATTACCAGTATCTAGAATCTTAGGTATATGTGTGTTGGAGGAGTAGTCAGAAGAGAGGAGGTTAGGTGGAATCAGCAAGTAGCAAAAATATTTCCAAATCCTGCCAGGCGCGGTGGCTCACACCTGTAATCCCAACACTTTGGGAGGTTTAGGTGGGTGGATCACTCGAGCTCAGGAGTTTGAGACCAGCCTGAGGAACATGATGAAACCCCATCTCTACAAAAAAATAAAAAATTAGCCAGGCATGCTCTCTTTCCTCCTGTCTTGTGCACTTACAGACCCAGCTACTCGGGATGCAGAGGTTGCAGTGAGCCACTGGGCAACAGAGCGAGACTCTGTATCAAAAATAAATAAATTAATTAATTAAACATCCTGCAAGTCTATTTCAGTTTGGTTCATCTGACATTGAAGATCAACGAGGATGAATAATAAAGATACAGTGAGGAGGAGAGAAAGGTAGAGGAATGTGGTAAGATTAGGCAGTGGAACTGGATTGGTCTGCTGATTCTTATGTACTTAGTGTGAAATGAATGTCAGCAAGGCAGTTTTCCTTCTTCCTCCACTTCATCTCAGATTATCTCCGAGTCTGTTTCCTTGCTAAAGCTTGTATAATCTATAAATTATACAACTGACTTAAGACCTTTAAACAAATTGAACTTGCAGGTGAAATACAAATTTACAACAAACTTAAACATTTATCAGAGACAGTAAGAGAGCAGAGATTGAAACACTTTATTATTTTATTCTTCTTTCATCAGACTAGTCGCCTCCTGAAGCCATGGGAAATCACAGTGCTTTGGTATCTGGAGAGAGGCGAATGCAAAGGCATATCTGCAATTTTTATTTCTGGTGGGCCTTTTTGCAAGACAACTTTGCGATCTTCCCCATGGCAAAGCCTTTCGCTGTGATTCAAAAACAGAGAGTCTTCTAAAGGGCCAGTATGGATTCCACACACTTCTGCTCGCTAAGAGAAAAGAAAATCTTCTCTGTTACACATCAAACATCATTTTCTTGTTAGATTAAGAAGGAAGTTTCACCAGGAGCCATGGTTTATGCCTCTAATCCCAGCACTTTGGGAAGCCAAGAAAGATTGCTTGAGCTCAGGAGTTTGAGACCAGCCTGGGCAACATAGCAAGACCCCATCTATACAAAAAATAAAAAATTAGGTGGGTATGGTGGCACATGTCTGTGAGGCGGAGGCAAGAGAATCCCTTGATCCTGGGAAACCAAGGCTGCAGTGAGCTATGATCACACCCCTGCACTTCAGCCTGGGCAAGACAGTGAGACCCCATCCCCTCTCCAAAAAATGATGGAGGTTTCCCCATAGTTTTTCTAACCATCCTTGTTGAGAAGGAAGCTCTGCTGAACAGAGGAACATCCCTTTTCTAAAAGCAATGCTTTGTGGGGCAGTGTGATCTGACTACCAGAAAGAGTCATACAGACTATAAAGGTGATACGTTTGGAGGCAGATCGTTGAACTTTAGCTTCACTGCTTAACGTGACCTTTTCAACTCATTTACTCCGAAGACTCAGTTTTTTCAAATATAAAATGGGAATATTAAGGGATTCTTTGAGTAGCAAATAAAATATATGTGAATGAAAAAGCTTTGCCAACTACTAAGTATCAAAAGGGTATAAAGTATGATGATGCTGTTATGGCTGTTGAATAAATAAATAACAACTATTTGAAGTTATTAACTTAAATACACATCTACTTCTGATTCTTCAATATTGCCAAATAGCATTCTGGCCTGTTCTTGGGATGCAGTCCCAACTCTGGTATGTTGTGTATATATATATATTTATTTATCAAAAATAAATAAATTAATTAAACATCCTGCAAGTCTATTTCAGTTTGGTTCATCTGACATTGAAGATCAAAGAGAATGAATAATAAAGATACAGTGAGAAGGAGAGAAAGGTAGAGGAATGTGGTAAGATTAGGCAGTGGAACTGGATTGGTCTGCTAATTATATATATATAAAATGCTGTGTTATATATATATATATATATATATTTCACAGATGGGGGGCCTTAGTCTGTCACCCAGGCTGGAGTGCAGTGGTGCAATCATAGCTCACTGCAGCCTGGAACTCCTAGGCTCAAGCAATCCTCCTGCCTCAGCCTCCCAAGCAGCTGGGACTACAACACATACCACAGTGCCTGGATAATTTTTTTTTTTTTTTTAATTTTTAGACAGGATCTCGCTATGTTGCTCTGGCTGGTCTTAAACTCCTGGCCTCAAACCACCCCCCCATCTCAGCCTCCCAAAGTGCTAGGATTACAGGCATAAGCCACTGCACCCAGCCCCTGTGCTGCATTTTTTAATGTTGTTAGATGCAGTTTTTAAACTCCTAATGGAAAAATGGTGAGGATAAATAAAAGGAAGGGAAGCATAAGTTAGCATTTACTCAGTGTGGGAACATTCACTTTATTTAATTACTTAATTCACTTATTTAAGTTTCTTTGGTAGGAACACTGTCAACTAAATTGCAAAAGTAAAATAGCTCTGAAAAATGATGCTGAATCATAGCTCTAAAAGTAAGGTCAAGAATAAGTGTTTTGATGCAATCAAAACAAAGTTTTTCTTTACTGATTTTAACTTATAAAGTTTACAACCTATAATTCTCATAAATGAAAAAGTCGATACTGTCACCATGCTGAAGCTACTTAGGGCATTTAAAATGACCTTGATACGCTACTAAATTACATGAAATGCAGACTAATATTAAGACTGTAGTAAATCTGAGTAAACATATTTGTTTGTTTATTGATTGATTGATTGATTGATTGATTGATTTTTGAGATGGAGTCTGGCTTTGTCGCTCAGGCTGGAGTGCAGTGGCCGGATCTCAGCTCACCGCAAGCTCCGCCTCCCGGGTTTACACCATTCTCCTGCCTCAGCCTCCCTAGTAGCTGGGACTACAGGCGCCCGCCACCTCGCCCGGCTAGTTTTTTGTATTTTTTAGTAGAGACGGGGTTTCACCATGTTAGCCACGATGGTCTCGATCTCCTGACCTAGTGATCCGCCCGTCTCGGCCTCCCAAAGTGCTGGAATTACGGGCTTGAGCCACTGCGCCCGGCCTATTTATTTATTTTGAGATGGAGTCTTGCTCTGTTGCCCAGGCTGGAGTGCACTGGCATGATCTGGCTTGCTGCAACCTCTGTCTCCTGGATTCAAGCGATTCTCCTGCCTCAGCTTCCCAAGTAGCAGGCATTACAGACATGTGCCATCATGCCCGCCTAATTTTTGTATTTTTAGTAGAGATGGGGTTTCACCATGTTGGCCAGGCTGGTCTCGAACTCCTGACCTCAGGTTATCTGCCTGCCTCGGCCTCCCAAAGTGCTAGGATCACAGGCATGAGCCATTGCGCCAGCCACAAAATGTTTTAAAACAAGACTGTTGGAATCCCTGCTTTCGATTATTTTGACCGTATACCTAGAAGTGGAATTGCTGAATCATATGGTAATTCTATGTTTAATTTTTTGAAGGATGGTCTCACTATCTTCTACAGTGGCTGCAGCATTTTACCTATAGTAGTTTTCCTGCTGTTTTCAAACTATTGACTGGAGTCGGGTACAGTGGTTCATGCCTGTAATCCTAGCACTTTGGGAGGCCAAGGCAGGAGGATCACTTGAGCCCAGGAGACCAACCTGGACCACATAGAGAGATCCCATCTCTACAAAAAATACCAAAACTCTCTGGGCATGGTGGCATATGCCTGTAGTCCCGGCTGCTCAGGAGGCTGAGGTGGGAGGATCACCTGAGCCCGAGAGGTTGCTGCAGCTGCAGTGAGCCATGACTGCATCATTGCACTCCTGTCTGGGTGACAGAGTGAGATCCTGTCTCTAAATAAATAAATAAATAAATAAATAAAGTAGGCCCGGCGTGGTGGCTAACTCCTATAATCCTAGAACTTTGGAAGGCTGAGGCAGTAGGATCGCTTGAGCTCAGGAGTTCAAGACCAAACTGGAAGACACAGTGAGACCTCATCTCTACTAAAAATCAAAAAGCGGCCGGGCGCAGTGGCTCAAGCCTGTAATCCCAGCACTTTGGGAGGTCGAGACGGGCGGATCATGAGGTCAGGAGATCGAGACCATCCTGGCTAACACGGTGAAACCCCATCTCTACTAAAAATACAAAAACTAGCTGGGCGAGGTGGCGGGCGCCTGTAGTCTCAGCTACTCGGGAGGCTGAGGCAGGAGAATGGCGTAAACCCGGGAGGCGGAGCTTGCGGTGAGCTGAGATCCGGCCACTGCACTCCAGTCCGGGCGACAGAGCAAGACTCCTCCTCCTCAAAAGAAAAAAAAAAAAAAAAAAAAAAAGCTAGCAAGGTGTGGTGATGTGCACCTGTAATCCCAGCTACTTGGGAGGTTGAGGCAGGAGAATCAATTGAGCTCAGCAGATTGAGGCTGCAGTGAGCTTTGATCATGCCACTGCACTCCAGCCTGGACGACAGAGCAAGACCCTGTCTCCAAAAAGAAAAAAAGGAATAAGTAAATAAAATTGCTAACTGAACAGGAGCATTGAATGGGTAAATCATGTGTAAAACTAGCCAAAATATTCCCATGCCTCGCTATCTGAATATGCAGTACAACCTAAAAAATATACACTCTGTAGTGTACCTTTAATATTAATGGCATCTTCTGATGATGAGTTTAACAACTTCTAGATAGCATCACGTGAAATTTCTGAAATTCTTCAGTATATAAATAGGTTATTTAAACAAATATTACTATTTAACATTCATTTGCAAGTTTATGTGACAGTACATCAAAATAGTTATGTACATCTATCATAGATATACTAAATTATATATATATATTATTTATTTATTTAGAGACAGAATCTAACTCTGTCACCTAGGCTAGATTGCAGTGGCGCAATCTCGGCTCACTGCAACCTCTGCCTCCCGGGTTCAAGAGATTCTCATGCCTCAGCCTCCCAAGTAGCTGGGATTACAAGTGCCCGCCACCACGTCCAGCTAATTTTCATATTTTTAGTAGAGACGGGGTTTCACCATGTTGGCTAGGCTGGTCTTGAACTCCTGACCTCAAATGATCCACTAGCCTCTGGTCTCCCAAAGTGCTACAATTATTGGCATGAGTCACCGAATCCAGCTTAATGTTTTTTTTTCTTATGTATGCTTATGGGGAAATACCTGCAGATTCACATTCCTGAATATCATGTTTTCTTTCCAAGGCATAACATAACGTGTTGGGATCATCCCTTGCTTTAATGAAAATCGTGGCAAATGAATCTCCTCATACCTGACGATTAGGAAAGCAAGAAGAAAAGATATCTTGTGAGCCAAATACAATCATTTTAGCATCATTCCATGGACTGGAGGCAGTTGTGCATTCCTGTTTGGTCCCCTGCTGCTGCAGGACAGACGGCTGTGCCATTGAAACTCAACTAAAAGATAACCATTTAAGTACCCGGGTATCACCAAGATCAGGTCAGGGCCAGGTATCTGTAACTCTAACTGCATGCTATCCTTTACAATTTGCCCACAATGTCCATTTTAATCTTTTTTTTTTTTTTTTTTTTTTTTAATGAGACGGAGTGCATCACCATGCCCAGCCGGGGTTTTGCCATGTTGGTCAGGCTGGTCTCAAATTCCTGACCTCAAGTGATCCACCCGCCTTGGCCTCCCAAACTGTTGACATTAGAGCCGTGAGCCACTGCGTCAGGCCCATTTTAACTTGACTTTAAGGGAAAAGTCAAGGCACCCGGATTTGCCTCAGGCCTACCCACTGCCTAAAGGAAATGTCTGGCCAGCCACAAAACACAGTAACTACATTGGCTTCTGAATTTATGTATGCTCTACACTCAGGTCAGGCTCGCTTTCCTTGCACACATTATTTCCCTCTGGAACATAAAACTTTCTATATAGATGCCAAAGGGGAACACAAAGTTATTGACCTTATCTTTGTAGCTCCCAGGTTGCAAAACAAGCAAACAAAAAACCCCAGAACCCCGTAAGTCCTTACTTATTAGCAGATTTGTAGGGACTCTCATCAGAGCAGTTGTTACTGAGTTTAGGCAAAGTAGGACAAGTATCTTTCCCTGCAGCCATTCCTGACAGCAGTGGATGGAATTCTCATCTACTTCACTAACTCACTAGTCTTATTATGATGACAACGCTGCTCTGATGTAACAATGTTTTGCTAACTTCATAGTAACTCTCAGCAGTTACAGTAGCAGTTAAGAGTCCAGCTTACAGGTGTGGTGGTGCGTGCCTGTAATCTCAGCTACTCAGGAGGCTGAGGCAGGAGAATCACTTGAACCCAGGAGGCAGAGGCACTGTACTCCAACCTGGGTGACAGAGTGAGACTCTATCTTAAAAAAAAAAAAAAAAAAAAAAAGACAAGAAAAAAGTGTCCAGCTCAGAGCTACTTTCAGGGCTTTAAAAATTCCCCCTTCTGGCCTGGCACAGTGGCTCATGCCTGTAATCCTAGCACTTTGGGAGGATGAGGCAGGAGGATCACTTGAGCCCAGGAATTTGAGACCAGCCTGGGCAACATAGTAAATTCCTATCTCTACAAAAAATAAAAAAATTTGGCCGGGTGTAGTGGCTCATGCCTGTAATTCCAGCACTTTGGGAGTCCAAGGCAGGTGTTATCACTTGAGGTCAGGAGTTCAAGACCAGCCTGGCCAACATGGTAAAACACCGTCTCTATTAAAAACACAAAAATTAGCCAGGCATGGTGGTGCGCACCTGTAATCCCAGCTACTCGGGAGGCTGAGGTGGGAGAATTGCTTGAACCCGGGAGGCGGAGGTTGCAGTGAACAGAGATGGTGCCACTCCAGTCCAGCCTGGGTGACAGAGCAAGATTCCGTCTCAAAAAATTAAATAAATAAATAAATAAGCCGGGCATGGTCACGTGTACTTGTGGTCCCAGCTACTTGAGAGGCTGGGGCCAGAGGATCACTCGAACCTAGGAGGCTGAGGCTGCAGTGAGCTGTGATTGCACCACTGCACTCCAGTCTGGGCAACAGAGCAACAGCTTGTCTCCAAAAAATAAGACAAGACAAGACAAAACAAAACAAATCTCTTCTTGAGTAAAACATCATTCTTATAATGAGCAATTAAAAAATGAAGATGTTTGTTTGTGACATAATACAAATTTGACACAAACTAGAAAATATGTTGAACTGAACAATTATTCAGTAAGTAAAAATCACTTCAGGCCGGGCACGGTGGCTCATGCCTGTAAGCCCAGCACTTTGGGAGGCCGAGGCGGGCAGATCATGAGGTCAGGAGAGAGACCTTCCTGGTTAACATGGTGCAACCCCATCTCTACTAAAAAATACAAAAAAAATTAGCCAGGCATGATGGTGGGTGCCTGTAGTCCCAGCTACTGGGGAGGCTGAGGCAGGAGAATGGTGTGAACCTGGGAGGTGGAGCTTGCAGTGAGCCAAGATCACGCCACTGCACTCCAGCCTGGGCCACAGAGCGAGACTCCATCTCAAAAAAATAAAGAATAGCAAAATAAATCGCTTCAAATGAACATTCTCTATTGGTCCATGGCTGATTTTCCTCTTTTTTTTTTTTTTTAGACGGAGTCTGGCTCTGTCGCCCAGGCTGGAGTGCGGTGGCCGGATCTCACCTCGCTGCAAGCTCCGCCTTCCGGGTTTACTCCATTCTCCTGCCTCCGCCTCCCGAGTAGCTGGGACTACAGGCGCCCGCCTCGTCGCCCGGCTAGTTTTTTTTTTTTTTTTTTTTTTTTTTTGTATTCTTTAGTAGAGACGGGGGTTTCACCGTATTAGCCAGGGTGGTCTCGATCTCCTGACCTTGTGATCCGCCCGTCTCGGCCTCCCAAAGTGCTAGGATTACAGGCTTGAGCCACTGCGCCCGGCCCTGATTTTCCTCTTTATATATTGCGCATGCCACCTACAGTCAACTGATTTTCAACAAAGGTGCCAAGAACACACACCAGGGAAAAGACAGTCTTTTCAATACACGGTGCTGGGGAAATTGAACATCCCCATGAAGAAGAATGAGACTAGATCCCTACCTCTCACCATACACAAAAATCAACTCAAAATGGGTTAGGATTAAATGTAGCTTGAAACTACAAAACTACTAGAAAACATACAGAAATAGTCTACAACATTGGGCTGGGCAAGGTTTGTTGTTTTTTTCTTTTTTCTGAGACAGGGAGGTTCTCTGTCACTCAAGGTCGAGTGCAGTGGCACAATCACCGCTCACTGCAGCCTCAACCTCAATCAATCGTGGGCACAGGTGAGCTTCGCACCCCAACCTCCTGAGTAGCTGGGACCACAGGTGTGCACCACTATGTCTGGCTAATTTTTAATTTTTTTGTAGAGATGGGGTTTTGCCATGGTCCCAGGCTGGTCTTGAACTCCTATGCTTATGTGATTCACCCACCCTAGCCTCCCAAAGTGCTGGGATTACAGGTGTGAGCCACTTCGCCTGGCCCAAGGATTTTTAAAATAAGACCTCAGCAAAACAGGCCAACAGCAAAAATAAACACATGGGATTACATTAAACTGACAGACATTTGCACAGCAAAGGAAACAAGAGTGATGAGACAACCTACAGAACGGGATGAAACATCTGCAAAATATGTACCTGACAAGGGGTTAAAAACCATACTATATAAAGAACAGTGAAAAATGACCAATCTGATTTAAAACTGGGTAAAAGGACTGGGTGTGGTGGCTCACGCCTATAATCCCAGCACTTTGGGAGGCTGAGGCGGGAGGATTGCTTGAGCCCAGGAGTTCGAGACCAGGGTGGTGTTAGGCATGATTGGTCCTCAGGCAGGAAGGTCACTTGAGCCCCGAAGGTCGAGGCTGCAGTGAGGCATGACTGTGCCACTGCACTCCCAGCCCAGGCAACACAGCGAGACCCTGTCTCAAAAGGTAAAAGATCTTAGTAGGCATTTCTCAAAAGAACGCATGCAAAGGTCAAGTACATGAAAAAATGCTCAACATCACTATATACTGCACAACTGATACGTGTCCCATTTATGTTTCAACATCTATTACATTCAGGTCGAGTGTAAATCCAATTTGTTTAAACCCAAATCAATCCAGCCTATTTTATTTCCTAAGATTTGTCATATTGCAGAATATTTTAGATTATGAAAACTGATTTTAATAAAGGTTACAAGTGAGGATAAATGCTTAAACTACTAAAACAGAGAGATGGAGGGTTATTAGTGTAAGTCCTACCCACTGGCAAGTAGGAAAAATATTAATATTAGGCTAAGCAGGAAGAATTACTGCAAGACATGCTGGTTTGATGAGAGCACAAACTAAATGAATACATACCTAAGAACAGTTTGCACATCTTCATTTGGATAGCCAGAAAGATTCAGAAAGAGTCATCTTAGATAAATTTTTATTTTATTTTTGGAGACAGAGTCTTGCTCTGTGCCCAGTCTGGAGTGCAGTGGCATGACCTCCATTCACTGCAACCTCCTCCTCCCGGGTTCAAGCAATTCTCCTGCCTCAGGCTCCAGAGTAGCTGGGACCACAGGCACGTGCTGCCATGCCTGGCCCATTTTTTGTATTTTAGCAGAGATGGGTTTTCACCGTGTTGTCCAGGCTGGTCTCGAACTCCTGAGCTCAGGCAATCCGCCTGCCTCGGCCTCTCAGTGTTAAAATTACAGGCATGAACCACCATGCCCGGCCGATAAATTTTTAAAGAACCTTAAAAACTCCCCTTTACTCAGCTGCTGCCAAGGTGCTTGGTCCTTCCAAGGAAGCTAAGGCCACACTGGGGTGAGAGCCTCACTTCATCCAGCGATTAGCACTGTGTCCAGCAGCGCCAACCCCAGACATGCCCGTGCCATGGCCTCCCTCTCCGAGCTTGCCTACATCTACTTGGCTCTCGTTCTGTATGATGATAAAATCAAAGCCCTCATTAAAGCAGCTGGTGTAAATGTTGAACCTTTCTGGCCTGGTGGGTTTGCAAATGCCCTAGCCAATGTCAGCACTGGGAACCCGATTTGCAATGTAAGGGCTGGTGGACCTGCAGTAGCTGGAGGTCCTGTCCCCTCCACTGCTAGTGCTTCAGTTGAAAAGAAAGTGGAAGCAAAGAAGGAACAATCTGAGAAGTCTGATGAGGACATGGGCTTTGGTCTTTTTGACTAAATCTCCTATATATCATATTCAATAAAAACCTAAACTTTGGCCGGGCGCGGTGGCTCAAGCCTGTAATCCCAGCACTTTGGGAGGCCAAGGCGGGTGGATCACGAGGTCAGGAGATCAAGACCATCCTGGCTAACATGGTGAAACCCCGTCTCTACTAAAAATACAAAAAACTAGCCGGGCGTGGTGACGGGCGCCTGTAGTCCCAGCTACTCGGAGGCTGAGGCAGGAGAATGGCGTGAACCCGGGAGGCAGAGCTTGCAGTGAGCTGAGATCGCGCCACTGCACTCCAGCCTGGGCGACACAGCAAGACTCCGTCTCAAAAAAAAAAAAAAAAAAAAAGAAAAAAAAAAAGAAAAAAAAAAAAACCTAAACTTTGAAAAAAAGAAATAACCTTAAAAATTGAAGCACTGTTTTCTGTATGGCAGTAGGATGCAACACAAGCCAGAAATCTGAATGGTTTTCAAATGTTAAACAAACAACTGTTGGCCAGGTGTGGTGGCTCACACCTGTAATCCCAATACTTTGGGAGGCTGAGGCAGGTGGATCACCTGAGGTCAGGAGTTCAAGACCAGCCTGGCCAACATGGTGAAACCCCATCTCTACTAAATATACTAAAAAAATTAGCTGGGTGTGGTGCTCTGTGCTTGTAATCCCAGCCACTTGGGAGGCTGAGGCAGGAGAATCGCTTGACCCAGGAGGCAGAGGTTGCAGTGAGCTGATATCACGTCACTGCACTCCAGCCTGGGCAACAAAAGTGAAAACTCCCTCTCAAAAAAAAAAAGAAAAGAAAAAAAAAACACTATTGATAAAAAACCAGGGAAGTGGAGAAGAAACAATCTTGATGAAGATAAAGTAGCTTCAGGCATCAATGCCCTTAAAAAGGCATAATTTTGCTAGAAAAATTGGTAATATTTATAATATGTGGCATTTAAGTATTCAGAATAATTATCTTTCTTAATGTACTATTTCTAAAATCACCTCCTATAAATTGTCTTGAGTCAATATCCAGTTACTTTTTAAAAATATTTTTCTCGGTTATAGCAATTTTATGAAAAAACATTCAAGATTTAAAAATATAATCACTTGAAGCTCATTAAGGACTGCCAAAAATCTAATTTTATTTTTGCATTCTTTATAAATAAAAAGCAACCAATAACCACTTTCCTCTTAGATCCAACTTCAATGACCATATTCTCAGAACTACCGAAAGACTTCAAGTACATTGTCTGAAGGAATAGTTTATAATTGCTGAATTTTACATTTTTGCTTAATAAACAAAATTTCTGCTTAATATATCAAGCATATTTTTGCTTAATATATTTTTATAAACTACAGTTAACTCTTGGAATGTCTAAACTACCTTTATTTTCTTCATTAATGAGTAATTTAAAACTTCATGCACATGTAATATTTTATTATTATTATTGAGACAAAGTCTTGCTTTGTCGCCCAGGCTAGAGTGCAGTGCCATGATCTCGACTCACTGCAACCTCTGCCTCCCGGGTTCAAGCGATTTTCCTGCCTCAGCCTCCCAAGTAGCTGGGATTACAGGCATGCACCACCATGCCTGGCTAATTTTTTGTATTTTTAGTTGAGATGGGGTTTCACCATGTTCGCCAGGCTGGTTTTGAACTCCTGACCTCAAACGATCCACCCATCTCAGCCTCCCAAAGTGCTGGGATTACAGGCATGAGCCACTGCACCAGCATATGTAACATTTTAAATACCTAACTTCCTTAACATAAGGTAAAACAGTCTTAGGTAGGCTGCCACTGGGAATGTTTTTTTTTCCTTTTCCTTTTTTAAACTAGAGATAGCGTCTCACGATGTTGCCCAGGTTGGTCTCGAACTCCTGGGCTCCAGCAATCGTCCCCTCTTGGCCTCCCAAAGTGTTGGGATTACAGGTGTGCGTCACCATGCCCAGCTTGAAAATTTTTTTAAAGTATGTAGTAATACACAGGAGTAGATCACATTTAGTATATAACCAAGTTAATTAAGAAGTCAAAAAACACGTTACATTTAAGAATAAGGCTGGGTGTGGTGGCTCACGCCTGTAATCCCAGCACTTTGGGAGGCAGAGGTGGGCAGACCACTTGAGGCCAGGAGTTCGAGACCAGCCTGGACAACATGGCGAAACAGTCTTTACTAAAAATACAAAAATCAGCTGGGCGTGGTGGTGCACACCTGTGATCTCAGCTACTCAGGAAGCTGAGGCACATGATCACTTGAACCTGGGAAATGGCAGCTGCAATAAGTCGAGATCGTGCCACTGCACTCTAGCCTGGGCGACAGACTGAGACTCTTAAAAATTTCTGACATTTATTTACTTCTGGACAGACAAATGAGTGGGAAGAATCATCAGTATACACCTCTTAACTGTATCTTTTTTTTTTGAGATGGAGTCTCGCTCTGTCGCCCAGGCTGGAGTGCAGTGGTGCAATCTCAGTTCACTGCAACCTCTGCCTCCCGGGTTCAGGTGATTCTCCTGCCTCAGCCTCCCGAGTAGCTCGGATTATAGGCATGCATAACCACGCCCGGCTAGTTTTTTTATTTTTAGTAGAGACAAAGTTTCACCATGTTGGCCTGGCTGGTCTCAAACTCCTGACCGCAAGTGATCCGCCTGCCTCAGCCACCCAAAGTGCTGGGATTACCAGGGTGAGTCACCGTGCCTGGCCAATGTTAGTTTTCATCCTTAAAAATGCCTGAGTTCTTAGAACACAGAAAAAACAAATTTGAATGCATTTGTAACAGCTTAATAACTTATATGTCCCATTATGATTTTAGTGGAATGTTTTAAAGTCAAAGCATAATTCACTGCAAAGATAAACTTGAAAAAGCAAACTTTCGAATAGTATGTTATGACCTAGACAAAACTGATTATCAACTAGTAATACTTACAATTAGCACATGCAACAGAATGAAAAATTAAATCCTGTGCTATATACTCTTAAGTATTGTCAGACATGAGATAGCCTTAAATGCTCTATCAATTGCATTCCTTTCTGCACATACACTATTTTAAACAAGAAAACAATTGTCTTTCCTCCAGATTCTCATGTTTATCAGTGCAAAACGTTGCAATCTCAGTAAAAATGGTTTATTACAATGTTATTTTAGAAAGGCTTAGTCCTCAAACTGTCAAAAATGTACTTAAAAAATGTCCAAATCATGAGAATGATCAACTTCAATGGCTTCCTCTGCATCCAACTTGGCTTCTCCATGTCCTTCCTGTGACTCATCAAGAGAGGCCAAGGCCTCATTTGTGTCACTTGCAAAAGTTTCTCGTGATGTATCATCATCCTCTTGAAAATTTAGACTTTTAATAGCTTGTTTCATCTTTTTTCCCAACACTTGTGTTCTCCTCTTCCTAGCAGCTTTTTTATTTTCGTATTCCTTTTGGTTTTCAATGTAGAAAATGTCCTGTAATAAAGGAACAACTTTAGTAAGCAAGAACTACCACGTATTAAAAGTTTATTCCATGCCTGTCCCTTTAAAATCATTATCTCCATTTCTTACAAAAAATAAGCAAATATCATTAGGCTCCTTATTAAGATGGAGTTCAAGATATTAAGTAAGTACTCACTGCAAGTAAAGGTTGAACTGATTTAAACCCAGCCTAGTGCTAGGTTTAGGGCCCATGCTTATTCTACCATAACGTATCATCTCTACAGTTAAAAATTTCCTAAATGAAGGCTGGTCACGGTGGCTCACGCCTGTAATCCCAGCACTTTGGGAAGTGGAGGTGGGTGGTTCACTTGAGGTCAGGAGTTGCAGACCAGCCTGGCCAACATGGTGAAACCCTGTCTCTACTAAAAATATAAAAATTAGCTGGGTGTGGTAGCATACATCTGTAGTCCCAGCTACTAGGGAGGCTGAGGCAGGAGGATCATTTAAACCCAGGAGACAGAAGTTGCAGTGAGCCAAGATTGCGCCACTGCACTCCAGCCTGGGTGGCAGAGCAAGACTGTGTCTCAAACAAACAAACAAACAAACAAACAAAACCAAACCAAAACAACAAAGTTTTAGAGCATTTTGGATTTCTAGATTAGGGATCATCAAACTGTAATAAAACAGAGAAGGTTCAAAGGTTTAAAAAAGAAACTGGTGTTGGCAGGACACACTTCTGGGACCCTATTATCTTCTGGGCAGGGATTCCTAAAAGCTGCAGCCAAGCCAGTGCCTATTATATTCTTAAAGAATATAAATCCCAATGCCTTTTTGTTTATAAAAAGCACTATGGAAGATGGTGGGATAAAGGAGACCCTCTCCTAAAATTTATGCTAAATAGTTATAAGCAGCACACAGAATTAACAGAGGAAGGTGTAAAGATCTTTGAAATGAAGGGGTAAGGGAAAACTGCAGAATATGAGTGTTTTGATGAAGAGAAATAATAAAAGTATTTGCTAAAGAGGAGGAACTGAGGATGGAGAAAAGACAAAGGTAAACTCAGAAGATAATAAGTCTCGCTACCAGTTATCAAGTGAGTACTTTTATGTACCAGGCATTTTGCTAAGGACTTTACACACACATTAACTCATTTCATCCTCACGAAAGTCTTATGAGGTAGTTATACTATCCTTGTTTTCAGATGTGGAAAATGAGGCACAAAATTACAGAGCTAACATGTGAAAGTATGAAGTCTGAACTCATATAAGATTTCTCTAATATTCTTCTTTTTAAAAGTTTTTGATAGAGATGGGGCCTCGCTCTGCCACCCAAGCTGGAGTGCAGTGGTATAATTAAACCTCACTGCAGCCTCGAATTCCTGGACTAAAGCAATCATCCTGCCTCAGCATCCCAAGTAGCTGGTGATTTCTCCTACATTCTTGGTTTTTTTTTTCTTCTTTTTTTGAGACAGAGTCTGGCTCTGTTGCCCAGGATGGAGGGTAGTGGTGCGATCTCGGCTCACTGCAATCTCTGCTTCCAGGGTTCAAGCAATTCTCATGCCTCGGCCTCCTGAGTAGCTGGAACTACAGGCATAAGCTACCACACCCAACTACATTTTGTATTTTTAGTAGAGATGGGGTTTCTCCATGTTGCCCAGGCTGGTCTCCAACTCCTGGCCTCAAGTGATCCACCTGCCTCGGCCTCCCAAAGTGCTGGGATTTATAGGGGTGAGCCACTGCACCTGGCCCAATATTCTTAAAATCTATTATACTGACTTCACAAAAGTGTGACGATTTGCAATTTTTTCCAAGAGTTCAATTACCTTTAATTCAAAGACTATGAAGAAGCCACAGGTAGAAGCATTTTCATTTTATATGGAAGCACATCCAAGCATCTTGCTAAGAATCCTAAGTAGTATAATGCTTGGTAACAATGAGTCAATTTTATGAAGCTGTCCTTTTCTCTCCAAACATGGCAAGCCTTACTAAAAAGAAACTTTGGCCAAGTGCGGTAGCTCATGCTTGTAATCCTAGCACTTTAGGAGGCCGAGGTGGTCAGATCACTTGAGGTCAGGAGTTTGAGACCAGACTAGCCAATATGGTAAAACTCCATCACTACTTAAAAAAAAAAAAAAAAAAAAAACAAAAATTAGGCTGGGCGTGCTGGCTCATGCCTGTAATCCCAGCACTTTGGGAGGCTGAGGCAGGTGGATCATAAGGTCCAGAGATCAAGACCACCCTGGCCAACATGGTGAAACCCCATCTCTACTAAAATACAAAAAATCAGCTGGGCGTAGTGGTGCGAGCCTGTAATCCCAGCTACTAGGGAGGCTGAGGCAGGGGAATCGCTTGAATCTGGGAGGCAGAGGTTGCAGTGAGCCAAGATCGCACCACTGCACTCCAGCCTGGGCGGCAGAGCTAGGAGACTCCATCTCAAAAATTAAAAGAAAAAACAATAAGCAAAATAAAAAGAAACTTCATTCCCATGCGTTATGAATTTAATAGAACAAAGTGGGAAATGGTTCCCAAAATGTTGTTGCAATACGTTAGTATCTTTTTTTTTTTTAGACGGAGTCTCGCTCTGTTGCCCAGGCTAGAGTGCAGTGGCATGATCTCGGCTCACTGCAAGCTCCACCTCCTGGGTTCACGCCATTCTCCTGCCTCAGCCTCCTGAGTAGCTGGGACTACAGGCGCCCACCACTACGACCGGCTGACTTTTTGTATTTTTAGTAGAGACGGGGTTTCACTGTGTTAGCCTGGATGGTCTCGATCTCCTGACCTCGTGATCTGCCCAACTCAGCCTCCCAAAGTGTTGGGATTACAAGCGTGAGCCACCATGCCTGGCAATTGTTGTTAATATCTTTATCACAAAGGCAGGCACGTAATTTGAGGGAAAATTTCCCCCCTCCCATCCATATGTATATATACTTAACTCTTCCAAGTTAAGGATCTACCTCTAGTGTTTTAGCTGTGTTTTTTTTTTTTTTTTGTGAACAAAGCAAATAAAGTTTTAACTATTGCTTTTTTCCTTCAGAAAACTTTGTATTTTTTAAAACAAAACTTAATTGTGAGGTCATGTACCCAAACGGAATTTTAAAACAGGAAAACAAATCCATTCAGTCAAGTTCTGGCTTCTAAGTTCTACATATGGTGACTGTTAGCAACACAGCAATGAAAAGAATAATTATAACATCATCATTTGGGTAGCATCTGAAATAAATTATCTATAATAAAATTGTATTGGTCAGGCATGGTGGCTCACACCTGTAATCCCAGGCCTTTGGGAGGCCCAGGCAGGAGAACTGCTTAAGGCCAGGTGTTTGAGACTAGAGTGATCAACAGAGAAAGCCCCTGTCTCTACGAAACATTTAAAAAAGAAGCCGACAGTGATGGCGTTACCTGTAGTCCCAGCTACTTGGGAGGGTGAGGCAAGAGGGTCACTTGAGCCCTGGAGTTTGAGGCTACAGTGAGCGATGACAGTGCCCCTGGACTCCTGTGTGAGTGACAGCAGACCTATCTCTTCAAAACAAAACTGCTGCGTACAGTGGCTCACACCTGCAATCCCAGCACTTTGAGAGGCCAAGGCATGAACATCATTTGAGCCCCAGAGTTCAAGACCACCCTGAGCAACATGGCGTGAGACCTGGGTGGCAGAGTGAAACAGTCTCTTTTTAAAAAGAATTTTTTGACCGGGCGCAGTGGCTCACGCCTGTAATCCCAGCACTTTGGGAGGCCGAGGAGGGTGGATCACCTGAAGTCAGGAATTTGGGACAAGCCTGGCCAACATGGTGAAACCCTGTCTCTACTAAAAATACAAAAATTAGCCAGGTGTGGTGATATGCCTGTAATCCCAGCTACTCAAGAGGCTGAGGTGACAGAACTGCTTGAACCTGGGAGGCGGAGGACGCAGTGCGCCAAGATCGCGCCATCGCACTTCATTCAGCCTGGGGGACAGAGTGAGACTCCGTCTCGAAAAAACAAACAAACAAAAAAGAATATCCTTGTAAATCAACATGTCCCTATTATTAGATGTTCCAAATGTTTCTATTTTTTCTTATTATAATGCAAAGTTTCTGGCAGTTTAACATAAAAACTTTCTAGCATTAAAATCCTTTCCCTCAATGAGTTGGAATTATTGAATTACAAAGACATAATACAGTGAAAGTTAACTCCAGCATGGGTTTGGAGTCAGAGTGGTCCGTGTGATCTCAGGCATATAATTTTGATTATTCTTCATTTGCATAACAAAGTAACACCCACAGTGATACAATGTGAAGATTAAGTTACACAATATTAATCTCTGGTCCAGTGGGAGGAAATCAATAAATGTTACAGTATTTCTCTCTCCTGCCTGAGAATATTGTTTGTCCAAGGTTTAGTTACTTAGAAGGTATCTTTTAAGTACAAACTTTTGTCAAGAATTATTTTGGGTGAGGGGAGAGAACATTAGAGTATAATCTTTGCTACCACTCAACAGTTGTGTTCCTAAGGAAACTTACATTGTCACAAATCATGTTACTGAAACGGTTGTTACAATGAAATGAAAAAAGTAGTTACTATACTAGAGATTTTAGATTTGCAGTAACAGTAACATTTCCTATAGGAATGTCAACATAGCAGATGCTTTTCAAGTGACTGTTAAGTGAACAGCCAGAAAACTTAATGAAAAAGAACACTGAGCAGATGCAAAATACAATTACCTGGACCAGCTCAAGGTAAGTGGCTTTATCTGTCATCATTAGCATTACAGTCAGTATGGCTAAAAGACACATTCTTATTAACCTTTATCACCACTGTTATCATAAGGAAAACACAGAGCTACTCAAATACAACAGTTGCGTTAGATGTGCACCACCTCTTTCCTATGCAAGAGGTTAGTTCTCAATCTTTAGTATTTGAATAAATGCTAAGTACAAATCATGTTCTCTGATTAATGAATTAAAAGATGTCCATAAAAGACATTCCCAATAACACAAAAATGACTTAAAATACTAAAGAGTCTCCGGGCGTGGTGGCTCATGCCTGTAATCCCAGCACTTTGGGAGGCCGAAGTGGGTGGATCACGACGAGGTCAGGAGATCGAGACCATCCTGGCTAACATGGTGAAACCCCGTTTCTACTAAAAATAAAAAAATTAGCCAGGCGCGGTGGCGGGCGCCTGTAGTCCCAGCTACACAGGAGGCTGAGGCAGAAGAATGGTGTGAATCCAGGAGGCGGAGCTTGCAGTGAGCTGAGATCCTGCAACTGCACTCCAGCCTTGGCGACAGAGCGAAACTCTGTCTTGGGGGAAAAAAAAACACCAAAAAACTAAAGAGTCTACACCGTCCAGTTTATAATACTTGAGACAGAAGAATGAATGAAACAAAGCCGGGAGGAGACAACCACCAGAACAGTACATATAATATACTAAGGTAATATAATATAATAAGGTAACCAAATATTCTATAGGATAACCACCTGTAACTCTTCTTCTTTCTTTCTTTCTTTCTTTTTTTTAAAAGACAGAGTCTTGCTCTGTCACCCAGGCTGGAGTGCAGTGGTGTGATCTCGGCTCACTGCAACCTTCACCTCCCAGGTTCAAGTGATTCTCCTGCGTTAGCCTCCCGAGTAGTAGGGACTACAGGCGTCCACCACCATGCCTGGTTAATTTTTGTATTTTGAGTAGTCAGGGTTTCACCATGTTGGCCAGGCTGGTCTTGAACTCCTGAACTCAAGTGATCTGCCCACCTCGGCCTCCCAAAGTGCTGGAATTACAAACATAAGCCACCATGCCTGACCTCACCATCTTTAACTCTTTAAAAGGTCTAAATCATGAAGGAAAATGTGGGGTTAAAAAGAATAAAGGAGGGCCAGGCGAGGTGGCTAACACCTGTAATTCCAGCACTTTGGGAGGCCAAGGTGGGAGGACTGCTTGAGCCCAGGAGTTGAAGACCAGCCTGGCCAACATGGTGAAACTCCGTCTCTACAAAAAATACAAAAACTAGCTGGCCATAGTGGTGCGTGCCTGTAGTCCCAGCTAATTGGGAAGCTGAGGGTCATCTAAGACCAGGGAGGTCAAGATTGCAGTGAGCCATGATGATGCACTCCAGCTCGGGGAACAGAGTAAGACTTTGTCTCAAAAAAAAAAAAATAAATAAATAAATAAAATAAAATAAAATAAAATACAATAAAATAATTAAAAATGTATAACAAAGGAGATTTAACAAATGGAATACGGAAACCTAGACTGTATCCTGCTTAGGAGGAAAGTATGTAAAATATATTCTTGGAGGCCGGGCGCGGTGGCTCAAGCCTGTAATCCTAGCACTTTGGGAGGCCGAGACGGGCGGATCGCAAGGTCAGGAGATCGAGACCTCCCTGGCTAATACGGTGAAACCCCGTCTCTACTAAAGAATACAAAAAACTAGCCGGGCGACGAGGCGGGCGCCTGTAGTCCCAGCTACTTGGGAGGCGGAGGCAGGAGAATGGCGGGAACCCGGGAGGCGGAGCTTGCAGTGAGCTGAGATCAGGCCACCGCACTCCAGCCTGTGCGACAGAGCCAGACTCCGTCTCAAAAAAAAAAAAAAAAAAAAAAAAAAAAAAAAAAATATATATATATTCTTGGGACAAATTAGGAAATTGGAATAAGGCCTAGATATTGAATACTATGAAATTGTTTTTATTTCTCTTAGGAGTGATAATGGGTCTTGTGGTTATGTAGGGTATTGTCATTACTGGGACATACTTTTTTTTTTTGGTATTTTTTTTTGGTGGAAGATGGCACCAAGCTGAAGTGCTAACTGTACACTCACTCCAGACTCACTGCCTGCCCTTATGCTTGTTCAAATAATTAGAACTAAGCATTTGATGCTTGTTATTTATTTCCACCCAGAACAGAAAAAGACTGTATAGGCCAGGCGTGGTGGCTCATGCCTATAATCCCAACACCATGGGAGGCTGAGGTGGGTGGATCACTAGAGCCCAGAGTTCCAGACCAGCCTGGGCAACATCTCAACAAAAAAATACAAAAATTAGCTGGGTGTGGTGGCGCATGCCTGTACTCCCAGTTACTCTGGAGGCTGAGATGGGAGGACCACTTGAGCCCAGGAGGCAGAGGTTGCGCAGTGAACAGAAATTGTGCCACTGCACTCCAGCCTGGGCAACAGAGCTAGATTCTTAGACCCTGTCTCAAAGGATAAAATAAATAAAAAGAAAGAAAGGAAGGAAGGAAGGAAGGGAGGGAGGGAGGGAGGGAGGGAGGGAAAAGAAAAGAAAAGAAAAGAAAAGAAAAAAGAAAAGAAAAGAAAAGAAAAGAAAAAAGAGTATAGGTAAAGTAAGAACGGTTCATGCCTGTAATTGCAGCACTTTGGGAGATTGGGGCAGGAGGATTACTTGAGCTGAGATGTACAAGACCAGCCTGGGCAACATACCGAGACCTTGTATCTACAAAAAATAAAAAGCTGGCTGGGCACAGTGGCTCACGCCTATAATTCCAGCACTTTGGGAGGCCGAGATGGGCGGATTGCTTGAGGTCAGGAGTTTGAGACCAGCCTGGCCAACATGGTGAAACTCCGTCTCTACTAAAAATACAAAAATCAGCCGGGCATAGTGGCATGTGCTTGTAATCCCAGCTACCTGGGAGGCTGAGGCATGAGAATGACTTGAACCCGGAAGGCAGAGGTTGCAGGGAGTTGAGATCACGCCACTGCACTCTAGCCTGGGCAACAGAGTGAGACTCCACCTCAAAAAAAAAAAAAAATAAATAAAGTAAAAGGCACAGATGTTCCTTAGAATAAGACAGTAACAAAATTAGTCCACTGAAGGCACAGCAGGTAATGGATATTCATAGAAAAGGAAGCTAGAGGGTGAGTTACAAGTCAAATTATGATAGAGCTTAAGAGGTGAGGACATTATTATTACCTTAATTTGTTCCTCGCTGATACTAGGAGTGTTTTTCAAGAGATTCAGAAAAACTCCACCTGGTGTTCTTCTGCGACTACCATTCTACAAAAATGAACAGAAAAGTTAAACTGCATATACTCTTCCCATAAATGGTCAAGGCATCTTTTAACAGAGACACAACTAAGGGGATAGAAGGAATACCAGATCTGAAGTCCAGTCCTGATTCTGACTCTTATGAAATAGATAACACCGTAAATTACCGAAATATGAGTTTCAGTTTCTTCATCTATAAAACGAAGGCCAAAGGTCTTTGGTCTTTTTTAACTCTGAAATTCTGTGATTTAAAAAATCTATATGGTAACAAAGAGAAATAGGCCACTCAGCTCAAATGACCTAACAAATGACTGGATTTTCTGTTTTTATCTGCCACCTGCTTAAGTCAGTGAATTTTTTTTTTTTTTTTTTTTGAGACGGAGTTTCACTCTCTCACTCAGGCTAGAGTGAAGTGGTGTGATCTTGGCTCACTGTAGCCTCTGCCTCTCCCACGGGGTTCAAGTGATTCTCCTGCCTCAGTCTCCTGAGTGGCTAGGATTATAGGTACTCACGACCATGCCTGGCGAATTTTTGTATTTTTAGTAGAAACAGAAATTGCCATGTTGGCCAGCCTGGTCTCAAACTCCTGACCTCAGGTGATCTGTCCGCCTTGGCCTCCTGAAGTGCTAGTATTACAGCTGCGAGCCACCGCACCCACCATGAATATTCTATTAGATGTTAAAACACATCATAAACCCTACATAATTAAAACTGCATGGTACCAAAATAAATCTAGAATGATCAGTGAAGCAAAACAGAAAATCCAGGAAAAAAAGCCAAATATATATTGGTATTTAGTCTATGACATAGATACTATCTTAAATTGGAGAAGATAAACGTATTATTTATTTTATAGTATGGAAGCTGAAACAAGGCAGAGTGTTGCCTTGTTCCACCTCAGTTAAGCATGTGCATGTTGGACAACTCAAATCTTTTTAGAAACTGCATGTCTGTCAACGACTGTGAAACCACTACTAGTATTAATTTTGAGGTTAATAACTTTTTACCAAGTAGGCAAATTTGAAAATATAAAATCTACAAATAATGAAGATCAACTGAGTATGTATGTGTATATACACACAGTCATATAAATTATGATATTCACTGGAATGCTAGCAACTGCAAAAAAGAATGGAGGGGCTCTCTTTATATACTTGATAAGATTTCTAAGATACATTAAGTTAAAAAAGCAAGGTAGGCCAGGCGCGGTGGCTCAAGCCTGTAATCCCAGCACTTTGGGAGGCCGAGACGGGCGGATCACGCGGTCAGGAGATCGAGACCATCCTGGCTAACACGGTGAAACCCCGTCTCTACTAAAAATACAAAAACTAGCCGGGCGAGGTGGCGGGCGCCTGTAGTCCCAGCTACTCGGGAGGCTGAGGCAGGAGAATGGCGTAAACCCAGGAGGCGGAGCTTGCAGTGAGCTGAGATCCGGCCACCGCACTCCAGTCCGGGCGACGAAGCGAGACTCCGCCTCAAAAAAAAAAAAAAAAAAAAAAAGCAAGGTATAGAATAGTGTGTACAGTATATGACCATCTGTGTAAAAAAAAAAGTGTGTTGCGGCCACATGCAGTGGCTCATGCCTGTCATCCCAGTACTTTGGGAGGCCAAGGTGGGCAGATTATGAGGTCAGGAGTTTGAGACCAGCCTGACTATCATGGTGAAACCCCGTCTCTACTAAAAATATAAAAATTAGCCAGGCATGGTGGCGTGTGCCTGTAATCCCAGCTACTTAGAAGGCTGAGGCAGGAGAATTGCTTGAACCCAGGAGGCAGAGGTTGCAGTGAGCCGAGATCGCACCACTGTACTCCAGCCTGGGTGACAGAGCAAGACTCCATCTCAAAACAACAATAATGTGTGTTGGGGAGGAGTCTGAGTGGCTCGAGGATACGTGTGGTCGGGTAGCCGCTCACTACATACCTTTTACTCTTCTGATTTTTTACTGTGATAATAAACACATGACAAAAATTTTTACTGTCTTCACAATTTTTTTTTTTTTTTTTTTTGAGACGGAGTCTCGCTCTGTCGCCCAGGCTGGAGTGCAGTGGCCGGATCTCAGCTCACTGCAAGCTCTGCCTCCCAGGTTCACGCCATTCTCCTGCCTCAGCCTCCTGAGTAGCTGGGACTACAGGCGCCCGCCACCTCACCCGGCTAGTTTTTTGTATTTTTAGTAGAGACGGGGTTTCACCGTGTTAGCCAGGATGGTCTCGATCTCCTGACCTCGTGATCCACCCGTCTCGGCCTCCCAGAGTGCTGGGATTACAGGCTTGAGCCACCGCGCCTGGCCTGTCTTCACAATTTTTAAGTGTACAGTTCAGCGGTAAAGTATATTTACACTGTTATAAAACGATCTCCAAAACTGTTTCATCTTGCAAATCTGAAACTCTGTACACATCAATTTTCCTTAGCCTCCTCCCTTCAGCCCTTGATACTCTTTCTTATGTTTTATCATGTGAACTGGTTGCCTATTCAAACAACTGAATTTTTAAAAATAAGGAAATAGGTACATACACACACGTGTGGCTGGGCGCGGTGGCTCATGGGTTGGGTGAGGCCAAGACGGGTGATCACTTGAGGTCAGGACCAGCCTGGCCAACATGGTGAAACCCTGTTTCTACTAAAAATATAAAATTAGCTGGGCATGGTAGGATATGCCTGTAATCCCAGCTACTAAGAAGGCTGGGGCAGAACTGCTTGAACCTGGGAGGCAGAGGTTGCAGTGAGCTGAGATGGCACCACTGCACTCCACCCTGGGTGACAGAGCAAGACTGTCTAAAAAAAACAAAAACCAAAAAACAAAAACCAAAAAACTCACACACATATTTTTGCGGGAGTTTGAGACCAACCTGGGCAACATGGTAAAACCTCATCTCTACAAAAAATACAAAAATTAGCTGGGCATGGTGGCTCAAGCCTATAGTCCCAGCTACTTGGGAGGCTGAGGTGGGAGGACTGCTTGAGTTAGGGAGGTTGAGGCTGCAGTGACCTGATTGTGCTACTGCACTCCAGTGTGGACGACAGAGTGAGACCCTGTATCAAAAAGAAAAAAAAAAAAGAAAGAAAAAAGAAAAAACCACCCATAATCCCACTACCCATAGGTAATCACTGTAACATTTTGACACATAATCTTTTCACTTTTATTTGACACAGTCTCACTCCGTCGCCCAGGCTGAAGTGAAGTGGTGTGATCGTACCTCACTGCAGCTTGACCTCCTGGGCTGAAGGGATCCTCCCACCTCCTTAGCCTCCCGAGTAGCTGGGACTACAAGCACGTGCCACAACATCCAGCTAATTTTTGTATTTTTTTTGTAGAGATTAAGTTTCACCACGTCACCCAGGCTGGTCTCAGAATTACAGGTGTGAGCTACCACACCTTGACATCTTTTTACTTTTTTTGTATGCCACATATATTTGTAACCCAACCCCAAATGGGATTCTGTTAAATAAATTGGTTTGTTTGTTTATTTATTTATTTATTTTTGAGACAGAGTTACGTTCTTGTTGCCCGGGCTAGAGTGCAGTGGCACATTTCTGCTCACTGCAACCTCTACCTCCCTGATTCAAGCGATTCTCCTGCC
The DNA here is from genome assembly GCF_002776525.5 of Piliocolobus tephrosceles. Classification (NCBI taxonomy): domain Eukaryota; kingdom Metazoa; phylum Chordata; class Mammalia; order Primates; family Cercopithecidae; genus Piliocolobus; species Piliocolobus tephrosceles. The sequence continues at coordinate 163,232,785 of NC_045437.1, forward strand.
TCAGCCTCCTGAGCAGCTGGAATTACAGGCACATGCCACCACATCAGGCTAATTTTGTATTTTTAGTAGAGATGGGGTTTCACCATGTTGGCCAGGCTCGTCTCGAACTCCTGACCTCAGGTGATATGCCCGTCTCAGCCTCCCAAAGCGAGTGAGCCACTGCGCCTGGCCAATTGGTTTGTAATCTGTGTCTTTTCATTTAACAATCCATTATACACACCCTTCTATGTTCATGTTAAATAGACTTCTGAGACTTTGGAGCCAATGTGAATTTTTGGACATTGCTCTTTAAACTGGCTAAAAACCTTGGAGTCATCCTTGACTCTTCCTTTTCTTACATCCTGCATCTAATCCACTAGGAAATTCTGTCGGCTGTATCTTCCACATATACTCAGAATCTGACCACTTTTCCTTCACCTCAGTGCTACCATGCTGGTGAGACCCACCTGGAATGGCATTTCCTGCTTCTACTCTTATCCCTCAAAACAGCAGCTGAAAGGAAATGCATTTCTTTTTCATTTTTTTTTGAGACTGAGTTTCACTCTTGTTGCCCAGGCTGGAGTGCAACGGCATGATCTCGGTTCATGGCAACCTCCACCTCCTGGGTTTAAACGATTCTCCTGCCTCAGCCTCGTGAGTAGCTGGGATTACAGGAATACACTACCATGCCCGGCTAATTTTTGTGTATTTTTAATAGAGATGGGGTTTCTCTATGTTGGTCAGGCTGGTCTCGAACTCCCAACCTCAAGTGATCCGCCCGCCTCGGCCTCCCAAAGTGTTGGGATTACAGGCGTAAGCCACCACGCCCGGCCTAGGAAATGCATTTCTTTTTTTTTTTTTTTTTTGAGGTGGAGTCTAGCTCTGTCGCCCGGACTGGAGTGCAGTGGCCGGATCTCAGCTCACTGCAAGCTCCGCCTCCTGGGTTTACGCCATTCTCCTGCCTCAGCCTCCTCCGGAGTAGCTGGGACTACAGGCGCCCGCCACCTCGCCCGGCTAGTTTTTGTATTTTTAGTAGAGACGGGGTTTCACCGTGTTAAGCCAGGATGGTCTCGATCTCCTGACCTTGTGATCCGCCCGTCTCGGCCTCCCAAAGTGCTGGGATTACAGGCTTGAGCCACCGCGCCCGGCCAGGAAATGCATTTCTTATCTGTTCAAAACCCTCTATGGGCTATCTCATTTAAAGTCAAACGCAAATTCCTTAAGATGGCAAACAAGTTCCCACTAGACCTGGCCCAATTACCTCTCTAACTTTATATCCTAACTCACTCTCTCATGCACTCTGCTCCTGCCACACTGGCCCCTTGTTCAGACTGGAACTAGGTAGAGATTAGGGTGGAAAGAGCAGCCTTGCCAAGTTCAGGGTAAGAGCCTCTCTTTAAAATTTTGTCCATTATGGATTTTTTGCATTAATTTTGATTTTTGAAATTGGTACATTCAAATATTATTTATTTTGATTACTGAGTTTTTAAGGCACTCTCAAATTTTGCACCTAAAGCAAGTAAACTGCTCACTTCACCCCAGTTCTGGCCTTGCTAGGCACCCTTCACTTCTACAATGGGTGTTACTTTTACTTGGTCTATTCTTCCTGCAGTAGTCATTGCTTCACCTCAAGTCTTCGTTCAAATGGCGCATTCTTAATAACATCTACCCAGACCACTCTAGTTTAACTGCAACGTCCCCCTCTCCACTACTCCCTATAGCGCCATCTGATTTCTTTCTTTTCCCATAGGATATATCACTTTTTATTTTTTTTTGAGACAGGGTCTCGCTCTGTCACCCAAGCTGGAGTGCAGTGGTATGATTACGGTTCACTGCAGCCTTGACCTCCCAAGTTCAAGTGATCCTCTCACCTCGGCCTCCTGGATAGCTGGGACTAAACACATGTGCTACCAAGCCCAGCTAATATACATATATGTTCTTTTTTTTTTTTTTTTTTTTTGTAGAAACAGGATTTCACCGTGTTGCCCAGGCTGGTCTCGAACTCCTGTACTCAAGCCATCTACCCTCCTCGGCCTCCCAAAGTGCTGGGATTACAGGTGTGTCCAGTCAATGTATCACTTTTTAACATACTTGAAGTTATACTTATTATTTATAGACTGTCTTCCTGTCCCCCAACCACACCACAAGCTCCTTCCTCTAGAACAGTGCCTGGCATGTAGAAAGCACTACATTCAAGGACAGAATGTAAGAAGTAAATTTGGGGGCCAGACATAGTGGCTCACACCTGTAATCCCAGCACTTTGGGAGACCGAGGCTGGCAGACTGCTTGAGCTCACAAGTTCAAAACCAGCCCGGGCAACATGATGAAACTCCGTCTCTATTAAAAACACAAAAAAATGAGGCAAGCGCAGTGGCATGCACCTGCAATCCCAGCTACTCAGAGGCTGAGGTGGGGGATGGCTTGAGCCTGGGAGGGGGAGGTTACAGTGAGCTAAGATCGCACCACTGTACTCCAGCTTGGGCAACAGAGCCAGACTGTGTCTCAAAAACTAAAATAAAATAAAGTAAATTTGAACTTGCATCTTCCCAATATTTGGTAAATCTGCATTAGCTCATTGGAATATAAAGTTTTATTATTACAGTACTAAAATATTGATGAAATCTGTAACCGTGTTCAACTGAATGAAAATCGAAGTACTTTTAACAATGACACAAATAGGGATGGCAGTGCATTCGTGATTATTATAATTTGTTTTGTTGCTAACTTCTGTTTTGACTCCTGTAATTTATGTTCATAGGCTATTTTCTTAGCCAATGCTATCAATCTTAACTGGGTTTTCTTTCTCCCCATGTTCAAAGCACAATATTGATCTACTCCCTTGTGATGTCATTATACTATTCAGACTTAACCAGTAACAAAAAACAAGGAAGTCATTCAAACCTTCATCCTCACCCTGTGGTGAAAGCTGAATTAAATGAGATGTGCCAAACCCCTCTATAACTGCCAGTGCTCGTGATCTGGCCTAGGCAGAGCAGCTCTTTCCGTCATTCTGAAACAGTTAAAGTGCTTCTCAAACTTTTCACCCATTATTGCTCTACCACCCCAGGACCCTTTTTAGACTTCCCCCAACTTTCAGTCCTACACCCAGGAAATTTTAATATACACAAAAATACTGTGTACCTATTTGTGCTTTACTGTGTATCTATCTGTGCTTATATAACAAAAGTGTTGGCCGGGCGCAGTGGCTCAAGCCTGTAATCCCAGCACTTTGGGAGGCTGAGGCGGGTGGATTGCCTGAGCTCAGGAGTTCTCAACCAGCCTAGGCAACATGGTGAAAGCCTGCCTCTATTAAAATACAAAAATTAGCCAGGCGTGGTGGTGGACGCCTGTAGTCCCAGCTACTCGGGAGGCTGAGGCAGGGGAATTGCTTGAACCCAGAGGCAGAGGTTGCAGTGAGCTGAGATCGCACCACTGCACTCCAGCCTGGTTGACAGAGTGAGAGTCCGTCTCAAAAAACAAACAAAAAAAGTCATTTTTTTGCCCTCTTTTTCAAGAACGCATGAATTAAGTGAACCAAAAAGAACACTTCTGTTTACCATTGCTAAAGTGCTGGACACCGTGGTCAGTAGTCTACGTGCACCATCTCCTCTCCTCCTTACAAAGTAGGACTAATCTCCATTTTACAGCTGAGGAGACTGAGGCTCCAGGGAGTCAAACAACTTAGCCAAATTTCAATTAATATGCTGAAAATCTAGAAGTAAAAAAGGGTACCCAAACTCTAAAACCCATATTCTCAATATCTGAGCTCCTAGGCTCCCCTAGACTCTATTGTCTTAAAATTTCAACCCCTTGGCCGGGTGCAGTGGCTCACGCCTGTAATCCCAGCACTTTGGGAGGCCAAGGTGGGTGGATTGCCTGAGGTCAGGAGTTTCAGACCAGCCTGGCCAACATGGTGAAACCCCGTCTCTACTAAAAATACAAATATTAGCCTGGTGTGGTGGTGCATGCCTGTGATCTCAGCTACTTGGGAGGTTGAGGCAGGGGAATCGCTTGAACCCGGGAGGTGGAGGTTGCAGTGAGCCAAGACTGAACCACTGCACTCCAGTCTGGGTGACACAGCAAGACTCCTTCTCAAAAAAAAAAAAAAAAAAAAAAAAAAATTAATTAATGAAAAAAAAATTCAACCCCTACCTTTAACGAATCATGTAAGAAATGTTTCGGTGACTATACAGTAACAGGCTACAATTTATCTGCTTTCTTTTGTCAGGAAAGTATAATTGCAAAAACAACTGTATTAATTTTTTTTTTTCCAGACGGAGTTTTACTTCTGTTGCCTAGGCTTGAGTGCAAGGGTGCAATCTCAGCTCACCGCAACCTCTGGCCTCCCGGATTCAAGTGATTCTCCTGCCTCAGCCTCCTGAGTAGCTGGGAGTATAGGCATGCGCCACCATGCTTGGCTAATTTTGTATTTTTAGTGGAGACAGGGTTTCTCCATGTTGGTCAGGCTGGTCTCGGAACTCCTAAACTCAGGTGATTGGCCCACCTCAACCTCCCAAAGTGCTGGGATTACAGGTGTGAGCCACTGCGCCCAGCCACTGATTTTTTTTTTTTAACCCAGTCTTCACTGTTGATAATAGTTTCTTTTTTTTTTTTTTTTTTTTTTTTTGAGACGGAGTCTCGCTTTGTCGCCCAGGCTGGAGTGCAGTGGCCAGATCTCCGCTCACTGCAAGCTCTGCCTCCCGGGTTCACGCCATTCTCCTGCCTCAGCCTCCCGAGTAGCTGGGACTACAGGCGCCCGCCACCTTGCCCGGCTAGTTTTTTGTATTTTTTAGTAGAGACGGGGTTTCACCGTGTTAGCCAGGATGGTCTCGATCTCCTGACCTCGTGATCCGCCCGTCTCGGCCTCCCAAAGTGCTGGGATTACAGGCGTGAGCCACCGCGCCCGGCCGATAATAGTTTCAAAACCTCAAACATACTGTAAGAATGCAGGATAAATCAGAGATCCAAGAAAGACCAAGTTAAATTTGTAATCAAAAACAAAAACAAAACCACAGGATAAACAATACAAAAACAAAAACAGTTAAGCAGTCTTACCATTATAAAGAGACCACCATTTTGTTCAACTTCAGCAGTTTCCATCAGAAGTTCAATTGCCTTTTTGTTCCCAATAATCCTCACTACTCGAGCTATCAGGTCTTTCTTTGGTTCCTGTAACCTGATGAGAAACAAATAAGTAAAATTAACCTCTTTGTTGTACAAAGTTGAAGAAATCTACCTGAGTCTCCAGCTTAGTCCCCAGCTAGAATAAAATCTGATTCCAGCAACACCTGGTTTCCTAAATCTTCAATATTTAATCTTGGAATCACTGACATGTAAACATTCCTAATCTTTGGTCACAGGAGATGGTAACCTCAAGTTTCCATCTAAACTCTCATATTTGGCTTCATTTGACTTACTGTATTGCAGTATATTTCAAAATGCACACACAGCACAACGAATGCAGGCCCGAATGCAAAAGAAGATAAAGCGAGTCCACTATTGTCAAAATAAATGACAGACATATATGCTTTCAATTATCATGCCTAAAAGCTAAGGCTAACTCCAGAGATGGCTGGAGCTTTAAAATGGGATAGGACCTTTCCCTCATAGACTCCCTGCCTCAGAACAAAAAATAGAAATAGCTAATATTTACTGATGGCTCATTATTATTACAGTAAGCATAATCCTAAGAACCTTACATGCACTATGCCAGTTGATTCTCTCAAGAATGTCCAAGATACCGGCCTGGCACGGTGGCTCACGCCTGTAATCCCAGCACTTTGGGAGGCCGAGGTGGGCAGATATCTGAGGTCAGGAGTTCGAGACCAGCCTGACCAACATGGAGTAACCCTGTCTCTACTAAAAATACAAAAAAAAGGAGCCAGGCCTGGTGGCGCATGCCTGTAATCCCAGCTACTCGGGGGGCTGAGGCAGAATTGCCTGAACCTGGGAGGCGGAGGTTGTGGTGAGCTGAGATCGCGCCATTGCACTCCAGCCTGGGGAACAAGAGCAAAATTTCATCTCAAGAAAAAAAAGAATGTACATTTTCATTTTGTCATTGAGATATTAGAAACATAGGTAGCCTAAGTAATTCTTCCAGTGTCAAAGCTCACACTCTCAACAGATCAAGAATTCAGCTGGGTGCCATGGCTCATGCCTGTAATCCCAGCACTTTGGGAGGCTGAGGTGGGAGAATCACCTAAGGTCGGGAGTTTGAGACCAGCCTAATGTGGAGAAACCCTGTCTCTACAAAAAATACAAAATTAGCTGGGTGCGGTGGCACATGTCTGTAATCCCAGCTACTCGGGAGGCTGAGGTAGGAGAACTGCTTGAACCCTGAGGCAGAGGGTGCAGTGAGCTGAGATCGCACCACTGCACTCCAGCCCGAGCAACAAGAGCAAAACTCCATCTCAAAAAAAAAAAAAAAAAAGAATTCAGACCTGGCATCCTTTGTTTCTTCTCAACGGGAGGCAGTGTATTTTTGTGGAAAGAGAGACAGACTAGGAACACGAGGATCAGGGTTTAGTTCCAGGTCTAATATTAATCTGTAAAATGAAGGTTTTGGTTTACAACATCTCTAAGTTCCTTTCCAGCCCTCAAATTCCAAACTTCCCCAGTATTTTAAAAATCAAGTACTGGTGTTCAGATAGGTTTGCCTGGAAAGTAAATACTTGTTTTCCTACCAGTTGCATTACTCTTGAACCATATCTGTTTCCAAATTTGTGACACTGTTCATTAGTGATTTATTTATTTATTTTGTTTTTGAGACGGAGTCTCGCTCTGTCACCCAGGCTGGAGTGCTGTGGCCAGATCTCAGCTCACTGCAAGCTCCACCTCCCGGGTTCACGCCATTCTCCTGCCTCAGCCTCCCGGGTAGCTGGGACTACAGGCGCCGCCACGTCGCCCGGCTAGTTTTTTGTAGTTTTTAGTAGAGATGGGGTTTCACCGTGTTAGCCAGGATGGTCTCGATCTCCTGACCTCGTGATCCGCCTGTCTCGGCCTCCCAAAGTGCTGGGATTACAGGCTTGAGCCACCGCGCCCGGCTTCATTAGTGATTTAGAGCTAATGAAAATGTTAATTCAAAATCTGAACTTGGTAAAAATAGATGAATTGTAAATTTACCATACACCAAGCAATTCTACTTCTGGACATTTACCCAAAAGAAATGAAAATATGGCCAGGCGAGGTGGCTCACGCCTGTAATCCCTACACTTTGGGAGGCTGAAGAGGGTGGATCATCTGAGGTTAGAAGTTTGAGACCAGCCTGGTCAACATGGTGAAACCCTGTCTCTACTAAAAATACAAAAAAAAAAAAAAAATTAGCTGGGTGTGGTGGCACACGCCTCTAATCCCAGCTACTAGGGAGGCTGAGGCAGGAGAACTGGTTGAACGCAGGAGGTGGAGGCTGCAGTGAGCTGAGATCGTGCCACTGCACTCCAACCTGGGCGACAGAGTGAGACTCCACCTAAAACAAAACAAAACAAAGATACGAAAATATATGTTTAAAGATCTGGATGTGAAGGTTCATAACAGCACTATTCATAATAGCCAAAAAGTAGAATAATCAATATGAATATATGCATATATACACACACAATAAAAATGTATTGACTCCTGCTACACCACGGATCAATCTCAAAAACATAACACTGGCCAGTCGCAGTGGCTCACGCCTCTAATCCCACTACTTTGGGAGGCCGAGGTGGGCGGATGACCTGAGGTCTGCAGTTCGAGACCAGTCTGGCCAACCTGTCAAAACCCTGTCTCTTCTAAGAAATATAAAAATTAGCTGGGTGTTGTAGCACATGCCTGTAATCCCAGCTACTCACGAGGCTGAGGCATGAGAATTGCTTGAACCCGGGAGGCGGAGGTTGCAGTGAGCTGAGATCGTGACACTGCACTCCAGCCTGGGCAAGAGAGTGACACTCTGTCTCAAACAAACCACACACACACACACACAAAACAAAAAAACAAAAACATAACATTAGGTGACAGAAGCAAAGCATGAGATTACATACTACATGACACCATTTATATGAAATATCCAGAAAAGGTAAATTTATACAGATAGAAAGTAGATTAGCAGTTATCTGGGATGAGAACAGGGATGGACTGTAAATTGGCACGGGGACATAAAGAATCTTACTGGGTGACGGAAATGTTTCAGAGGTGATGGTTATATAACTTGATATGTTTCCTAAAAAAATTAACACTAGAAATGGGTGAATATCATTATCTGTAAAATATACCTCAAAGTTAAGAAAAAAGTGACAAATTCTTGAAAACACTAAACAAACAAAAACAACCCATGATTTAAAAAGATATGCTTTATTTAAAAAGCTCTATGGCACTAAATGCAACGAGTTGTTTAACAGTTCATAAAAGTCTGCAAAATTATTCTATCAGGCTTGTCCAAATTTAAGAAAATACAGCTGGTGTGCAGCTCACACCTGTAATCCCAGCACTTTGAGAGGCGAAGGCGGGTGGATCCCTTGAGCTCTGGAGTTCGAGAGTAGCTTGGACAACATGGTAAGACCATGTCTCTACTAAAAATACAAAGAATAGCTGGGCATGGGGGTGCGCGCCTGTGGTCCCAGCTATTCAGGAGGCTGAGGTGGGAGAATCCCTTGAGCCAGGAGGCGGAGGTTGCAGTGAGCAACTAACTGCACTCCAGCCTGGGTGACAGAGCAAGACCCTGTCTCAGCAAAAAAAAAAAAAAAAACAAAAAAAAAAAAAAAAAAAAAAAAACCCCCCCCCCCCCAAAAAAAGGGGAACATATCATTAAAGTATTTGGCATTTATTTTATTTCCTGTAAATAGAAGCCATCTGGTCAAGCACTTATTTGTAATTCAAATACTCACCTGAATGAAATTTCATCAGCCACTTTCTCTTGAGAATCTTCCTCTGTGATCTCATATCGACCTTTATAGTTCATTTCTGGTCTGTTCCCCAGCCTGTCTTTGACAGGTCGTTTCCTTTTGAGATGACCTTGCCCATTTTCCTCTTCCTTTGACCCCATTTTTTTGCCACTGTGCATATATTCATCTAGTTCCTTGTCTAGATCTTTTGTATGCTCTTGAGATTCCCTCCTAAGTTTCTTAGCAAGCAAATAATTGTAAGTCTCGGACTGTCTGCTTCTGTCAATAGTGCCCTCCATTCCCAAGATACCAAGTTCAGTGGCCACTGCATCTTGATTCTGTTCCTGCAGCACAGCACCCCATATGTTGTTAATCTTCTTTCCTCCAGCAACAGGTGGTTTCTGACTGCTCTGGCCAAACTGAAAAGGCTCTGGTTTGGGAGGAGGGTTAAAACATTTCTGTCGTTTGCGTTTCCAAAGACAGCTATCATCATCTGAATCAGAAAAACTCTCTTCACTTGAATCCACGCTTTCAACAGCTCGATAATGTGATACTGGCGCACATGTCGTTGCCGTGTTCTGGAAGGCCCTCATAGCACTGTCGCCACCTAGCACTTTCTGCAAGTGAAAAGAAACACAATCCATTTCACAAAACACATAAACTCTACCCACCTAATTTTTAAAAATTTAGAGATTCAACTGCGCCATTCCAAAAGGAACTGATCTTCAAAGACAAGTCTGAGACCAATCAAATCCCTACTTTTCTAAGTTCCACATGGAATTCGCCAATTTAAAAGCCACAAATTCTTATCTTTACAACTAATGCAGCACTTTGTTCTAAGATCTCCTTTTACTATATTACCAAAGTTCTTGTCACCTTTAAAAGATTTCAAACTTTTCAGTTATTGTCAGAATGTTTTAAAATGACATACATAATAATTGTTACTTTTTTTTTTTGAGACAAAGTTTTGTTCTGTGGCCCAGGCTGGAGTGCAGTGGAGCAATTATGGCTCACCGCAGCCTCAACCTCCCAGGTTCAAGCAATCCTCCTACCTCAGCCTCCTGAGGGACTGGGACTACAGGCAACCCTCATCATAACCAGCTAATTTTTTTTTTTTTTTTGCATTTTTTGTAGCGATGGGGTTTTGCCATATTGCCTAGGCTGGGCATGATTTTTTTTTTTTTTTTTAGAGGGAGTCTCGCACTGTTACCCAGGCTGGAGTGCAGTGGTGCGATCTTGGCTCACTGCAAGCTTTGTCTCCCGGGTTCAGGCCATTCTCCTGCCTCAGCCTCCCGAGGAGCTGGGACTACAGGCGCCTGCCACCATGCCCAGCTAATTTTTTTGTATTTTTAGTAGAGACGGAATTTCACTGTGTTAGCCAGGATGGTCTCAATCTCCTGACCTCGTGATCCACCTGCCTCGGCCTCCCAAAGTGCTGGGATTACAGGCGTGAGCCACCGCACCTGGCCTGGGCATATTTTTAAAACCCCACAGTCCAAGGCATTAAGTTTATTTACCAAGTCATGGGTCAATTTATGTAAAAACAATCTGAGATTGAAAAACAAAGTATCTTGGTACTAATTTCCTAAACATTTATATGCAAAAGCAGGTATTTGTATTTGTTAAAACTCCTACTACGCTGGAAATGCAAGTTGGGACGATCTATCTCCCACTATCTTCAAATAACGATCAGAGATAACACTTTTCAGGCATTACCGCGCACTGCATGCTCCATAGAATCCTTGCAATAACCCTATCAGTGGTACATCATGGCAATTCCATAGATGGAGACAAAAAGCAGTGAGGCTAAATAAACCTGCTGTAGGCCACACATCGGTGGCCCCAGGATCTGAACGCAGGCAGGCTGGCACCAAAGCCCTCTCAAAGAGGTTGCTACCTACTAAGGCAGTCAAGACAAATTACCGTTTAGAAAGCAGAGAAGCTGGGGTCGGCGCGGTGGCTCGCGCCTCTAATCACAGCACTTTGGGAGGCCGAGGCAGGTGGATCACTTGAGGTCAGGAGTTCAAGACCAGCCTGGCCAACATGGAGAACCCCCGTCTCTAATAAAAACACAAAAACTAGGCCCGGCGCCGCCGGTGGCTCAACCCTGTAATTCCAGCACTTTAGGAGCCCAAGGCGGGTGGATCACTTGAGGCAGGAGTTCGAGACCAGCCGGGCCAACACGGTGAAACTCCGTGTCTACCAAAAATACAAAAATTAGCCTGGCGTGGCCGCGGGCCCCTGTAATCCCAGCTACTCCGGAGGCTGAGGCAGGAGAATCGCTTGAACCCGGGAGGCGGAGGTTGCAGTGAGCCAAGATCGCGCCACTGCACTCCAGCCTGGGTGACAGAGTGAGACTCTGTCTCAAAACAACAAACAAAACCAGAGAAGCTAGCACAAAAACCTAGTGCCATGGTACCGCATGACAAAGCTAGGTTCGGCGGAAACATGGAAAACCAGCTCTTTTTTTTTTTTTTGAGACGGAGTCTTGCTCTGTCTCCCAGGCTGGAGTGCAGTGGCCGG
>NC_045437.1:163244545-163274993 GCF_002776525.5 Piliocolobus tephrosceles
GCCTCAGCCTCCCGAGTAGCTGGGACCACAGGCGCCAGCCACCTCGCCCGGCTAATTTTTTGTATTTTTAGTAGAGACGGGGTTTCACCGTGTTAGCCAGGATGGTCTCGATCTCCTGACCTCGTGATCCGCCCGTCTCGGCCTCCCAAAGTGCTGGGATTACAGGCTTGAGCCACCGCGCCCGGCAAAACCAGCTCTTTAAGTGAGCGATAAACTTCATTCCTGGGCCTCAGTCTCCCGCTCAGGGAGAAAAGGAGCACCAGAGGCTGTTTCAGGCCGATGTCCCCAGATGCTATGTATCTGGCAAAATCTGCCCCTTAATGGTCACCTAGCGGCGCTGGAGTGGGGAAGCCCTAAGTTTAGAAATAAAGAAAGAGCGGTAGGTGGAAGTGAAACGGCCAAGAGACCGCCGCCAAGCCAGCCTCCAAGAGGCGCCAGGGCTCGCGCGCCCGGCCTCGCAGGGAGCCGCCGGGTCGGGGCTCGCACGCCCAGCCGCTGCCGGCCCTGCAGCCCGGGCTCCATGAGCCCGCCCGGGGAACGCCTGCTCGCTCCTTCAGCCGCCACTGACCCAGCAGCCGCCTGCGCGCTTCCTGCGGCCTCACCGCCGCCTGCGCGCTTCCTGCGGCCGAGGCTCGGCGCGCCCAGCCACGATAACCCACCCTCCTTTCACACTCACCGGCAACTGCAGCGTCCTGTCGCTGGGTGCGACCGTCATGTCGGAATCCGAGTCGGAAAGCTGCCCATCTTCCATGTCGCCGACCTCCAACGCCATCTTCCTGCGGTGCGATGAGCTGCGCGGCGGAGGGTCAGGAGAGTACTTCCGGCGGTGCGGCCGGAAGGCGCCGCGGCGCGCCTGTTTGGGCGCCCCCGCACGGAGGCCAGCCTGTTGCAGCGGCCTGAGGCGTAGCCATTGCATTTCAACTACCCGGGAAAATGAATCCCTTGTTCCCCCAACACTTCTCTTTCAAACTTTATTTTCGTGCAAACAAAAATATGTCACGAATCGCGGTCGTCTGGGATTCCCCCTTGGCCGTACATCCTTCGCCTGTATGCTCTGGACAAGCCTCCCCGCTTCCATTTTTGCTTCTCCATAATCCACTCTACATATTGCTTCCAGGGAAGACTTTCAAGCGGTATAGCCCGCCCTCTGTATCCCCTCCCTATCCACGGATGCCGAACCTGCGGATGGGAAGGACGCACTGTGCACCACCACATAATATAAGGGGCTTGAGCATGGCCTATGTTGGTATCTGTGGGGGTCCTGAAAACAATGACCCGTGAAACCGAGGGACAATTGTACCTTAGCTGGAATCTTCCAAGTGCACCCCTCCCCAAAACAAGGACTGAGTTCTCAGCATGGTGTTTGAAATGTTTGTTTTTCGGTGTCATAAAGAAATAGCACTTGAACATAAATTTAATTTATTGAGTAAGGCCATTTTTACTTTCTGCAGAAAGGGTACGTCCACCAGCAGTTTTGCCAGGAGAGTACACTGAACAAAGGAGAGGGGGTCATTTATAAGCTGAGGCGTTTACCTTACTGCTGTGGCTGGTTTTTATTGGCTGGAACAGGACCTCACATTTTGTATTCCTTGGGATTGGCTAGCAACTTGGAACTTTTTAAAAGAGGCAAAGGTAGAGGAGAACAAACCCGAAGGAAGAAGTACCTTGTGGAATGCGGAGAAAGATAAAAACACTTTTAAATAACGAAGAGGAACAGGCTATGACCTAATGCTTGCTTGGACTAGTATAAGCATGCCAGGGCAAATATTTAGGCTAAATTGTGGGAGCTAAGAACATAAAGTACATTTATTTTATTATAGCTAGCAGATACTTAAGAATGTTAGCACAGGTCTTTGAATAAATTTTGCTTTTAAGAGAGATTACTATTTATTCCTAATTAGATGGGGAGGAAAGTCTTTGAGGAGGAACCTCTATTTTACTTTTTACAATGGCAAACAAGGTTATGTGGACTGGGCACCAGGTCACTGGTCCTGGTGTGTCCCCCTCCCCACCCGCTGGCGCGCTGAACCTGTTGTTCCTCAGGCAAGCCCTCTGCATTTGCTGTTCACTCGGCCTGGAAGGCCCTTCCCTCAACCCACCCCATTCTTTAAAGATTATCTTGGATCGCCTTTGTAAAAATTGTAACAGTGAGAAAATTATGGCAGTGGGAGACATCTGATCTAGCTAACCCCTATTTTGCTTTTAGCTTTCAAGCTGCCCTTAATTATTCCTGGGCTTGGGCCAGTCAGTGTAACTTTGGGAGATATTTGGTTTATAGTTTAAATGATAATAACCCTTCCCCAAAAGCCAACCGCCTTTGTAAAGCTAATAAGAGATCACCAGGGTAGAAGGATAAAGGGGGCTGAATTCTGCTAAAGTGTAGACATAAACTGTTGCCAGTCATTATTCCAGAGGTCACAAGGTATGCAACTTTTCCAATTACTCTTCCAGATAACATCACTATTGTAGACCCTAAGATTGGCATTTTGAGATATCTTTTCAGGTATTTTGCCTGTCTGACTACCCAATGGTTCCACCTGAAGCTCTAACCGCTTCTGTGGTCCCACACAGAAGCTATTGACCTGCTTGAGGACAATTTCCCACACCCCAATGACTGCATCCGCAGCCAATAAGCAGCAAGAACCCATTGCTTAGCCATTCCATCCCTTCCCCAAACTATCTTTGGAAAACACTAGTCCCTGAATTCTCCAAGAGATTGATTGAGTAATAACCCTGTCTCCCACACGGCGTGGGTGGCCTCCTGTCTATTAAATTCTTTCTTTCTTCTTTTTGAGACAGGTTTGCTCTGTCTCCCAGGCTGGAGTGCAGTGGCAAAATCTCGGCTCACTGCAGCCTCTGCCTCCCGGGTTCAAGTGATTCTCATCCCTCAGCCTCCCAAATAGCTGGGAATACAGGCATGCACCACCAGGCTTGGCTAATTTTTGTATTTTTAGCAGAGACGGCATTTGACCATGTTGGTCAGGCTGGTCTCGAACTCCTGATCGCCCTGACTCTTGATTTGCCCTCCCTGGTCTCCCAAAGTGCTGGGACTACAGGCGTGAGCCACAGTACCTGGTTCCTCTGCCACTTTTAATACAGAACTGTTTTAAGGTGTCCTGAGTTTAGCCACTACATTTTCATTTCTATAGGGCTTTGCAGTTTTCAAAGTGCTTTCATATATGATTCATTTAATTCTGTCTCTTTCTGCTCAGCCTCATTACAATTCATCATTTCTGATTTTTCCTGAACTCCTGTTAAGCAGGGCTAACAGGAGTTTTGAAAAAACAAGGTAGAAGAAGGATGCAATCCCTATTTTCAATGTGAGCAGTTGCTGGTGCCTATTTTCCCAGAATCGGCTTATTTAGTTATTTTTTGAGACAGGGTCTTGCTGTGTCCCCCAGGCTGGAATAGAATGGTATGATCTTGGTGCTCTGCAACTTCCACCTCCTGGGTTTAAGCAATTCTCCAGGCTCAGCCTCCCAAGTAGCTAGGACTGCAGATGTGCACCACCACATCTGGCTAATTTTTGTATTTTTAGTAGAGATGGGGTTTCACCGTGTTGGCCAGGCTGGTCTCGAACTCCTGATTAGTCAAGTGATCCTTCTACCTTGGTCTCCCAAAGTTCTGGGATCACAGGTATGAGCCACTGTGCCAAGCCAGCCAGAATTGGTTTAGAAGGATGGCCACACTTCTCTTCTTGACTTGAAGAGAGGGAAGCCAACACTCCTTGAGGACACTATGTATTGCTCCTAATCCTCAGTGCATCTGTCTATGTGTTTTAATTTCGTGGAAGTGAATGGAAGAGAAGAGAATAAATAATGCGGTTTTGGGATATGCAGACAAAGAATCTTGTTGGCTGATAGAAAGTGATGAGAGTCAGTTAAAATGTCTGAGAATTAGCTGGGTGCAGTGGCTAATGCCTGTAATCCCAGCACTTTGGGAGGCTGAGGTGGGTGGATCACAAGGTCAGGAAATCAAGACCATCCTGGCCAACATGGTGAAACCCTGTCTCTACTAAAAATACAAAAATTAGCTGGGTGTGATGGTGCGTGCCTGTAGTCCCAGCTACTCAGGAGGCTGAGGCAGGAGAATCACTTGAACCTGGGAGGTGGAGGTTGTAGTGAGCTGAGATCGCGCCACTGTACTCCAACCTGGGGACAGAGTGAGACTCTGCCTCAAAAAAAAAGAGAAAGAAAAAAAGAAGTCTGAGAATTAAAATTAGAAAAATTAGCACTGTGGTCCTCCGTGTAGATGGAAGACAGCAGCAGGGTTGTTGATAGAGATTACCGATGTCAGATAGGGCATTGCTACTCATTCGAAGGTGTTATTTATTGGTTCATTTGTTCATACACTCATATAAGTGAGCATAAACTTGGAACAATGCTAGGAACTGTGGAGCAATGCAAGGACGAGTCAGAGATGGTCCTTGCCCTAATAGGAAAAAACCGTAGCATTTACAAAAGGAAGCATCATGCGTGTATGCCTAGTACTAACTGTAGTTTCTGGTAGCTGCTTGATACATGCAGAGTGTTTGTTCAAATCATTTTTATTATAAGGGTGGAAGAGATAAAGCTCATGCTTGAATGCAGAGATGAAAGGGGCCAGGAGTGGTGGCTCAAGCCTGTAATCCCAGCAGTTTGGGAGGCCGAGGTGGGCAGATCCCTTGAGCCAAGAGGTGCAGACCAGCCTGGGCAACATGGGGTACCCCATCTTTACAAAAAACCCACAAAAATTAGCTGGGTGTGGTAGCATGCCTGTAGTCCCAGCGACTCGGGAGGTTGAGGTAGGAGAATCACTAGAGCCCTGGAGGTTGAGACTTCAGTAAGCCATGATCTTGCCACTGCACTCTAGCATGGGCAAGCATATTTTAAACTCATGTTCAAATAATGCCAATTGAGATATTAGTATTTCCGTCTTATAGGGTCGGCCCAGTTATTGCGAAATGAGATGGGGCATGGATGAGTGAAAGGATAGTGTAGGAAGACAGAAGAAATGGAGAATGAAGGAAATTGATCAAAACTGTCTTTATTATTTAAAAGTAAGAGCCGGAGGCCGGGCGCGGTGGCTCAAGCCTGTAATCCCAGCACTTTGGGAGCCCGAGACGGGCGGATCACAAGGTCAGGAGATCGAGACCATCTTGGCTAACACGGTAAAACTCCGTCTCTACTAAAAAATACAAAAAAAAAAAAAACCAGCCGGGCGAGGTGGCGGGCGCCTGTAGTCCCAGCTACTCAGGAGGCTGAGACAGGAGAATGGCCTAAACCTGGGAGGTGGAGCTTGCAGTGAGCTGAGATCCAGCCACTGCACTCCAGCCTGGGCGGCAGAACAAGACTCCATCTCAAAAAAAAAAAAAAAAAAAAAAAGAAAAGTAAGAGCCAGGTGCGGTGGCTCATACCTGTAATCCCAGCACTTTGGGAGGCTGAGGCGGGTGGATCACGAGGTCAGCAGTTCGAGACCAGTCTAGCCAATATAGTGAAACCCCCCTCAATACTCAAAATACAAAAAATTGGCCAAGTGTGGTAGTGGGCGCCTGAAATCCCAGCCACGCAGGAGGCTGAGGCAGGAGAATCGCGTGAACCCGGAAGGTGGAGGTTGCAGTGAGCTGAGATTGAGCCATTGGACTCCAGCCCCAGCAACAGTGCCAGACTCCCTCTAAAAAAAAAAAAAAAAAAAAAAAAAAAAAGCAAGAATAGGCTGGATGCAGTGGCTCACACCTGTCATCCCAGGACTTTGAGAGACTGAGGCGGGCAGATCATCTCAGGTCAGGAGTTCCAGACCAGCCTGGCTAACATGGTGAAACCCCGTTTCTACTAAAAATACAAAAAAATTAGCTGGGTGTGGTGGCATACACCTGTAATCGCAGCTACTCGGGAGGCTGAGGCAGGAGAATCCGCTTGAACCCGGGAGGCAGAGGTTGCAGTGAGCCAAGATCGCGCCATTGCACTCTAGCTCGGGCAACAAGATCGAAACTCCGTCTCCAAAAAAACAAAATAAATAAATAAAAAATAAAGTAAGAATATACCG
The DNA here is from genome assembly GCF_002776525.5 of Piliocolobus tephrosceles. Taxonomy (NCBI): domain Eukaryota; kingdom Metazoa; phylum Chordata; class Mammalia; order Primates; family Cercopithecidae; genus Piliocolobus; species Piliocolobus tephrosceles. Next base: position 163,250,570 of record NC_045437.1, read on the forward strand.
AGGCAGAGTATTTATAGAGGAAATGCAACAATCTAATATTTATCATTAATTACAAATCTTTAATTTGTAATTTACCAAAACAGTGAAAACAAACAACCCTTCCCCCGCCCCCCAATACAAACCCTCCCTTGGCTACTCCAGGGACCAGAGGCATCGCCATCGCTAAGGAGCTGTTTAGGAATGTCGGTTCTCCGACCCTAGCCCAGACTTACTGAATCAGAATGAGCATTTACCACGACGACCAGGTAACTTCATGCATTTTACAGTTTCAGAACCCCTGCTATAGTCTGCTGTACTCCAGCGGCAATATTTTGCTGAAAAGAATTCCTAGCTGGAGCCGTGGCTCCCGGAGTCTTTCACCAGATGGCAGCAGCAGTCCCTATGGCGCTCCCATTGTTCCAGGCAGGATTCAGCCGCAGGCATCTCCGGAAGACCAGGGGCCGACGGGGCGGTGGCGGGGTCGTACCCCGTGGGAGGGATCGGGTCTGCCCTATGGGTTCTTCCGGGCGGGGGGCGGGGCTCTATTTCAGCCACTCTACCGGCCTTAGGCTCCTTCCGAATTCTGGGCTCAGTATGTGGCGTCTACCCCGCGCGCTGTGTGTGCACGCTGCAAAGACCAGCAAGCTCCCTGGACCTTGGAGCAGGCCTGCCGCCTTCATGTCCACTCTCCTCATCAATCAACCCCAGTATGCGTGGCTGAAAGAGCTGGGGCTCCGCGAGGAAAACGAAGGCGTGTATAATGGAAGCTGGGGAGGCCGGGGAGAGGTATGCGGGCGCTTAAGAAATCTGTGCAGCCGCCGGGGTTCGCTCGAGGAGGCCGGGCGGGCACTGACCTACCGAGTCCCCGCTGGCGCTGGAGGAGGTAGTACAGAATGGGAGATTTTGAAGCTCCACAGTAAAAGTTTTCTCGTGTAGGGTGCCTTTAAAATGAAAACTTAGATTTTAGGTCCTTGTGTGCTATGCAGAATCGAAGTCATTTTGGAGCTGTAGGGGGCTAAACTTCCCGCTCATCTTTAAAACCTTGTGGTCTTGGATCTGTAGTGAGAAATGTGGCACATTGAGGGGTGCAACTGATCTTAATTTAGAGCTTAACTTTGGCTCTTCACCTGTGACATGCACCGCAGGTAACGTTCTTCAGTGTAGTTTAAAGTTATCTTTCTTCCTGAATTCCTTGGGAGTTTGCAAGCTCGGACTTGCTGAAATCCTGCCATGTTTTACGTTGGGTTGTGAACTCCTTTGAGGACTGGGTTTTCAGCATTTCTCCGTTGCCCAGGGCTTAACACCGCACCTGATGCCCGTTACTGCTCAATACAATGTTTTATAGAATACAAAGGGAAGGGAAGGTTGTTATCGTCCAGAGTTTTTTAAAAAGAAAGTTTTTTATAAGAAGATGTTATATAACAGTTAAACTTTGTTGGACGTTGTAATGAACCTGCCTTGGTAAAGGGAACCCACTTCTTCCTTTTTGTTATTAGTGGCTGTAGGAGATACAGATAATTTTAATTGCTCGTCAAATCTCAGTGTTTAATCTTGGTTTCCATGTAGTATCTGATCATTAGGCCTTTTTAGCTGTGCCTTGATTTTCCCTTTCATTGTTGACCTGAGACCTCTCCAACTGGTGTGGACACAGGCCTTTCCCATGGTTTTCCCGCCTTGGCCATTTCATCTCTGAGCAGAGATGACTTGTCACTAGTAAGGGAGAGAAGGAATAATTAAAACTAGTCAGTTTGGGCTGTTATTAACGGAAAAAGAGGCAAAATAACTGGTTACATTAAAGCTTTTGTTTATACACCTAATATTGAGATATCAGGGGAGAGTTTTGCAGTAAAGGTAGTTTCTAATGTTTAAGTCAGAAATGAAAGACAACCTCTGTAGAGTGGTTTATATGTAACAGAAGTTAACCTAAGGTTTTTGAGTTCAGATATTATATCATTTTTTCCTCTCTTGTTTTTCTTCCTCCTGTTTGGTCTATTCAGAAGGGATTACGTTTTCTATACATGATCATCATCCTTTTGTTTTAAGGTTATTACGACCTATTGCCCTGCTAACAATGAGCCAATAGCAAGAGTCCGACAGGTAAGAGTGTGTGTGTGTGTGTGTGTGTGTGTGGGTGTGTGTTTAATTCAGATTACACACAAGGAGTTTGTGCAGGCTTTCTTTAGAGGCAGAAGCCAGTTAGGCAGGTCAAGAGTAATACAAAATCACAAATGCAGAGGATCATATGTTTATTTTTCACTGGACATTTAGGACCGTCTGGGGGAGACTGTCCTCCCTTGGGTGGGGGCGTGAAAAGGAAAGAACCATAGAAAAGGTGAAGCATAGAAAGACTAGGCAGAGGGCCATTTAAGACAGTGCTTCTGAAGTATCTGAGGATTTTGTTAGAATAAAGCTTCTGATTTCTGAAGTCTGGGTTGGAGCTCAAGGTTCTGCATTTCTAATATGCCTCACATGTTGTTCCCAGATGAAGCTGACAGATTTGCTTTGAAAAGCAAGGTTTTAAAGCATAGCTGGATTCCAACCTGTTTTACCAGGTTCTAGCTAGTTTTTGGGAGTGTAGACTGTGGGAATCCTTCTCAGCCATAAATGTTAGGGAACCCTAGAGATTTTCCAGTTCTCTTCTGAAAATATTTGTGTGTTCTAGAAGATCGTCATCACTTTTCTTTATTTCCCCCTCTCTGTCCCCCTACTTCTTAATTTAGGCCAGTGTGGCAGACTATGAAGAAACTGTAAAGAAAGCAAAAGAAGCATGGAAAATCTGGGCAGATGTAAGTATGACCTTTGTTTCGAGAATTCAGAAGAGGTCACTTTGCCTATTGTAAGCAATGAGATACATAAACATCTGATAGGCAGGTCAGTGCTGCCTTGTTAAAATGTGAGCTCCTTGGGGGCTGTGATACTGTACTAGGGCTCCTGCTGTCTTGGTAACACCTCTGCCATATTTCTAGGGTAGTGCCTTTTCTGTACTTGCCATTCATTGAATGGGTAAATGTAAATGAATTAAAACTTTGTGCTGGTATAGTATAAACTTGAGCTGTGAACACTATTCTTCACTGAAATTACTTGAATTTATAATTAAATAGGAAATGAATAGAAGACCTATGCTAGATATATTCATTTGCTCTTCCTCTCTCCCCCTGCCAGATTTGTCTGGGAGTATCTCAGTAATAGGTCAGCATTCCTAGTTTAAAGAACAGCAGCAGACCGGACCTGGTGGCTCACACCTGTAATCCCAGCACTTTAGGAGGCTGAGGCAGGTGGATCATATGAGGTCAGGAATTTGAGTCCAGCCTGGCCAACGTGGTGAAACCCTGTCTCTAGTAAAAATACAAAAATTAGCCGAACATGGTGGCACGTGTAATCCAGTCCACTCGGGAGGCTGAGGCAGTAGAATTGCTTGAGCTTGGGAGGCGGAGGCTGCAGTGAGCCAAGATAGCGCCACTACACTCCATCCAGCCTGGGTGACAGAGGGAGACTCCGTCTCAAAAAAAAGAAAAAAAAAAGAGCAATGGCAGCATCCCTTTCTCAGGGCCAGAAGCTCATATTCCTTGACTGTCTAATCAGGCTGTGAGGCAGAGTCAGCAGCCTCCTTGGTCTCTGAGTCTCCACCATTGGTTGAATGAGCAAATTTAGGAACTGTAACTGGTGCTGGGCTGGCCACACTGACTCATCACTAGGTGGGGGCTAGGCTCCTGAGAAGGGGAGAGTAAAGGCGAACCGAACCGGGATAGCCTGATTTCCCAACCTTCCCAGTACCCCCATCCTCAGTGTGCTTTGTCTTGTAAAAAGAAAAGACTGAGGGTGCCTACCTTCTGGGAGGGTTAAATGAGTTAATCATTTAAAGTGTTTACTGGAGAGCCTGGCACAGGAAAAGCCTCCATACATTTGAGTTAAACCCTGTGCTGCTGGGTGAGGGACTGCTGAGCTGCAGTATTTTCTCTGAGTCAATGATTGCAAGGGGGGTTGGGTGGGGTTGGGGTGGGTTGCAGAGTAGCAACCTGTCCAAGAGAGCCCTGGGTTGGATGAAACTTTTTTTTTTCTTTTTTTTTTAATCAGCCAAGAGACGTCTTTGTGTAAAGCATGAAGCACATCTTTCCTCTAATTATGGATAGAAGTATGGCCTAGGGTTCCATTATACACAATCAAAAGTGTCTTTGGGCAGAAAGATACCACTTCCACAAGTAAACAGTGTGCTAGGTAAAGTTCACCCTACCTGGATAGAGAATAGTGTCCAAAACAGTGTCCTTCATTGTTTTAAAAACTTACTTTTATTTATTTCTGATCATAAAAGTAATAAATATTCTTTTTATTTTTTTTTAAGAAAAGATTGATGCTGTAAATAATATAAACAAATTTAGTCCCTTTACCCCAACTCTGCAATGCAAAATGATGATTAGGTTTAGGTTTTGGTGCATTTCCTTCCAGTCTTTTATGTATTTCTTTCGTAGCTGTTATTATTGTACATTCATATATACATGGTGTGTATAAAATTTTGTGACCTGTAACCTGTGATGATTGCATTGCCTACCATCCTAGAGTTATGGCTTTTTTTTTTTTTTTTTTTTTTTTCTTAAAGACAGGATCTGGCTCTGTCACCTAGGCTGGAGTGCAGTGAGTCAATCCCGGCTCACTGTGACCTCTGCCTTCTGGGCTCAGGAGATCCTCCCATCTCAGCCTCCCAAGTAGCTGGGATTACATGCACACACCACCATGCCTGGCTAATTGTTTTGCATTTTTTGTAGAGATGGGGTTTCACTGTATTGCCTAGGGCGGTCTCGAACTCCTAAATTCAAATGATCTGCCCTCTTTGGCCTCCCAAAGTGCTGTGATTACAGACGTGAACCACCATGCCCAGCTGTGTAATTTTTTTTAAATTGTTGTTTTCCTATACGTATATACTTTTTTCTTTTGAGAAGGAGTCTTGCTCTGTCACTCAGGCTGTAGTGCAGTGGTGTGATCTCCACTCACTGCAACCTCTGCCTTCCAGGTTCAAGTAATTTCCTGCCTTTCTGGGTTTACGCCATTCTCCCGCCTCAGCCTCCCGAGTAGCTGGGACTGCAGGCGCCCGTCACCTCGCCCGGCTAGTTTTTTGTATTTTTTATTAGAGACGTCTCTACTAAAAACACAAAAATTAGCCGGGCCTGCAACCCCCTCTGGGAAGTGAGGAGCGCCTCTGCCCAGCCGCCACCCCATCTGGGATGTGAGGAGCGCCACTGTCCGGCCATCCCACGGTCTGGGGTGAGGGGCGCCTCTGCCCAGGTGCCCAACTGTCAGGGAAGTGAGGTGCCCCTCTGCCCAGCTGCCCACCGTCTGGCAAGTGAGAAGCACCTCTGCCCGGCTGCCGCCCCATCTGGGAAGTGAGGAGCGCCTCTGTCCAGCCGCTGTGCAACCTTCCAAGTGTGAAGTGACAGCCTGTGTGTGATCTTTTCTGTCTTCCCCAAGTTTGCATTTTCGACATTAAAGCTTTTTAATTAAAAGTTTTAAGTTGGAGAACATATTAAAAAAAAAAATTCTGTAATCCCAACACTTTGGGAGGCCAAGGTGGGCGGATCACCTGAGGCTGGGAGTTCGAGACCAGCCTGACCAACATGGAGAAACCCTGTCTATACTAAAAATACAAAATTAGCCAGGCGTGGTGGTGCGCACCTGTAATCCCAGCTACTTGGGAGGCTGAGGCAGGAGAATCACTTGAACCTGGGAGGTGGAGGTTACCATGAGCCGAGATTGAGCCATTGCACTCCAGCCTGGGCAATAAGAGCAAAACTCCATCTCAAAGAAAAAAAAAATTAATAGACTTTTATTTTTTAGAACAGTTTTAAGTTTACAGAAAAACAAGTAGAAAGTACAGAATTTCCGTTACTCCCTCATTCCTCTTACCAAGTTTCCTTTTTTTTTTTTTTTTAAGACAGAGTCTCACTCTGTCACCCAGGCTAGTGTACAGTGGCATGTTCACAGCTTGCGGCTCACTGCAGCTTCGACCTCCTGGGCTCAAGCAATCCTCCTATCTCAGCCTCCTTAGTAACTAGGATTACAGGCATGTTCCTCCACACCTGGCTAATTTTTGTATTTTTTTGTAGAGATGAGGTTTTGCTCTGTTGCCTAGGCTGGTCTCAAACTCCTGGACCCAAGCAGTTTGCCCACCTCAGCCTCCCAAAGTGCTGGGATTACAGGCATGAGCCACCACACCTGGCCATTTTCCCTATTATTAACGTTTTGCATCAGTATGTCATATTTTGTTACAACTGATGAGCCATTGTTGATGTGTTATTATTAACTAAAGTACACAATTTACATGAGGGTTCACTCTTTGCATATACTGTTTTGAATGCTAGTGCAACTTAACATGTTGTCTTCTGACTAGAAACGTCTATTGTATGTGTCTATTTATCCAGGGTAAATACAAACACATTTGAAAAAAATAAAAAAGAGTTTATATGAATTCAAGGTCTTGTCTTTTCCTGAACTGTTTTTTTTTTTTCTTTCTTTTTTTGAGACTGAGTCTTGCTCTGTTGCCCAGGCTGGAGTGCAGTGGCATGATCTTGGCTCACTGCAACCTCCGCCTCCTAGACTCAAGCAATTCTCCTGCTTCATCTTCCTGAGTAGCCGGAACTACAGGCATGAGCCACTGCAAAAAAATTTTTTTTGTGTGTTTTTCAGTAGAGAACAGGATTTCACCATGTTGGCCAGGATGGTCTTGAACTCCTGACCTCAAGTGATCTACCCGCCTCAGATTTAAAAACTGGTTTTTAAAAACCGGTTTTAAAATCTATCTTTGCCCTAGGGAGTGCCAGCTGACATTATGATCTTTCTTAAATATTGGGCTGTACTTTCTTTTGTTGCTATTTTCACATTCAGGATCTTATTTGGCAGTCAAGTCTTGCTCACCATGCCAGACTCTGCACCTAATATCCTTTCTCATACTTCTGGTGCTTTTTAGACCTCCCAATAAATAGAATGGGGGTGCTAAGTGGGAACAGGTTGCTTTACTGGGTAATAGTAGAGTCAGTTGGGGATCCTACTTGTTTGATTTTGAGTTAAGCAAGTGAGTTCAGGGTTTAGCAAAGAGGCAGAGTTTTTCCTAACTGTGCTCTGGGGCTCCTGCCAATAGGTCAGGGACTTAGAGAGGCTCAGTAAGAACAGACCAAAGCTTGACCCCCTTCTCGTCACAGAAGCTTTCCTGTCTCGATCCTCCCTCATGTGAGGCTTCTTTGCTTGGCCCTCGTCCGTTTGGCTGGCCTTGACTGTGTTAGGACAAACCAAAGTTTCATGTAGTTCGAGTTAATTCTAGAATTTTTCTTTTTCTTTTCTTTTTTTTTTTCAGACAGAGTTTTGCTCTTGTTGCCTAGGCTGGAGTGCAATGGCGCCATCTCGGCTCACTGCAACCCCCGCCTCCCCCGTTCAAGCGATTCTCCTACCTCAACCTCCCAAGTAGCTGGGATTACAGGTGCCCGCCACCAATTTAAAAATATTTTTAGTAGAGATGGGGTTTCACCATGTCAGCCAGGCTGGTTTCGAACTCCTGACCTCAAGTGATCCACCCACCTCGGACTCCCAAAGTGCTAGGATTACAGGCATGAGCCACTGCGTCTGGCCAATTCTAGAAGTTTTCAAAAGGAACATTTTTCTTTAAGGGAAATGGAAACAAAGTGAAACATATGGAAAGGTAGCTTATAGAAATTGATTTCTTTCTAAGGAATAGACTTGCTGCTTTCTTCCATGAGCCAGTTTCAGCACAGAATGGGGCCCATTTCTGCCCTCTGCATCCCCATGTGTCCTCATTTTCCCTCTCATCTCTGGTAAGAAAGAGTGGAGTCTTACTCTGTCACCCAGGCTGGAGTGCAGTGGTGTGATCTCGGCACACTGCAGCCTCTGCCTCCTGGGTTCAAGTGATTCTCTTGCCTCAGCCTCCTGAGAACCTGGGATTACGGGCACCACGCGTGGCTAATTTTTGTGTTTACAGGGTCTCACCATGTTGGCCAAGCTGGTCTTGAACTCCTGATCTCAAATGATCCACCTGCCTCGGCCTCCCAAAGTGCTGGGAATAGAGGTGTGAACCACCATCCCCAGCCATAATTTTCCAAAACCACTTTCTCTTGCTTTTCAGCCTTTACGTATGCTCTGTACCCCTCTATCCCCATGCTTTTCCGCTACTTTGCCTACCTCTTCACAACATCTGGCATGTTTTAGGTCTTAGCCCTAAACTCTAAACTTGTAAAAAGCCTACTTCAGATTGCTCCAGTTGTGAAATCTAGCTCCCCTTCTGTGGCATTTGCCACATTAGATTATACTTGCCTGTTTCTTGCCTTTATCGTCCCCATGGACTGTCAACTCTATAGAGAGCAAGAATTGTAACTGCCTCATTTGCAGTAGAGTATCCAGGGAGTAGCACAGTATCTGGCACATAGAACATGTGCAATGATTATCTGTTGAGAAGACTGACTGAATAAAATGTGTCCAGAATGGGAGGTAAAAGGCCATGTATACTGGCCATTCTGAGTTGAAATTAACCAACTTAACTAAACGTATAAATGTGCTCACTAAATTCAATTGAAACATCATTAAACCCACACCATGTGCTAGGAAATGTATAGGTTGTGTGCTGATTGATTTAATGCTACAGGTTTTTGTTTCCTGTTTCCAAAAGTGTGCATATATTGTGAAAATGACAGACATTGCAAACATATAAATTGTGGATGAAAATCTGTTATAATTTCACTCACCAGAAAAAACCATTGTGAACAGCTTGGTATATGTTCCTCCAAATTTAAGCAAAAGTTTAGTTACCGTAAGTGTTCTCTTGTTTTCTATTATCCTATCATAGCTTTTCAATGTTTTCCCATAAAAATCGACCTTATTTTATCACTGTTCCATAATTAACCAATCATGTGCTGATGGACAGTTGGATGGTTTTATTTTTTTCTTTACTAGAAACAGCACTGCAGTGAATATCATTGTACCTATACTTTTGCATACTTATGTATAAGCTCAGTTTCTGTAAGCCGAACTGCTTAGTTAAAGGGTAGGAATGTCATGCCTGTAATCCCAGCACTTTGGGAGACCGAGGCGGGCGGATTACCTGAGATCAGGAGTTTGAGACCAGCTTGACCAACATGGTGAAACCCCATCTCTGCTAAAAATACAAAAAATTAGCCAGGCATGGTGGCAGGTGCCTGTAATCCCAGCTACTTGGGAGGCTGAGGCAGGAGAATTGCTTGAACCCAAGAGGCGGAGGTTGCAGTGAGCCGAGATCGTGCCACTGCGCTCAAGCCTGGGTGCAACAGAGCAAGACCCAGTCTCAAAAAATAAATAAATAAATAAATAAAACAAAGGGTAGGAATGTTTTAAATGTTAATAGATTGCAAAGTGACCAGAAAAGCTGTGCTAAGACATGATGAGACACTTGGGGAGAAGAGAGAGCAAGGAAAAGCCTTGAGCTCACAGTCAAGTTCTGTGAGGCAAGTGTGAGCAGTGCTGCGATGAGGAGCAGTGGGAGTTAGGGGGAGGGTGTGACTGGCCTGTGCCTGGGGAAGGTTTGATGGAGGGGAGTGTTCCTTTTACCTGTACTTTATTTTTTTATGTTTTTATTTTTGAGATGGAATTTCACTCTTGTCATCCAGGCTGGAGTGCAATGGTGGGATCTCAGCTCCCTGCAACCTCCCCCTCCTGGGTTCAAGTGATTCTCCTGTTTCAGCCTCCCGAGTAGCTGGGATTACAGGCACCTGCCACCATGCCTGGCTAATTTTTGTATTTTTAGTAAAGATGGGGTTTCACCATGTTGGCCAGGCTCGTCTTGAACTCCTGACGCCAAGTGATCCACCTGCCTTGGCCTCTCAAAGTGCTGGGATTACAGGTGTGAGCCACCATGTCCAGCCTTAGCTATACTTTGAAGGAGAGGCAGAATTGGGAAGAACTTGATGGGAGAGAGGGAGTGATGGTCACAGTTGGAGAAATTGTGTCTCATTCATGAATCACATCTCAAACTTTATGACATAAGCTGTGCTCTTTACCCCCAAAACCTGATGTTTCCCTTCAAGTCTTCTTCATCCCAGTAATTATACTTCCATCTACCCAGCTATTGAAGCTAGAAACCTGAAAGTCATCCTGAGTTCTTTTATGCTCTTCATTTCCTGCATCTGTGTGTCCTTTCAATTCTACTCCCAAAATAGACGCTGAATCCACTTGTTGTTCCCCTTGTTACCACTGCAATCTTTTTATTTTTTTGAAATGGAGTCTCGCTCTGTCGCCCAGGCTGGAGTGCAGTGATGCGATCTTGGCTCACTGCAAGCTCCGCCTCCCAGGTTCACACCATTCTCCTGCCTCAGCTTCCCGAGTAGCTGGGACTACAGGCGCCTGCCACCATGCCCAGCTAATTTTTTGTGCCCGCCACCATGTCCAGCTAATTTTTTGCATTTTTAGTAGAGATGGGGTTTCACCATGTTAGCCAGAATGTTTTCCATCTCCTGACCTTGTGATCCGCCTGCCTTGGCCTCCCAAAGTGCTGGGTTTATAGGCATGAGCCACCGTGCCCAGCCACCACTGCAGTCTTAAGACTAAGTCTCTGTAGTCTTTTTTTTTTTGAGACAGTGTCTTGCTCTTGTTGCCCAGGCTGGAGTGCAGTGGCATGATCATGATCTCGGTTCACTGCAGCCTCCGCCTCCTGGGTTCCAATGATTCTCCTGCTTCAGCCTCCCAACTAGCTGGGATTAGAGGTGCCCACCACCACATCTGGCTCATTTTTTGTAATTTTAGTAGAGACGAGGTTTCACCATGTTGGCCGGGCTGGTCTTGATCTACTGACCTCAGATGATCCACCCACCTTGGCCTCCCGAAGCTGGGATTACAGGCGTGTGCCACTGCGCCTGGCCTATAATACATTCTTAACTGATCTCCCTGCTTCTACTCTTTTCCCCTTCAACATATCCTCTACTTGTCAGATAGCATATTAAAAATCAAAGCAAATCCTCTTATTCTGCACCTTAAAAGCCATTCAAGACTTCACATTGCACCTGGAGTAAGATTCCGACACCTTACAAGCTTCTGGCTTTAGACATACTGGCTTTCCCGATCAGCCCCTTTTTTTTTCATGGACCCCTCTTACATGTTTTTTTCTTATCCCTGGGAAGAATATTCCTGTGACTTACTTTTCCCATTCTTCAGGTTTCAGCTTCAATATTACCTCCTTTGAGATTTTTCCTGCCAACCTTTTTTTTTTTTTTTTTTTTTTTTTTTTTTTTTGTTGAGATGGAGTCTCACTCTATTGCCAAGGCTGGAGTGCAGTGGCGTGATCTCGGCTCACTGCAACCTCTGCCTCCAAGGTTCAAGCAATTCTCCCGTCTCGGCCTCCTGAGCAGCTGGGATGACAGGCGCATGCTACCATGCCCAGATAATTTTTGTGTTTGTAGTAAAGACGGGGTTTCACCATGTTGGCCAGGCTGGTCTCGAACTCCTGACCTCGTGATCTGCCCTCCCCCCACCCCCCAGCCTTCCAAAGTGTTGGGATTACAGGTATGAGCCACTGCACCCGGCCTCCTGCCAACCTTTTAGGTAAAGTAACTTACCCATTTCCCCTCCAATCTTGGTGTTTTTCTCTGTCTCAGCTTCCTTTTTATTTCCTTTGTCTTTATAACCCTGATGGCAATTTGTAGTTATTTGTTGCCTTTTCTTCTCTGTGCCTTCCAGTAGGTATTTGCTCCAGGAATGCCTTGCTTCTTATTTTAGCTTTAGTGTCTGGCCATATCACAGTCTTGATATGATCAAAAGTCTTTGATATGATTGTACTTTGTTCTTTTACAGCGCACATCCAATACTGTGTTACAGACATGAATTTATGCTTTGAATCAGACACAAAAATTGCATTCTTTTCTTAGATTCCTGCTCCAAAACGAGGAGAAATTGTAAGACAGATTGGCGATGCCTTGCGGGAGAAGATCCAAGTACTAGGAAGCTTGGTAAAGTGTTTTTGTAGTATATACACAATTCTTTGAGTGGAGAATAAGGCTGTCATGCTTTTCTATATATAAGATTATGAGGTTTTTTTTTTTTTTTTTTGAGACGGAGTCTCGCTCTGTCCCCCTGGCTGGAGTGCAGTGGCGCGATCTCGGCTCACTGCAAGCTCTGCCTCCTGGGTTCCTGCCATTCTCCTGCCTCAGCCTCCTGAGTAGCTGGGACTACAGATGCCCGCCACCGCGCCCGGCTAATTTTTTGTATTTTTAGTAGAGACAAGGTTTCACCGTGGTCTCGATCTCCTGACCTTGTGATCCGCCCGCTTCAGCCTCCCAAAGTGCTGGGATTACAGGTGTGAGCCACTGCGCCCGGCCGATTGTGAGGTTTTAAAAAATTTTTTTTGAGATGGAGTCTCTCTGTCACCCAGGCTGGAGAGCAGTGGTACAGTCTTGGCTCACTGCAGCTTCCGCCTCCCGTGTTCTAGCAATTTCCCTGCCTGAGCCTCCTGAGTAGCTGGGCTTACAGGCTTGTGCCACCACGGCTGGCTACGTTTTTGAATTTTTTTCTTTTTTTGAGACGGAGTCTCGCTCTGTCGCCCAGGCTGGAGTGCGGTGGCACGATCTCGGCCACTGCAAGCTTTGCCTCCCAGGTTCACCCCATTCTCCTGCCTCAGCCTCCTGAGTAGCTGGGACTACAGGTGCCCACCACCACGCCCAGCTAATTTTTTTGTATTTTTAGTAGAGATGGGGTTTCACCATGTTAGCCAGGATGGTCTCGATCTCCTGACCTCATGATTTGCCCACCTCGGCCTCCCAAAGTGCTGGGGTTACAGGCGTGAGCCACCGCGCCCAGCAGTTTTTTGTGTTTTTTAAGTAGAGATGGGGTTTCACAATGTTGGCCAGGCTGGTCTTGAACCCGCCTGCCTCAGACTCTCGAAGTGCTGGGATTATAGGCATGGGCCACCACACTTGGCTAGATGAGTTTTTAAGAAAAGTAGTTTATATTATATTTTATTTATTTATTATTTAATAATTTATTTATTTTTGAGATGGAGTCTTGCTCTTGTCACCCAGGCTGTAATGCAATGGCAGGATCTTGGCTCACTGCAACCTCCCCCTCTCGGGTTCAAGTGATTCTCCTGCCTCAGCCTCCCAAGTAGCTGGGATTACAGGTGTGCGCCACCACGTATGGCTAATTTTTGTGTTTTTAGTAGAGACGTGGTTTCACCATGTTGGCCAGGCTGGTCTTGAACTCCGGACCTCAGGTGATCCGCCCGCCTTGGCCTCCCAAAGTGCTGGGATTACAGGCATGAGCCACTGTGCCCGGTTGTACTTTATGTATTTTAAAAATTCTTTCCTTAGAGGAAAGATTAACAAGGTAGATAGGAAAAAGTGAAGGCAATTCTTGTGTTTGAAAATTCTTTGGAAAATGAAACAGACTTTCCTCAGTTTATTACATTTACAAAATATGTTTTGCTTCCCCTTTAATTTAATGTTTATAATGTGAATTCTGTTGGAAAAATTCTGCTTGTCGTTTTATATTTCTAGGTATCTTTGGAGATGGGGAAAATCTTAGTGGAAGGTGTGGGTGAAGTTCAGGAGTATGTGGATATCTGTGACTATGCTGTTGGTTTATCACGGATGATTGGAGGACCTATCTTGCCTTCTGAAAGTAAGCAATGAAATTAGTTAAGCTGAGTTTTGTACTCTGATATACAGAGCTCCAAAAAAAAAAAAAAAAAGTACTCTGGCTATGGACTGTGCAAAAGAGAAATTTCTTTTCTTTTTTTTTTTTGAGACGGAGTCTTGCTCTGTCGCCCAGGCTGGAGTGCAGTGACGCGATCTCGGCTCACTGCCAGCTCCACCTCCCGGGTCCACGCCATTCTCCTGTCTGAGCCTCCCGAGTAGCTGGGACCACAGGCGCCTGCCACCACGCCCGGCTAATGTTTTTGTATTTTTAGTAGAGACAGGGTTTCACCATTAGCCAGGATGGTCTCCATCTCCTGACCTCATGATCCGCCCGCCTCAGCCTCCCAAAATGCTGGGATTACAGGCGTGAGCCACCGTGTCCGGCCATAAGAGAAATTTAAAGTGACATAAATAGGTGAAAATATCCTCAATCTTTCAAAGAAATGCAAATTAAAACATGAAAATGTTAGATCAAGAACCTTTTTGTTTTAAAGATAAAACTTAATGTTGGCAAGTGCATGGTTAGACACTTTTAACTCATCTGTAAAATGATTTGGAAATATACCCAAAGAGCTGTAACTTTAAAGAGCCCAGTTTTAAGAATCTAAGTAAATAATCTGAAATAAGACAGAAGTTATGTGTGAAGAAGTTCATTGTGGCATCAATTAAAAACATTAGAAATGACCTAAATGTCGAATCATAAGGGGAAAAAATCTAAGCCAATTTTAGTAGACTGTTCGTATGTACTAAAAATAATGTTTGTGAAGGTTGTCTTCCCCTAACCCACACGTTTACAGGAAGGTTTTATTTACTTGTTTTTAAATTATACTAATGTTAATTTTTTTTGAAGAGGTGTTAGATTCATATCAGAAAATTAGAAAGCAATAAAAGGGTAAAGGATGAAAAGTTTCCCTCCTACCCCTGTGGCTAAGCCATAGTACGCCATGGAAGTAGTGAATGCTTTCCATTTCTTGTGTGTCCTTTTTATATTTGTAGGATCTTGCTGTGTTGTTCAGGCTGGTCTCAAACTTCTGGCCTCGAGTGATCCTCCCCTTCAGCTTCTCCAGTAGTTGGGATTATAGGCGTAAGCCACCCTGCTAGGCCCTTGTGTATCTTTTTTAGAGCATGTACAGCCAAATATGTAGCAAACTATACATTCTTGTTTTGTTTTTTTGAGACTGACTTTTGCTCTGTCGCCCAGGCTGGAGTGCAGTGGTGTGATCTCAGCTCACTGCAACCTCCGCCTCCTGGGTTCAAGCGATTTTCTGCCTCAGCTTCCCGAGTAGCTAGGATTACAGGCGTGCACCACCACACCCAGCTAATTTTTGTATTTTTGGTAGAGGTGGGGTTTCACCATCTTGACCAGGCTGGTCTTGAACTCCTCACCTCATGATCCACCTGACTCGGCCTCCCAAAGTGCTGGGATTACAGGCGTGAGCCACTGTGCCCGGCCACAAACTATACATTCTGTTTTATACTTTTATATTCAATAATATATCTTGGAAATTGTTTTTTGTTTTCTTTTTTTGAGACAAGATTTTACTGTCTTGCCCAGGCCAGAATGTAGCGGCGTGATCACAGTTCACTGCAGCCTCAACAACCCCGGGATCAGGCAATCCTCCCACCTCAGCCTCCTGAGTGGCTGGGACTATAGGTACACGCCACCATACCTGGCTTTTTTTTTTTTTTTTTTTTTAGAGGTGAGATTTGGCAATGTTGCCCAGGCTGGTCTTGAACTCCAGGGCTCAGGTGATCTGCCTGTCTCAGCCTCCCAAAGTGTTAGGATTACAGGTGTGAGCCACTGTGTCAGGCTAGAAATTGTTTTCATATTAGTCTATTAAGGGGCTTCCTTCATCTGTGTCTACTGCTGTCTATTTTGACATAAAGAGACCATAATTTATTTAGTCAGCTCCCAAATGATGTATATGTAGGGTTGTTTTCAGTGTTTTGCTATTACAAGCTGTTCTGTAAGAACCAATCTTATACTCTGAGGTTTTAACAATGAAGATAATAAGATGACAGCAAGAGTAAGAAAAAAAAAAAAAAACTGGACATGGTGGCTCACACCTGTAATCCCAGCACTTTGGGAGGCCGAGGCGGGCAGATCACCTGAGGTCAGGAGTTAGAGACCATCCTGGCCAACACGGAGAAACCCCGTCTCTACTAAAAATACAAAATTAGCCAGGCATGGTGGCGCATGCCTGTAATCCTGGCTACTGTGGAGGCTGAGGCAGGAGAATCACTTGAACCTGGGAGGTAGAGGTTTCCGTGAGCCGAGATCGTGCCATTGGACTCCAGCCTGGGCAACAAGTGCGAAACGCCATCTCAAAAAAAAAAAAAAAAAAAAAAAAAAAAACGCGGTTAAGAGTGTATGCGATTTGTGATGTTTGCAATGTGGATGGAGCAAAACAGGTGACTGTGTGTCTGTATTGGCAATGCTGGGATAGAAATGTATGCTAAAGTGGTAGCACTGGTTACCTCTGTGGCAGAATTATTAGTAGTGGATTTTCTATTTTTCTATATTTTCTAAATTTCCATGATGGTTATTAGGTTACATTTATAATCAGGAAATATTTTTTTAAAAATTATATTTTTCTCTTTTTCTCCAAATATTAAGTAAATTCCCTTCTGTAGAAAGAGTTGGGGGGGGGTCTTTTTAATATACAGTTAATGTCCTTAATTAGATATCTAGCAATGATTCCCCTTATCCAATATTAATTTTATGTCATTGAACACTTTCAGGCGTTTTTTTCCAGCTAAAAAAAGTTAATAACAATGCGGTGACTCACGCCTGTAATCCCAGCACTTTGGGAGGCAGAAGTGGGTGGATCTCTTGAGGTCGGGAGTTCAAGACCAGCCTGACCAACATGGAGAAACCCTGTCTCTAATAAAAATACAGATTAGCTGGGCGTGGTGGCACATACCTGTAATCCCAGCTACTTGGGAGACTGAGGCAGGAGAATCGCTTGAACCTGGGAGGCGGAGGTTGCAGTGAGCCAAAATCACGCCATTGCTCTCCAGCCTGGGCAACAGGAGGAAAACTCCGTTTCAAAAAAAGGTTAATAAACCTCCAATTTGGGGACATGTACATGTGCAAGCAGGTAACTTATTTGATTTATACCTACTATGAGGCCTGCCTCACAATTAAAATATTCCTCAATTGCTTGTACATTTTTGTTTGTTTATTTGAGATAGGATCTCTGTCACCCAGGCTGGAGTACAGTGCTGTGACTATGGCCCCTTGCAGCCTGGACCTCCTGGACGCAAGCAATCTTTCCACCTCAGCCTCCTGAATAGCTGGGATTACAGGCACACACCACCAAGCCCAGCCAATTTTTAAATTTTTCTTGTTGAGACGAGGGAGGTCACACTATGTTGCCTAGGCTGGTCTAGAACTCCTTGGCTCGAATAATCCTCCTGCCTTGGTCACCCAAAGTGTTGGGATTATAGGCATGAGCCACTACACGTAGCTTATAGTTTTTTTTTTTTTTAAAGTAGTTTACTCATCTATGTAGAAGCTTTGGGGTAACTTTGGCTTTATTAATTCAATAAATACTTATGGAGCATCTATCAGGTGCCGGATAATCTACTAGGTGATACTCAATCTATAAGGCATAGTCCCTGTCCTTAAGGGATTTATAAGCTTATAAATTATACCTTACAGTGGGAGATAAATAGGTAATTATATCCAGCATAATCCATCATGGTAAGTAATATGAGGGAGTAGATGGTAGGATGCTGGGCATGTAACTGGGAGCCCCTAACCCAGCCTCGTGAGTGCAGTCGGGGAAGGCCTCCAAGAGAAAGTCAGCCAAGGTAAGGTCCCAAATGGGACAAAGAGGAGAAGGAGTGGAGTGCTGGAAGTTGTTTTAAAGAAGGAAGACGC
Organism: Piliocolobus tephrosceles; assembly: GCF_002776525.5. Lineage (NCBI taxonomy): Eukaryota > Metazoa > Chordata > Mammalia > Primates > Cercopithecidae > Piliocolobus > Piliocolobus tephrosceles. Next base: position 163,268,084 of record NC_045437.1, read on the forward strand.
CTGAGTGAAAGCTGGGTGAGTCTGGCTTATTTGGGGGGATTGCACTGCTTCAGCACAGCTAGAGGGTACAGTGGTAGGGCAGGTGGACTGGAAAGAGAACCTTGGGAAGGGACTTTTTCTGACAAGGAGATTGGACTTTATTCTGAGAGTAGCTACAGTAGGTATCCAAACTCCAGAGGGTTGTAAGCAAGGGGGTGACATTAGGGCAGAGATGGGAGGGCAGGAGAGGAGGAGAGCCCTACCAGGAAGAGGCTGTGCCAGCACTTCATGTTTAGGGATTAAGGTGCCTAGATTAAGGAGGGCCCAGGAGTGAGGTGCTGCATCTGGTATGGTCCCCCATCCTAGCTAGCAGTATGAGTGTGGCCAGTAAGACTGATGGCTGGGACAGCTGCCTTTCCAGTTGATCTGTGGTTTTAACCAGAAGTTGTGAACCATCGTATTCCTGTGGTATGGTGCTATACTGTTCCAGCTGCCTTTAATTAAAAGAAACACCTTGTGGGATTATGGGTGACTTTAAAGTTTGTATTTAAAATACAATATTTTTGTTTGTATTTTCTTTTTCTTTTCTTTCTTTCTTTTTTTTTTTGGAGACAGGGTCTTACTCTGTTGTCCAGGCTTGGAGTGCAGTGGTGCAATCACAGGTCACTTCAGCCTCAACCTCCTGGGCTTAAGCAGTTCTCCCACCTCAGCCTCCCAAGTAGCTGGGACTACAGGCATATACCAATCACACCTAACTAATTTTTAATTTTTTTTTTTTTGTGGAGACAGGGTTCTTGCCATGTTCATCCAAGTTTCAAACTGAGCTCAAGTGACTCTCCTGTCCCAGCGTCCCAAAGTGCTGGAGATTACAGGCATGAGCCACTGTTCCTAGCTTATTTGTATTTTTAGTTTTCTTATAGTGAATGTAAAAATATGCATAATTCATTTTATTTATTTATTTATTGAGATAGAGTCTCCCTCTGTTGTCCAGGCTGGAGTGCAATGGCAGGATCTCGGCTCGCTGCAACGTCTGCCTCCCGGGTTCAAGCGATTCTCCTGCCTCAGCCTACTGAGTAGCTGGGATTATAGGCACGTGCCACCACACCTGGCTAATTTTTGTATTTTTAGTAGAGATGGGGTTTTACCATGTTGGTCAGGCTGGTCTCGAACTCCTGACCTCGTGATCCGCCTGCCTCTGCCTCCCCAAGTGCTGGGATTACAGGCGTGAGCCACCGCGCCTGGCCTGCATAATTCATTTATTCAACATATATATAATTATTAGAACTCCCCTGTCCCATCTTTCACCAATAAATGAGCCATCTTGTCTCGAATTCAGAGATGTTCGCCCAGGGATTCATCAGGTAACATAAAGAATATGGGAGGCCGGGTGTGGTGGCTCACTCCTGTAATCCCAGCACTTTGGGAGGCCAAGGTGGACAGATCAGTTGAGGTCAGGAGTTTGAGACCAGCCTGGGCAACATGGTGAAACTCCTTCTCTACTAAAAATACAACAATTAGCTGGGCATGGTGGTGCGTGCCTGTAATCCCAGCTACTCAGGAGGCTGGGGCTCAAGAATTGCTGGAACTTGGGAGGTGCAGGTTGCAGTAAGCTGAGATTGCGCCGCTCCACTCCAGCCTGAGTGACAGAGTGAGACTGACTCAAAACCAAACAAAACAAAGAACAGGGGCCTAAGTCCCTGTGCCCTGGTCATGTTCTGCCCTTTGTGTTCATACCACCTAGGGCACCCATTATGTCTAGAAAGTGTCCTTGTCTCCCAGGTGCACTGATACTGCTGTAATCTATGCAGAGTCCTGTGAAGATCAGAGGCGTAATGAATATCATTATGATTTACAAGGTAGTGTAGTAATAACCACTTTTGTTGTACATTAGTTAATGTACCGATATCCCACGGCTGTGTAGCAATATCCCACTATAAGGCATCTGAAATCTTCTCCGGTCTGCTATACATTTGTTCTTATTAACTTGATGGGCGTTAAGTTAACTTGCTTCAGCATGTTGCATCCTTTTCCTGTTCTCAGGACCTGGCCATGCGCTGATTGAGCAGTGGAATCCCGTAGGCCTGGTTGGAATCATCACGGCATTCAATTTCCCTGTGGCAGTGTATGGCTGGAACAATGCCATCGCCATGATCTGTGGAAATGTCTGCCTTTGGTAAGACCTGCTCACTTTCCTCTCTCGTAGTGAGTGATAAAAATAGCATTTCTAGATACTACTGCCTCAGCCTCTTGAGTAACTGGGATTATAAGTATGTGTCGCTACACCCGGCTTCTTCAATAACACTTTATTTTATCTTTTTTTGAGATGGAGTTTCACTCTTGTTGCCCAGGCTAGAGCGCAATGGTGTGAACTCAGCTCACTGCAACCTCCGCCTCCCAGGTTCAAGCAATTCTCCTGCCTCAGCCTTCCAAGTAGCTAGGATTACAGTCATGTGCCACCACGCCTAGCTAATTTTTTTTGCATTTTTAGTAGAGATGGGGTTTCACCATGTTGGCCAGGCTAGTTTTGAACTCCTGACCTCAGGTGACCCACCTGCCTCAGCCTCCCAAAGTGTTGAGATTACAGGTGTGAGCCATTGCACCTGGCCAGTAAAACTTTGATAGTAAACTCCCAAGTAATTCTGAGGCACTTGGTCAGTGTTCTCATTTAGGTCTTAAATTTTTCAACTTACAAAATATTTGATAGTAAAAATGTCTGTATATTATAGATGGCAAACAGTTACTTGTTTTTTGCTTTTGTGTTCAGTGGAAGACATTAAATGAGGAAAATCAGAACAATTGTTTTTGGCTCATTTTGCTTACGTCTGTTCCACTAGTTATTAATTTAGTTTAAATGTGTGGTACTCAGTTGAATCTATTCAAAAACTATAAAATAAGACATATTTGGGAGGACTAATAATTTGCACCATGTGGAGAAACGAACTCGTGTTTTCTAACATTCTAATCCAAAAAAGGCTCATTGTGTAGTTTTCCTCGGCTCTCTTGAGTTTTCCAAGGAAAGTTTAGTTAATGCAGCATGTTGGTAGATTTCTGCCTCACTCATTTCCCATAATTGGCTGAGGTTAACGTAATGATTCCTGCGATTAGTGCAGCAAGCTGATTCAGAATTGCTTGGTGCTATTTTTGTGTTCATGAAAGTTTTGTTGTTCCTTAGGTCTCAAAGACACCCAGCTGAAGGACAGATTTCTATTTCAGTTACTAGACTCATTTGTCAGTTGTCTGATTGGACAGAGCGTTTTCTCACACTTTTGCATCTGTTTGATAATAAAAGGTATTTATGGTTTCTGTCAATAAGTTTTTCTTTTTCTTTTTTTGTTTTAACCTTCTTAAGGAAAGGAGCTCCAACCACTTCCCTCATTAGTGTGGCTGTCACAAAGTAAGTACGTGTGGCTTTCTTTTTCCTGGGTATGGAATAATATTGAAAGGGTGATTAATAGCTGTGACTTTTTAATCTGATGTCAAAGAGTCACATAGCATGGAATTTGGATAGCCTCTTTCTCCTTTGCTTGTAATATTATTTTTATATACAGAGTGCTTTCAGTGCCATGTCATTTAATTTAACTCTTTGGAAACATGCCAGATATTGACATATTGATCGAACACTTGCAGACATTATTTTGTCACTTGAAAAATAAAAGTATCTTCAGTGGAAAGGAGATTTTTGCAATTTAGGAGCTATATTTTCTCACTATTCAACAAGTTAATAGTTTTGAGAATAGATTTCTGTACAGTTAATACTTACATTGCTTTTACTTAATAGAGTGTTAACAAAATTGATTATTATACTAATCTGCTGATTCATCTAACACTGAAATGTATTGCATCTTTTGGTTAAACAATTATTAGTGTTTTACTTGTATTTGAGAACTTGGGAGCTCTGATTAAGTCATAAAAGCAATGTGATTGATGTATCATTCTGGAATTTGGAGGATGTATAGAGTTAGGGTGCCTTCCCGTGTAGGATTGGGATGTACCTTTGATGTTCCATTGCTTGCCTGGTCTGCATTCTGATTTCAGAATTATTAGTAGAGAAATTGGGGTGGAGTCTGTGGGCAAGAGGGTTCTTCATATTAGAAGATTATTATTATTATTATTATTTTTGAGATGGAGCCTTGCTTTGTCACCAGGCTGGAGTGCACTGGCACAATCTCAGCTCACGGCAACCTCCTACTCCCTGGTTCAAGTGATTCTTCTGCCTCAGCCTCCCAAGTAGCTGGGATTACAGGCATGTGCCACCACGCCCAGCTAATTTTTGTATTTTTAGTAGAGATGGGGTTTCACCATGTTGACCACGATGGTCTCAATCTCCTGACCTTGTGATCCACCTGCCTCAGCTTCCCAAAGTGCTGGGATTACAGGCATGAGCCACTGCGCCCAGCCTAGAAGATTATTTAGAATAGTGGCTTAGGAATTGGAAAGTGGTGGGCTGGAAAAGAGCAAGGGTAATTGTTTTAATTTTAATTTTTTATTTTTTTTGAGACAGAGTCTTTGTTGCCTGGGCTGGAGTGCAGTGGGGCCATCTCAGCTCACTGTAGTTTCTGCTTCCTGGGTTCAAGAGATTCTCATGCTTCAGCCTCCCGAGTAGCTGGGATTACAGGTGTGGGTCACCACGCCATGCTAATTTTTTTTTTTTTTAAGAGAAAGTCTCGCTCTGTCGCCCAGGCTGGAGTGCAGTGACACAATCTTGGCTCACTCCAACCTCTGCCTCCCAGGTTCAAGCGATTCTCCTGCCTCAACCTCCCAAGTAGCTGGGATTACAGGTGCATGCCACCATGCTTGGCTCATTTTTTCTTTTTTTTTTTTGAGACGGAGTCTTGCTCTGTCGCCAGGCTGGAGTGCAGTGGTGTGATCTCGGCCCACTGAAACCTCTGCTTCCTGGGTTCAAGCGATTCCCCTGCCTCAGCCTCCTGAGTGACTGGGGCTACAGGCATGCGCTACCACGCCTGGCTAATTTTTTGTATTTTAGTAGAAATGGGGTTTTACCATGTTGACCAGGATGGTCTCAATCTCCTGACCTCGTGATCTGCCCGCCTTATCCTCCCAAAGTGCTGGGATTACAGGCGTGAGCCACCGTGCCCGGCTAGCTGATTTTTATATTTTTAGTAGACATGGGGTTTCACCATGTTGTCTAGGCTGGTCTTGAACTCCTGGCCTCAAGTCATCTGCCTGGCTCGGCCTCCCAAACTTCTGGGATTACAGGCATGAACCACTGCCCCGGCCTAAAAATAACCCCTGCCCCTGGCCTAAAAATAAAACAAACAAACAAACACAAAAACAGCAGAATAATTAATGTGGAAGTAGTGAACTAACAATTGTTACGAAGTAGCCAGTTAAAATTTTGTCCATTTTGATACCAGTTTTGCTTTAAGTTTTTTTTTTTTGCATTAAAGAGTTGAAGAATTTGAAATGTTCGTGTAAGAGTTTATGTGCGGGTTGATAGTTTTCAAAGCACTGAAAATGTTATTTTCAATGGTTTGAAATGTAATGGAAGATAATAAGTAAAATGATGCTAAATTTTGCTGGAATTAATTAAGGGTGATGCAGTGCCACAAGGAGGTCTTCTTAAGTTCAACTAAATTTTCAGATTCCTTAGATGACCACAGGCCACATATGGTTCTTCTGTGTATTCAGAAGGATAGTACGGGAGCATAGCTTCTCAGGAGGGTGGCATCAGGTATTCCTCTTCAATCAGTGTTCTTGTCATAGTCACATAGGTACAAGGAAGTGAGAGCCACATTGGAGAGGTGTGGGGTTTACCCTGGCTTAAAGTCTAATGCCCCACAGAAACGAAAATCTCTTGTAACAATTGTAGCTTTCAGGGGCCACAGGGACATGCAGTTACAAGTGTCACTGCCCTCAGGAAAGGCCAAAAAGCATGGCATTCCCATTAATAGCTCATAGATAGTTATCCCAGTTCAGATGGAAGTGACCAGGCAGGGGTCATTTTTACCGTAAGCCAGGTTGTCTAAGAAACATTGACGACACTCTGACACTTTCCAGATAACATGGAGAACAGAGCTAGAGTTCAACTTAAAGTTAGAGTCTCATCTTTGGGGTAGGGGTTTGTTAACCTTTACCCATAGGCACAAAACAAAAGCTTTGCCCCTAAAGAGAGTACAGTCTACTTGTGCAGACAATATAGACACCCGAAATCCCTGGAAAGAATTGTACATCCTGAAACCTGGTCTTGGTCATGAGAGCTGGAGTTCATGATCCTTGATTGGATCCTGGATTGGAAGGAAGAAAGAAAACAGCTATAAAGGGTATTTTAGGGGAACTTGGGTGTGATAATGATACCTTTCCTATGAAAGTGAGTATGGGATTTGGGTCTTTTTGAAGTTTAAACAAATTGGAAAGTAGCCAGTAAGTTGAGATGATTGATGAAAATAACCTTTGCTCTATTGGTCCTCTGGAAACTCAAAATGAATGGAATCCTTTTTCAGAGAAACCAGAATTATTTTAGCCATTTTTCTTTTTATAACTCAAAATCAGATTTAAGTAGCATTTAAATGTATTTCTCATTTTAACAAGAGAAAAAACTCTGCTTGTCCACAATTCTGCAGCCTGCAGGGCACTGATATTTTCTGACCGACATGGTTTGGTGGGAAGTAGCCCCAAGCTCTTTCAGGGTTCTGCAGGGTGGCCCCAGCTCCTTCTTTTGTGTCTGTGGCATTTACTTTAGGTTTTGAGGATCCCGTCCTCTTCCCCAATTTGTGCTTTACAACTTCTCTAACTCTGCTTTGCAGAGATGTGTTTAAATCTCTTATTTGCTGGTGGGGACCACCTCTAATTTCCTTCATCGTTCTAGGTCTTATTCCTTTTTATTTTCCTTTTCAATCACATTTTAATAGATTTGTGTAAGACCAAAATAAATAAATAAATAAATAAATAAATAAATAAATAAATAAATAAA